>NC_138565.1:4958654-5071154 GCF_964273705.1 Natrix helvetica
GAAGGGAGAAGGGAGGAGGAGGAGAAAGAAGAATAAGAGAAGAAGAGAAGAAGAAAAAGAGGAGATTATGTTGAAGAAGGAAGGAGGAGGGGGAGGAGAAGGAGAGCAGATTATGCTGAAGAAGGAAGGAGAAGGGAGAAGGGAGGAGGAGGAGAAAGAAGAATAAGAGAAGAAGAGAAGAAGAAAAAGAGGAGATTATGTTGAAGAAGGAAGGAGGAGGGGGAGGAGAAGGAGAGCAGATTATGCTGAAGAAGGAAGGAGAAGGGAGAAGGGAGGAGGAGGAGAAAGAAGAAGAAGAGAAGAAGAGAAGAAGAAAAAGAGCAGATTATGTTGAAGAAGGAAGGAGGAGGGGGAGGAGAAGGAGAGCAGATTATGCTGAAGAAGGAAGGAGAAGGGAGAAGGGAGGAGGAGGAGAAAGAAGAATAAGAGAAGAAGAGAAGAAGAAAAAGAGCAGATTATGTTGAAGAAGGAAGGAGGAGGGGGAGGAGAAGGAGAGCAGATTATGCTGAAGAAGGAAGGAGAAGGGAGAAGGAAGGAGGAGAAAGAAGAAGAAGAGAAGAAGAAAAAGCGCAGATTATGTTGAAGAAGGAAGGAGGAGGAGAAGAAGGAAGAAGGAAGAAGAGGAGGAGGAAGAGGAGGAGCAGATTATGTTGAAGAAGGAGAAGGGAGGAGGGAGGAGAAGCAAGAAGAAGATCCAAAGAACCTAGGCCTTTTAATTTAAGCCCCTATAGCGTTTATATATAACTATATATATAAAATGACGATAACCCTTTAGAGTGTGGAATTTGTAGACCAGACATCTGCATGGGCCCTTCAGGTAAAAGAAAGCCTACAGGTTGGAAACATGCTGAAAAATAGACATTGACTGAAACGAGGAGACATCTGAACTAGAGACCTTTGAAAGAGGTGGATGCCCAGGGAAGCTTCCTAGAATCCGTCTGCATCTCCCCATCTAATGTGTGGGTCTTTGGTAGCCTTTGAACATTGAGTCATTTCAACACCAGCTCAAGAGGACAAGGTAGCCAAGCCACGCTCACCCTGCCCCACACCTGCATTTCCCTGTCCCCCCGTCCGTCCGTCCGTCCCCCCAGTTTCTTTTTGTGGCTTTCTTCTTTGCAGCCGCTGGCGTTTTTTTGGAGTGGCCACGGGCATCCCGCTGTGATTAATTGGGAGAGTCCCCACTGGTTCCTGATGAGCTGCTTTTGATTAGGGTTTAATGACTTCACTCAGCACACACACACAGACTCAATTCGCTGGGGACGAGCGGTGCAAATGTGTACAAAATGGCCCAAACACAATTACTTTGCTTCTTGGCCCCGGAGCGATATGTTAAAAGAAAAAAAGAACGGGGGAAGATCTCTGAACCATCCTGCATCAACATCCATCCTTTCCCTTCCACCGCTAGAAGCGTTTACTCTGGATGTTGCTATGGGAAACCCCACGAAATGCAGCTCTGGACCTCTCTTAGAGATGGAGAACTGTGCAGGGTGGACCTTGGCAGAAGGGAAAATTGAAGAAAACGTTATGGCCTCCCTCGTCCGTGGGCTCCTGGCTCCTCACAAACCAAGCCTTGGGCATTGAGAGGAAGAGTCTTATGAGATTTGGTCGTAACCAGATCTCCGTTGTGGACCACCAGAAGCCAGAAGAGCTGGTGGGAGACTCAGACAGTGAGGAGGTTGGGGAGGAACCTGGGCCAGTCCTGGAGTCTGGGGAAGGCTCGGATGAGGGCTCTGTGTTGGAGGCAGAGAGGGGGCCTGGGCCGTATGCCAGTTATCAGCTGCCTTCAGAGTCAGCAGTGAGGCAGAGGAACAGCTGGAGCCTGTTCCCAGTGTGCGCATGCATAGAGTTGTCAGATGATGGAAACAGCTAAAGAAGATGGGTCAACTTGGGAGTAAGGCCACAGGTGGACAATGAATGGCCCCTTGCAGAGGAAATAAAAATGGAGCAAAAGGGGAGTGGAGCTTGCAGGAGGCCATTAGTTCACTTAATTGGTTTGTGACTCTCCGAGACTCCTTGCCAAGTTTTGCAGATACCGACCTGGCAGCTCTCCAAACCAGATAAGGTCTGTGACCGTAAAGCCTCCCTGGAAAGACTTTGCTGGATGTGAATGAGCAGAATTCACAGTCAATTAACAAAAGGGTTTTTTGTTGGGACCAGGAGTTTGCTTCACGCTCTTGGGAAGCCTCGGTTAGAAGAACTCGTAACGATACGGGGACCTTGGATTGTGCTCTCCGGAGTGTCCTGTCTGACGAGGGTCCAACCGGAAGTCCCTTCCATCTCTGGCCTTGTTTGCGGGGGTGGGGGGTGGGGTGAGGATGGGACTGAGAAAGAAAGAAAAGAGTTTGCTGACATCCCTCTGCATAGCTCATGCGTCTTTTTCTGAACATCAGAAGATGCATTTGCCGTTCTTTGGGAAACATGCTAATCAGTCAGCTACAGGTAAAGATAAGTGGCGAGAGAAAGGGGAGATTAGAAGAAGAGAAAGGAGGCCTTTTCATCACGATGAAGAATTTAGACTTCAGACGCGGCGTTTACTCCCCCCCCACCCCACCTTGCAACACGAGGATCCTAATGCTGCCGAAGTTAGTGATAATGCACAAGAAAAAGGTCTTGGCGTCATCCTTTGATCCATCTGGGAAATAGGCCTGAATGTATCTCCATAACATCTGCCGGCTTTAGCTACTTATCAATCCTCCCTTGATCAAGGGCAACCTTCAGCCAGAAGAGAACTCAGCTGGAGAAAATGATCAGGCAGAGAAAATACAGCTGGGGGAACGGTTGAAGGGTTTCTTGGCCCGTCCATCTCTCTTCCCAAGTCTAGGAGATGTGGGAGACACTGAAAACACAGCGCTCTGACCTTGGGTTCCCCAAAAAGCAGGAGGCAGATTCCTGGTCCCAACAAAACCCCTTTTATTAAACGAATGTGAATTCCTCTCCTTCACATTCAGCCAAGGCCTGGCAAACAGTCTTTCAAAGGACTATTTATGACCACAGACCTTATCTAGCTTGGAAAGCTGCCATGTAAATGTTTTCCAAATGACATGCTGTGCAAGGAAAGACCGGGCACAGAGTCTCTGAGATTCAGGGACAGATCTTCACACTCAGGAATGAATTGTTTCCTGCAAAAGCCCCCTCCCCTTTGGCTCCTCTTTTATTTCCTATGGGAGGGGCCATTCACCTTCCACCTGTGGCTTTACTCCCAAGTTGACCCTGATTTCTGCGTTGTTCTTTTCTTCTGGCAGCTCTGTGCATGCGTACACTGGGAACAGGCTCCAGTTGTTCCTCTGCCTCACTGCTGTCTGACTCCGAAGGCAGCTGATCACTGCCCGACGGCCTCGGCCCTTCCCCAGCCTCCAGAACTGTCCCATGCTCCTCCCCAACCTCCTTATTGTCTGACACTGCTGCCAGCTCCGCTGGCCACTGGCGGGCCATAACACTCATCACATCCTCCACTAGTCTGTTGGAAGGAGTGGGGTTGGAGTTGGAGCAAGGAATGGGAGCTCACCCCTTGGCACAGCGCTCAAACCTGGTCTTTCCAGCTGACAAACTCAGCATCTTTAACTGCTGAGCCATCGCGCCCCAAGTTCAAAGCACTAAGGGTTTATTTCTACCCCCAATACACAAGGATCTGGTCAATTGATGCTAAATAAGGGTCAACCCAATTCCCACAGGACAGGATCTGGGTCTCTTGTGGATGAGCATTGACTCCAAACCGATGATGCATTTAACTCCGCCCTTGCGCTTAGTTTGCTCATCTCCAGTTTGCTTGTTGAAAGAGTTTTGCACATACTCTTTTGTGCAAACCTTGGACGAACTGGGCATGGCTAGTCTAGTGAAGATAAGGACCAGGGGAGACAGGATAGCATCTTCCAATATTTGAGAAGCTGCCACAGTGAGGACCTATTTTGCACCTGAAGGCCAGACATGGAAGAATGGATGGAAACTGAACAAGGAGAGATTCAACCTGGAAATAAGGAGGAATTTCCTGACAGTGAGAACCATCAACCCATGGAACAGAAGTTGCCTTCAGAGGTTGTGGGAGCTTCATCACTGGAGGCTTTCAAGAGGAGATTGGACTACCATCTGTCAGAAATGGTGTAGGGTCTCCTTCTTGAGCAGTGGTTGGACTAGATGACCTACAAAGTCCCTTCCAACTCTGTTGTTCTTTAGCCCACACAAATGATCCAGTTAACTAGCCGAAAAGGTTAGATTCAGCCCCCAAGGGATCCTAAATGAGAACTAGAAAGTTTGATAGTATCCACATTCTCAAGACCGAGATGATATTCTCAAGGGAGTTTTTTTTAGGAATTTGACCCCTGCATCCAACGACTCCCCAAATTGCACTCTTCATGTTATGGGAATATATTCAGTGATGTTCTTCTTGAAATTTCAGTTAAGGAGGAGGACAATTCATCTACAGTTCAAATGGTAGGCTGATTAGATTTTAGGGGTGTGAAATTGTATTTTTATCAGAACGTGGAGGTGTACAACTTGGAGATAAGGAGAGAGCAAATATGAAAGAGTTCTCAGCTCGGGATTTCATTTTGAGGTCTGAAATTGAATGCATCTCATCATTTCGCCACCCTGAAATCTGTCCTCCCATTTATTTATTTATTTTAATGGCCAGAGATGGAAAATGCTGCCAGGAAAAGAGTCAACCTAAAAACCAAGGAGAAACTTCCTGACAGTGAGGACAATCAATCGGTGGGACGGAAGTTGTGGGAGGTGTTTAAGAAGCGACTGGACAGACATTTGCCTGGAATGGTGTAAGGTCCCCTGCTTGGGGGTTGGATTAGAAGACCTCTAAGATCCCTTCCAATTCTACTCTTCTATGTTATATGTTCTAAGTTGCAGGGCTGGAATTTAGACTGTGATATTGAAATTATAAAAAAAAAAATGCAGAAGAAGGCAAAAGAAAACATAGGATTGCCAAGCCTTCTACATGGACATTTATGAAGCTTCCAGGAATTAAACTAGTATCGAAAAAGTTTGATTTGTCTGTTTTACTTACTTAAAGGTAAAAGTTAAAGGTTCCCTTCACACATATGTACCCCCTAGAGTTCTCGACTCTAGGGGGCGGTGCTCATCTCCATTTCAAAACTGAAGGGCCAGCGCTGTCCGAAGATGTCTCCGTGGTCACGTGGCCGGCATGACTCAACGCTGAAGGCGCCTGGAACGCTGTTCCCTTCCCACCAAAGGTGGTTCCTATTTTTCTACTTGCATTTTTGACGTGCTTTTGAACTGCTAGGTTGGCAGAAGCTGGGACAAGTCACGGGAGCTCACTCCGTTATGCAGTGCTAGGGATTCGAACCGCCGAACTGCTGACCTTCCTGATCAACAAGCTCAGCATCTTAGCCACTGAGCCACCGTGTCCCTTTTACTTCCTTCCTGTTTTCAAAACTTGGTAAGTACGAAGTCTCGGGAAGGGGGGTTTATCCAAGACTTGTAGCTGGCTGCCAAGAAATTGACGTGGATCGAACAGAAAGTAGTTTATTCTCCACTATATTCTGTTGTTGTTGTTGTTTTTTAATCCTCAACGCCATTCATGCATTGACTGCCTCCTCCAGACGTTGGCAAAAAGAAGGAATTAAGAATTTCAAATCGCTGAGTGAAAAAATGAAAATAAGCAACGACAAAAAAGGAAAATCACAGCCACCACGACAAAATCCTTTTGAGACAGGGATCACACTGCTTCTGCCTATAGATTTCAGCAGCTGATTGGAACTTAATGTTCCTTTTCTTCTTCTTCTTCTTCTTCTTCTTCTTTTTTTTCTGCTGGTAAGAAGAGTTGAAAAAGCAGCAATAATCATCGTCGTAAACCTGTTGCCAATTAAAGCGGGGAGCGACGTGAAGCCAGCGGCCTTCTGCCAAAATCATCTCTACCGCTGAGGCTGTTGATCCTTTCCCTCTGCCACCGTTTTGCTGAACCCAAAAGCAGAACCGGCGTCCGGCTGAGAGGCTTGGATAGGTTTCTGAGCAAATCCACGGCAGGTTGGAGGGAGGCAAAGAACCCTTTGAGGGCAAGGAAGCAGGCAGGATAAACAAAATAGCGGGAGAGGGATAAAAGCATCAAAAGCCCCAGTAATGCCAACGTTCCAAGCTGGCCCCCAAAAAGGAAACCAGACAAATCCATGGCATCGCTTCCCCCCACCCCTGCTGCTTTGTCATGGCAACCAATCAATTTTAGGATCAACAAAATCTGAGGACCGTTTGAGGGACACGAAGATGCCAGGATGAGTTAAATCCCATCAGTTCAGTTGATGGATGTCCTGTAAACATTGGTTGTGTGTAAGCATGTGTGTGTTTGTTTATACAAACACAGAGAGAGAGAGAGAGAGAGAAGGAGAGGCAGAGAGAAGGAGAGAGGAGAGGGGAGAAAGAGGGAAAGAAAGGAGAGTGAGAGCGAAGGAGCGATAGAGAGAGGAGATAGAGTAGAGTGAGAAGAGAGAGAAGGGGAGAGAGAGGGAGAGAGGAGAGAAGGAGAGAGAGGAGAGAGAAAGAGAAGAAAGAGGAAGGGAGAGGAGAGGAAAAGAAGGAGAGAGAGAAGAAAGAGAGAGGAGAGAGAGAAAGGAGAGAGGAGAAAGAAAAAAGAGGAGAGAAAGAGAGAGGAGAGAGAGAGGTGAAAGAAAAGAAAGAGAAAAGGAGAGAGAGAGAGAGAGACAGAAGGGAGAGAGAGGGGAAAGGAGATAGAGAAGAAAGAGAGAGAGAGGAGAGAAAGAGAGAAGAAGAGAGAGGGGGAGAAAGGAGAGGAGAAAGAAAAGAAAGAGAGAAGGAGAGGGGGGAGAGAAGGAGAGACAGAGGGCAGAGAGAGGGGGGAAGGAGATATAGAGAGAAGAAAGAGAGAGAAAGAAAGAAAGAGAGGAAGAGAGAGTGTCAGGAAGATTATCTGGATAGGAATGGCCTCATAAAATCTGAAAACGCGTTTAAGTGGAACCAACATCAACCTAGAAAGGAAATCAATGGGTAAAAGTGGACCGCAGGAAAAAAAAAACCCAGACAGTTGAAGAAGAATAAAAAAAAATCACCCTGTAAAATTGCACTTGATGATAATGTGTTTACCGAAGGACATTTCGTATAAAATGTCCCCTATCAGAGTCTTCCTTTTCTAGGCAGAAGAACAAGGGGCCTTCCACACTTCCTGACCCACCCTGCTTATTTCTTTCACCCAATGGGAAGTAAAACACAGTAGAAATTGCCAAGTTTATTTTTCCTCCACATATTCATTCTTCTCTTTCCCCCAGGGAGCTGGAAAGAGTTTTAAAATTCTCCCCTGGTGGTTTTGCTGCCAAGGCATCTATTAACAGGTTGAGTGTTTTTCTTTCTTTTTGTCTTTCTTTCTTCCTTCTTTCCTTCCTTCCCTCTTTCTTCCTTTTTCTTTCTTTCTTTTCTTCCTTCTTTCCTCCCCTCTCTTTGGTTCTTCCTTCCTTCCTTTTTCTTTTCTTACTTTTCTTTCTTTCATTCACCCTCAGAATCCCTTCCTTTCTTCTCCCCCCTCATTCGACTCCTTCCTTCCTTCCCTCCCTCTTCCTTCCCTCCCTCCCTCCCTCTCTTTCTCTTCCCCCTTTCTGCTTTTCCTTGCTTCCTTCCTTCCTTCCTTCCTTCCTCCCTAACTGTAGAAGAGTCAATGCCATTTGTATTTCCTAAGAAAGGGCAAAATGAATCCCTTTGCATTAGTTTACATACGATGGTGAATCGTCCATCAGGGTGAAACAAGGGGATGAAATCAGAAGTGGGTACATAAATATGGGCGCCTAGGTGGGGCCTTTAAGAAGGATAAACCGAAAGGAGACAGCTCTTCGCATCCTAAGCAAAATCGGAATCCTTCAGCCATCACTCATTAATGTTGCCCAAATTTGCCACGGAGCATCGGTTAAGGACAAGCATCATTATTGATGTATTGTCTCTCTTTCCAACGAGAACAAAACATACCAAGAAGAAGAAACAATGAGATATTCAGTTTGTTCCTTTCTTTTCTCTCTTCAGTTGCTGCACCTAGAAATGGCAGAATTGAGGGAGTATAGTGACCCCTCGACTTTACAACGGTCCGCTTAGTGACCATTGGAAGTTACAACAGCCTTAAAGGAAATGAGTCACTATCGCTTTTCACACTTACGACCGTCGTAGCATCCCTGTGGCCACACGGGATCAAAATTCAGACGCTCGGCAACTGACTCATATTTATAACGGTTTTAGCATCCCAAGATCCATTGGTCAAAATTCAGACGCTCGGCAACTGACTCATATTTATGACGGTTTTAGCATCCCAAGATCCATTGGTCAAAATTCAGGTGCCTGGCAATGGACTCATATTTATGACGGTTTTAGCGTCCCAAGATCCATTGGTCAAAATTCAGGTGCCTGGCAATGGACTCATATTTGTGACGTCCCCGTTCAGGGGGTGGGGTGGGGATGTGTCACTTGATCCCCTTTTGTGACCTACTGACAAGCAAAGCCAATGGGAAAGCCAGATTTACTTAACAACGGGGTTACTAACTTAAAAACTGCAGTGATTCACTTAACAAAGGTGGCAAGAAAGATCATAAAATGGGGCGAGGCGCACTTAGCTGTCTTGCTTAGCAGCAGGAATGTTGGGCTCCATTCTGGTCGTAAGTTGAGGACTAGCTGAAGCACTAAAAGAAGTGGCTTATGACCGTTTTCCACACTTATGACCACCCCCAGTCAAAATTGCTTGACAATTGACACACACTTATGACGGTCGCAATGTCGCAGGGTCACGTGAACCCCTTTGGCGACTTTCTGACGGGCCAAGTTCATGGGGAGGCCAGATTCGCTTAACGACCATGTGACTAATTCACTTAACGACCGCGGCAAGAAAGGACGGAAAACGGAGCGATACTCACTTCACAACTGTCCCGGTCAGCAACAGGAATTGGGGGCTCAATTGCGGTCGTAGAGTGAGGCCTACCTGTAATATTTAAAACTTGGTTAGGGGTTAAAATTTTGTTAAAACCCAAAAAAGAAACACAGACTGGAAATAAGAGTTTAGGAATGAAAATTCTTACTAGATTTATCTCCTTTTTTTTAATGCCTTCACAGTACCTCAGTACTTGATTCCTTCAAATTCCTTCCTTGATTACCTCAGTACTTGATTCCTTCAAAACTCGTCAAATTTGGTATTTGAGGAATTTTTGACCCCCCCAAAATGTTGCTAAAGTGGGGTTTAATAATGAACATGCTTCAAAAGGAACTGGGGGGACAGCTATAGAGGGAGGACAGGAAGTCAGTCATGTTGGGAAAGTCACTACAAAAGGAAGGGGACAGCCATAGAGGTTGGACAGGAAGTCAGCCATCTTGGGAAAGTCACTACAAAAGGAGAGGTGGGGGGAAAGCCATATAGAGTGGATAGAAAGTCAGCCATGTTTGGACAGTCACTGTAAAAGGAGGGGGACAGCCATAGAGGTTGGACAGGAAGTCGGCCATGTTGGAAGAGTCACTACAAAAGGGGGACTTCCACAGGGGACGGACAGGAAGCAGCCATGTTTCCTAGGTTGCTCTCCGAAAGACCGAAAGTTTTTCCCGCCGAAAAACAGAAGGTCACGTGGTTCGTTTTGGCGCAGGCAGTCCTCGAGTTACGGCCACGATGGAGCCCCAAATTTCCGTCGCTGAGACAGTGGTTCAGTGAATCTTGCCCCCTCCCCCCGTTTACGACCTTTCTTGCCCCCGTCGTTAAGCGAATCAGTGCAATTCAGTTAGCAACACGGTCGTTAAGCGAATCCGGCTTCCCACATTGACTTGGCTTGTCAGAAGGTCGCAAAAGTGGATCGCGTGATTCCGGGACACCGTAAGCATCCTAAGTTTGAGTCAGTGGTCACATTTTGATCCCAGGAACATGGGGACGCTGTGACGGTCGTTAAGTGTGAAAAAAAACGGTCCTAAGTCCCTTTTTTCAGCGTCGCGGTCGGTTCCAACGAACGGTTGTAAGTCGAGGACTACCTGCACCCCCTCCATTTTGCCATTTCTGGGTGCAGAACGGTCGTAAGTCGAGGACTATTGGTGCTCGTCTCCGCTCCCGAGTTAACGCCGAACATCGAGGTATCCTTCTATTTAAATGATCTGTTTTTTTTCATATGTGTCTTCCCCCCCCCCCCCATATTATTTTTGGGGTTGGCATCATTGGAAGAGTGTTTGAAATGGGGCAGCTGTTGGCTCTTCGGATTTTAAAAAAAATACTTGATTTTTATGACGTTCTTTTTCTTGTTGCTGCTGCGGTCATTAAGCGAATCTAGCTTCCCCCCCCCCTCAATTGAGTTATCAGAAATCCCCTGGGATGATTTTGAATGATGATCACGTGAGCCTGGGAAAAATGCATGCTGGTTGTCGAGCGCCAAAATATTGTTCACGTGACCGCAGGGATGGCGGCCGTAAGAGCGAGGACCGGTCATAAGTCACTTTTTCTATGCCGTCAGAGTACCTGAATTTTAGTCATGGCAAGGATGACTGCGGTGGTTGTAAGAGCAAGGACTGGCTGTAAGTATCTTTTTCTACGCTGTTAGAGCACCTGAATTTTGCTCATGTCCCTGCAGGGATGACTGCAGGGGTTGTAAGAGCGAGGACCGGTTGTAGGTCACTTTTTCTATGCTGTCAGAATGCCTTAATTTTAGTCATATCCTCGCAGGGATGACTGCGGTGGTAGTAAGAGCGAGGACCGGTCATAAGTCAATTTTTCTATGATGTCAGAGTACCTGAATTTTAGTCATGTCCCCGCAAGGATGACTGCGGTGGTCGTAAGAGTGAGGACTGGCTGTATGTACCTTTTTCTATGCTGTTAGAGCACCTGAATTCTGGTCATGTCCCCACAGGGATGACTGCAGTGGTCGTAAGAGCGAGGACCGGTTGTAAGTCACTTTTTCTATGCTGTCAGAATGCCTTAATTTTAGTCATATCCTCGCAGGGATGACTGCGGTGATTATAAGTGCGAGGACCGGCTGCAAACTCACTTATCCCATGCTGTCAAAACTTCCAACCGTCATTAAACGAACGATCATAACTCAAGGACGACCTGCAGCTTGCGAATCTGTACGGATTCCCTTACCTTTGCGGTGACTAACGGAGCAGAAGTTAAGTTTTTCGAACTTTGGGTTTTCAGGAATAAAATGGAGAGACGGTTATAAGGAGAAATTTCCTAACAGTGAGAACAATTAATCAATGGAACAACTTGCCTCCAGAAGTTCTGAATGTTCCAACACTGGAAGCTTTCAAGAAGAGATTGGTCAACCATTCGTCTGAAGTGGTGTAGGGCTTCCTGCCTAAGCAGGAGGGTTGGACTAGAAGACCTCCAAGGTCCCTTCCAACTGTGTTATTCTATAAAATCCAGAACTAGTCTCTCAAAATTCTAGTCCCCAACGCATAAGCTGACAAATGTATATATATGACAAATGTATATATATATATGTGTGTGTTTGTGTGTGTGTGTTTGTGTTACAACCCCTGGTATGCCCAAATATCAGTAAGGGTATGGCTAGCTGATGAGAGCTAAATAGCTCGAAATGGATCTATACTAGTCTCCCTTTATTTTATCAGCACAAATACAACATACACAATATATATATTGGAGCCCAGGAAACAGTAGGGGGCATGAGAGTTCTATTGCGAGGCCACCCAGCCAAAAGAGGATGAATACCAGGCATCGAGTTGAAGGGGCGCATTTGAATAGATCCGTCCTACTTATTTAAACTGATAGATTCATATGTGCTTCTAATTTATTTTTTGTTGGTGCCTGATAGGCTTACAGATGCATGCAGAAGGAAGAAGGGATTGCTCTGTGCCTCGGATGCGTAATAGATGGGGTTGACTTTCAGAGGAGCGGAGTGGAAAGGGAACTCAGCAAAATCACAAGGGGGAGGGGGGGGGAAGGCAGATGAGATGTAAGAACGTTAGAAAGATCTCCATGGATTGACCCATATTGAGCTCGACATCCTGGGTAGAGTAGGAATAGGGACATGGGCTGGAATAGGAACGGATAGAATTAGAATTACAATTAGAATAGAATTAGAATAGAATAGAATAGAATAGAATAGGGATGGGATGGGAATAGGAATAGGAATAGGAATAGGAATAGGAATAGGAATAGGAATAGGAATAGGAATAGGAATAGGAGCATCGGATGGAATAGGAACGATTAGAATTAGAATTAGAATAGAATAGAATAGGGATGGGATAGGAATAGGAATAGGAGCATGGGATGGAATAGGAACGGATAGAATTAGAATAGAATAGAATAGAATAGAATAGAATAGAATAGAATAGAATAGAATAGAATAGAGATGGGATGGGAATAGGAATAGGAATAGGAATAGGAATAGGAATAGGAATAGGAATAGGAATAGGAGCATCGGATGGAATAGGAACGATTAGAATTAGAATTAGAATAGAATAGAATAGAATAGAATAGAATAGAATAGAATAGAGATGGGATGGGAATAGGAATAGGAATAGGAATAGGGATGGGATAGGAATAGGAATAGGAGCATGGGATGGAATAGGAACGGATAGAATTAGAATTAGAATAGAATAGAATAGAATAGAATAGAATAGAATAGAATAGAATAGAGATGGGATGGGAATAGGAACAGGAATAGGAATAGGAATAGGAACATGGGATGGAATAGGAATGGATAGAATTAGAATAGAATAGAATAGAATAGAATAGAATAGGGATGGGATGGGAATAGGAATAGGAATGGGAATAGGAGCATGGGACGGAATAGGAACGGATAGAATTAGAAAGAATAGAATAGAATAGGGATGGGATGGGATGGGATGGGAATAGGAATAGGAACATGGGATGGAATAGGAATGGATAGAATTAGAAAAGAATACAGAATTAGAATTGGGTAGGATAGGATAGGATAGGATAGGATAGGATAGGATAGGATAGGATAGGATAGGGCAGGGCAGGGCAGGGCAGGGCAGGGCAGGGCAGGACCTTGGAGTTCTTCTAGTCCAGCCCCCTGCTCAAGCAGGAGAACCTATATCATTTCCGTCAGGTGGCTGTCTAGTCTTTTCTTAAAAACCTCCAATGATGAAGCAGTCACGACTTCTGGTGGCCAGCTGTTCCACTGGTTAATTGTCCTCCCTGTTAGGAAGTTTCTCCTTAATTCCAGGTTGCTTCTCTCCTTGATTAATTTCCATCTGTTGTTCCTTGTTCTGGCTTCCGATGCTTTGGAAAATAAATTGACCTCTCCCCCCCCGCTTTTTGGGGGCAGCCCCCTCAAATACCAGCATTATCCGAAGATATTTTCGTGGTCATGCAAGCAGCATGGCTGTATACCAAAGGCCCTCAGAACGCTGTTATCTTCCCACCAAAGTGGTATCTACTCGCGTTTCCGTGTTTTCGAACTGCTAAGGTGGGCAGCAGCTGAGCCGAGGACGGGAGCTCACCCCATCAACGTGGGGCTCAGGTCTCGAACCCGAGCTGTCAGCTGAGACCTCAGCATCTTTAACCCCCGTGCTACGGCACCCGTTTCCTCTCTGCCCCCTTCTGGAACGCCGGATGTGTTTGCAGGGATCCTGAAAGAGAGGCTGGTGATCCCAATAAATCCACGAAGAGTGACCGGGAAAAGTTCCGTCGAGAGAGGTCACCCCTGGCCCTGCGCTCGAGGTGTGCTGTGCGGCGGATTCAGGAATTTGCCATTAGTCAAAATTAAGCTCGCCTGCAGGAATCCGATAAGCAAAAGGAAAGGGGTGGTTTTTTTTCCAGCCTTCCTAGAGAGCATTTCTTTGAAGGTGTCACGAGGAACTAGACTGCTGGCAGGAGATAGGGAAGCCCTTGAAAATCAAGGAAATAGAGGCCTGTTCCTTAATGCTCTGCTATTTATTATATATATATATATATAAATATATTCGGTTTTTAAAAAATCACTATTATTATCAGAAGACGGGTAGAAAAGCAGTAATTGCTCACAGCAGGGATGGAAATACATGAGCCAAGCGCAGCTGTCTGCAGGAGGGCCAAGTTATTCAAAGTGCCAGGCAACTTTCTTGCCATGCAATCGGGGTTCCACCACCCCTCTCCACCCGCCATCCCACCCCAAGGTCTTGGCAGCATCTCCATTTTATTCCAAGGTCCCTTCTGTTTGGGAATCTCAGTAGGACTTTGTGCGTGGGGAAGAGGAAAAGGGAGGAGGACTGGGGGGTCCTTGGTGGTCTCTGAGCTTGGTTGTTTCCTTCCAGATATCTCATGACCCAACTAAATGACCTCATTAGTCCAAGAAGGAAGTGGAGTCTGTAGAGAGGAGGAGGAGGAGGAGGAGAACTGTGAGGTCCTTGGTGGTCTCTGAGCTATGGTTGTTTTCTTGCAGACATTTCATGACCCAGCTAGATGACATCATCAGTGTTAGAAGGGAGTGGGGTTTACAGGGAGGAGGAGGAGGAGGACTGTGGGGGTCCTTAGTGCTCTCTGAGCTTGGTGGTTTTCTTGCAGACATTCCATTACCCAACTAGATAACATCATCAGTGTTAGAAGGGAGTGTGGTTTGTGGACTAGAGGAAAAGGAGGAGGAGGAGAAGTGTGAGGTCCTTGGTGGTCTCTTAGCTTGGTTGTTTTTATTAAAATATTCTTGACTGGGAGAGACATGGGAACAAGGTCAGCCAATGAATAGGCATAGCAACTAAGTCAGCCAGTGGAGCTTAAACAGATATGTGCAGAGAATTGAAACAGAAACTTAAGCCGTCTGCTGCTCTGAGAAGTAAACTAGCACTTGTCTGCTGAAGTGAAACTAACTGCTTGTGTTTGCCTGTAACTCTCCTGCCTTGTGCTTACTTGGAAGATCCACCTGTTGGTATCGTACATTTATCCATCTATTCCTTTGTGTATAAAGAAGTCAATGAATCCAGCTGCATCAGTTATCCGTGCGCGCTTTCTGGATTTGAATTTATGCAACAAACTCTGACAGTTTTCTTTTCTGGTCACTGATGAAGCCAACTAGGTAACATTCACCGGTGTTAGAAGGGAGTGTGGTTTGTGGAGTAGAGGGAAACGAGGAGGGGGAGGAAGAGGACTATCTGGTCTTTGGTGCTCTCTGTTTTCTTGCAGACATTTCATGGCCCCACTAAGTGACATCATCAGTACTAGAATCAGTACTATTCCAAATAGCTGGCTGGCTCAACCATAACTTCATATCGCTCCTGATGGGTTTTTTAATTCGGTAATTTTATTCAATGGGATTTTAAATTGTGTTTTTTAATTGTTCTCACTCATTAGTCTACCTCCTCCATGCACATGTATATGTCTTTGTTCTTATGTATGGTTGTCTTTATCTGTATTTTATTTGCTTTGATTGTACACCGCCCCGAGTCCTTCGGGAGAGGGTTGCGGCTAACAAATAAAATTATTATTATTATTATTAGAAGAGAGTGGGGTTTTGTGGAATAAAGGAGGAGAAGGAGAACGCTGAAGTCCTTGGTGCTCTCTGAGCTTGCTTGTTTTCTGCAGACTTTTCATTACCGAACTAGGTAACATCATCAGTGCTAGAAGGGAGTGGGTGTTCATGGAGAGGAGGAGGAGGAGAAGGAGGAGCAGGAGGAGGAGGAGGAGGAGGAGGAGGAGGAGGAGGAGGAAGAAGACAACGACTATCCTGTCTTTGGAGCTTGGTTGTTTTCTTGCAGACGTTGCATTCACCAAATTTCCATGACCGAATGAACGGATTGTTTCCTGCAAAAGCCCACTCCTCTTTCGCTCCTCTTTCGTTTCCTGTGGGAGGCGCCAATCACCATCCACTCGTGGCTTTACTCCCAAGTCTACCCTGCTTTCTTAGTTTGTCTTGTCTTCTGGCAGCTCTGCCCATGCGCACACTGGGAACAGGCTCCAGCTGTCCCTCTGCCTCGCTGCTGTCTAGCTCCTTTTTCCTCCGACGCAGAGCCCTCGTCTGAGCTTTCCTCAGCCCCCCCCCCCCCCGGACGGGCCCACCTTCCTCCCCAACTCCTCATTGTCCGACTCGGCGGGCCACAACAGCCCCCTCAATTTGAATCCTTGCTTTGATCTGGCCTTTCGTTCATAAGATCGGAGGGAAAAAATGCTTCTGTACAATGACAGCCAATTTAGTTCCAAGATTCAGTTTGAACCAGCAAAGCTCTTTGATTGAGAGATATGATTGAATCAAATCGAATCTCCAAATCAACTCTTTGCATAACTCCGGTAAATAACGGTTGGGAGTCCCGATTGAAATTGCAGTCGGCAGAAATATATCTAGGACTAGAAGGCAAAAAAGAAGGGGAGGAAAAAACATGAGTTCATTTTCTCGGGTTATTCCCCCCAGAAATCCATCAGTTATCCAGACGTTAGACAGGAATGAAGTGCTAAAAAGATGAATAATATCAAATGGGAGGCTTCTAAAGTCAATAGAAGAGAATATTTATAGCTCAGGGTTGAAATGAGGGACCCGTGGTGCTCTCTGAGCGTGGTGGTTTTCTTGCAGACGTTTCATGACCCAGCTAGGTGACCTCATCAGTCCTAGAAGGAAGTGGGGTCTGTAGAAAGGAGGAGGAGGACGACTCCAATGTCCTTGGCACTCCCTGAGCTTGGTTGTTTTCTTGCAGGTATTCCATTACCCAACTAGGTAACATCATCAGTGTGAGAAGGGAATGCAAGAACCCCACTCCCTTCTACCACTGATGATGCTACCTAGTTGGGTAATGAGAGGTCTGCAAAAAAACCCACCAAGCTCAGACAGCACCAAGGACCCCAGCAAACCAAAAAGTACGTGCAAAATAATTACAAATAAGCCGGATAGAAGAGGTACATCATACTCTGACAAGGAAAATCTTAGTCCAACCCAGGGGAAGGATTCCTTCTGGATAAATGGGGCTTCGGAATGGGATTGTTAGAGAGAGAGAGGAATTCCTCCGGGCTGTTCTGACTGAGGCTTCCCAAGAGCGTGAAGCACACTCCTTGTCCCGACAAAAAACCCTTTTATTAATTGACTGTGAATTCTGCTCCTTCACACCCAGCAAAGTCTTTCGATGGAGGATTTACAGTCACAGACCTTCTCTGACTTGGAGAGCTGCCAGGCTGATCTCTGCAGAACTTGGCAAGGAGTCTGGGAGAGTCACGAACCAATGAAGTAAACTAATTGTCTCCTGCAAACTCCACTCCCCTTTCGCTCCTCTTTTATTCCCTCTGGGAGGGGCCATTCATCGTCCACCTGTGGCCTTACTCCCAAGTTGACCCCTGTTCTTTAGCTGTTCCCTTCGTCTGGCAACACTGCGCATGCGCACACTGGGAACAGGCTCCAGCTGCTCTTCTGCCTCACTGATGTCTGACTCCGAAGGCAGCTGATAACTGGCATACGGCTCTGGCCCACTCTCTGCCTCTGACGCAGAGCCCTCATCCGAGCCTTCCCCAGACTCCAGGACTGGCCCATCTTCCTCCCCAACCTCCTCACTGTCCAAATCTGCTGCCAGCTCTGCCGTGGAAGATTAAAGGACCACCCCTCCCTCAAAAAAAAAAAAAAAGCTGGAGATTTATTGTATTTTATTTTTTGCTCGCCCGTAAGGCCCGTGGAAAGCTTGCCACGACAGCGTGGGAGACAGCTAGGTTGCTGCATAGCTGTGGGTGCCCACTAACTCCTACAATATGGAACCGCTCAGCTTTTGATGAATGTTGTCATTAGAGTTTGCCGCACTTACGGACCTCCATTTATCCTGAGCGACAGTGATTTATGTCCAGGGCGGGTGTCCAGGTGAAGAGAGAGGGAACCGAAGAGCGACCAATAAAATGTAATCTGTGTATATCCTCCCCCCCCCCTTCCCCCGTCCTTCTTCTTTAAAGCCAAATACCAAGCGATAGCGCTTTGAAAATAAATGCCTACAGTTCTGTCTCTGAGACACGCTTATCGATTCTTTCTTCTTCTTCTTCTTTTTGGGAAAGTAAAATAAAACACGCGCGCGCACACACGCACGCACACACCTAGACTTCTTTCCTGGGACGTGCATCCGAAAATAGATGAAAGATGGAACCATTTCAGCCCCTGCCTGCTCTGTGAAGTATTGATTTGGGCTGCAAATGTCTTCTGCATTTTTAAAGCCGCCGTGTTTAATAGGAGGGGAAAGACAGGGGATGTATGTATGTATGTATGTATGTATGTATGTATGTATGTACGTATGTATGTACGTACTGTGTCACAACTCCTGGTATGCCCAAATATGGAAGGGACACACACACACACACACAAGTGGATTTCCCCTCTGGATTTACCACTTTGTTCCTTAAATGTACATAGAGTGCTTACACACCAGAGGCAAATTTCTTGGGTGCCCAATCACACTTGGTCAATATAGAATATTCTTTCTCCTCTCCTCTTCTTCCCTCCCCTCCCCTCCCCTATTCTATTCTATTCCTATTCTGTCCTATCCTAATCCTAATCCTATTCTTCTATTCTATTCTACATTCTCTATTCTATTCTATTCTATTCTACATTCTCTATGCTATGCTATTCTACATTCTCTATTCTATTCTGCATTCCTTATTCTATTCTATTCTATTCTACATTCTTTATTCTATTCTATTCTACATTCTGTATTCTATTCTGTTCTACATTCTCTATTCTATTCTATTCTGTTCTACATTCTCTATTCTATTCTATTCTATTCTATTCTACATTCTCTATTCTATTCTGCATTCTCTATTCTATTCTATTCTTCCATTCCATTCCACTTTCTATATTCTATTCTATTCTACATTCTCTATTCTATTCTATTCTATTCTATTCTATTCTATTCTATTCTTCCATTCCATTCCACTTTCTATATTCTATTCTATTCTATTCTACATTCTCTGTTCTATTCTACATTCTGTATTCTATTCTATTCTATTCTATTCTATTCTATTCTACATTCTGTATTCTATTCTATTCTATTCTACATTCTCTATTCTATTCTATTCTGTTCTACATTCTCTATTCTATTCTATTCTATTCTATTCTATTCTACATTCTCTATTCTATTCTGCATTCTCTATTCTATTCTATTCTTCCATTCCATTCCACTTTCTATATTCTATTCTATTCTACATTCTCTGTTCTATTCTACATTCTGTATTCTATTCTATTCTACATTTTCTATTCTATTCTATTCCACATTCTCTAGTCTATTCTGCATTTGCTATTCTATTCTATTCTATTCTATTCTATTCTATTCTATAGTCTCTATTCTATTCTATTTTATTCTACATTCGCTATGCTATTCTATTCTCTCCTATCCCTATTCCATACTCTACTCTGCTCTGTTCTGCTCTGCTCTATCCCATCCCATCAGCCTCAAGGCATGATATCAATGTGGCATACAACCTTTCCCTAGGTGAGCTCTACCCTTCACGACAGACCTCTAACCCTTTACTCTAACTTTGGTCGCCAGGTTGGATCCCCCCTTAATGCTGCAATGGACGTTGCTCCCTCCTCACTCGAGACCAGCCCCGCCTTGCACCAAGGCGGTTTGATGAAGTTGGGAGAATTCTCTGCTGATGCCTCCACAAACTGAGGAAAAAAAAACCCAACGGCAGGTGACGAGGTGAGAGTTAAAATGAGTGCTTTTATTTTTGAGCCCTGATGTGTATAACAGGCAAGGAAGAACCCAATTAGTGACCTCTGAACTAGGCCGGCGTTATCTCTGGGAACATACGCCGTGCTCTGATTCATTCCTTCTCTTCCCCATCTCCTCTGGTTCTCCCTGCCTTTAACAGGTGGCCCAAAAGATCCAAAAATGTTGGAGGTATTCTAGACAGGATTCTGGATTTCTGGAGCTATTCAGGTAGTGTTCTGACAGAGGCTTCCCAAGAGCATGAAGCCAACTCCTGGTCCCAACAAAAACCCCTTTTATTCATTGACTGTGGATTCTGCTCCTTCACATCCAGCAAAGTCTTTCGAGGGAGGATTTACAGTCACAGACCTTATCTGGCTTGGACAGCTGCCAGGCCCATATCTGCAAAACTCAGCAAGGAGTCTCTGAGAGTCATGAACCAATTAAGTGACCTCCTGCAAACTCCACTCCCCTTTTTTGATGCCACGCAAAGGCGTAAAGAGAAGAGGGGAAACATATACAGGGGATTGAATGGCAATGCTCATTCCTTTCTTTCTTTCTTTTTTTAACCTTCCGTTTCCTGAACAGAGACGAGGGATTCCTTCACCGCCTCTCAGTAAACTGAACGTATGCTGTTAATAATAACACTGGGGGAAAAAAAAAAAGAACGCTATTTTCCACCCAACCATGCCAGCATGTAATTTTATTTAGCAAAGATGGCAGGTGGCATTAGACACGGTTGCTGGCTACTAGAGGTGATCCGTTTTGCTGGAGCACCGCATTTCAATGGACTGGAAAACCCATGACATGTTACTTTTCCCTATCTAGGAAGGGATCTCTTCCTCTGCTTACCTGTTACCTAAACCTTTTAACTGGAACTGCTTGTTAGATGTTTGGCCTCTGGAAATGGAACGGATGGGGGGCTGGCTGATCCTTGAGTCTCCTGATAAGCTCCGTAACAGAAACCTTTGTGGTGGACGGCAGCTTGGTATAATATGATACAATACAACAGCAGAGTTGGAAGGGACCTTGGAGGTCTTCTAGTCCAACCCCCTGCCTAGGCAGGAAACCGTACACCACTTCAGACAAATGGCTATCCAACATCTTCTTAAAGACTTCCAGTGTTGGGGCATTCACAACTTCTGGAGGCAACTTCTGTTCCACTGATTAATTGTTCTAACTGTCAGGAAATTTCTCCTTAGTTCTAAGTTGCTTCTGTCCTTGATTAGTTTCCACCCATTGCTTCTTGTTCTGCCCTCTGGTGCCTTGGAGAATAGCTTGACTCCCTCTTCTTTGTGGCAACCCCTGAGATATTGGAAGACTGCTATCCTGTCTCCCCTAGTCAGCTTTAAAGCCAGGTGTGTGTTGTTGTTTTTTGAAAGATACAGCAGATAAACAGCTGTTTGCTGACACCGAAGGTGCCAAATGATTTCATTTTTTTTGGATCATAAAAGCTGAGCCGGAAAAAATAAGAGACTGCTGAACACGACAAAAAAGAAAGGAAGAAAGAGACAGAGAGAGAAGAGGTGGCGGACAAGCGTAGGAGAATCCAAGGACACAGGGCGTAAGTTCTGCCCAAAGAAAGCGAAAGAGCAGGAAAAGAGAGGGAGGGAGGGAGGGAGAGGCAGGACCCAAGAAAAGGAGAAAAGATGTTGTTGAGCTAACTAACAATTTGCCCTGGCCATCATTCTCTTCTTCATCTGTGTCTCAGATGATTCACCAGGGAAGTTCTGAGCCATTTGGTTGAGTTTTATTTCTTCATCCCTTCGACGTTCTCTTCTGATAGAGCATTAAACAAACTCCTTGTCCCGACAAAAAACCTTTTATTAATTTCCTGTGAATTCCTCTTGTTCATATCCAGCAAAGTCATTCAAGGGAGGATTTACAATCACAGACCTTATCTGGGTTGGATAGCTGCCAGGCCGAGAGCTGCAAAACTCGGCAAGGAGTCACGAAGAGTCACGAACCAATGAAGCGAACTAATGGCCTCCTGCAAACTCCACTCCCCTTTCGCTCCTCTTTTATTTCCTCTGGGAGGGGCCATTCATCCTCCAGCTCCCCCACAGAATTTGTTTCCAGAGAGTAAGTCATCTGTGTACCAAGTCTGGTTGAAATCGTGCGAGGCGTTCCAAGGTTATGCCGGAACACTTCTGGCAGCTTTAAAACATTTAGCCCATCTTCTTTCATTCCTGGATCAGACCTTTTTACTATTATTATCCTGATGATTGTCCTTAAAAATATATATATTTATCTCCAGACGGTGTCTTCAGAGCTTAATTTGATTTCGATGGATTTCTCGAAAACCCGGAACATTTCTAAACTGATTTTCAGTATATTACTCTTGTCGAGTCTTTTGGATTTTGTCGGGAAGAATTTGCTGAACTGACATAGGGCTCTCAAATCATGTCCCATAGCCTGAAAAGGAAGAGGAGAAACGGGACAAGGAGTTAATACAGCAGTTGTTATTAGAAAATATATTGCATTATTCTCCTTTATTTACGGGGCATTAAAAGCGGTTTCTTAGGGGGGAAACACAGCAGCTGTTGGACCCATCCGTGGGACGAAACAGGAGAACGTGACTACTGCATTCAATTAATTTGCTCTCAATGCATCTTTTTGGGTTACAAAAAGAGGCAAGAATGGAATAGAATAACAGAGTTCGGAAGGGGACCTTGGAGGTCTTCTAGTCCAACCCCCTGCTTAGGCAGGAAACCCTATACCACTTCAGACAAACGGTTATCCAATCTCTTCTTAAAAACTTACCGTGTGTTAGAGTTTGCAGCAACAATCGCATTCAGAAAGCACACGCAGGTAACTGATTCAGCAGGATTCATTAACTTCTCTTTGTATATAATATAACACAGGAAATAAGTGAACAATACCCAAACAGGTTTTTCCAACGTGGTAACATAGGCAAGCAAACACAGGCAAAGGAGAGAACAGTTTCAGTTTCAGTTCAGAGCAGCAGACCAGTTTAGAGCACAGACTCGGAGCTATAGAGCTAAGCCACACCCGAGTCCCTTTCGGGAGAGG
Source organism: Natrix helvetica (assembly GCF_964273705.1). NCBI lineage: Eukaryota > Metazoa > Chordata > Lepidosauria > Squamata > Natricidae > Natrix > Natrix helvetica. The sequence goes on from NC_138565.1 coordinate 4,981,221, forward strand.
GGGCGGTCTATAAGCGCTAATAAATTGAATTGAATTGAAATCCTTCTCCCTCCTCTTCCTCCCCCTCCTCCCCAAGCATCCAAAGTAGTTCAATATATTGTCGTAATAGATGCATCTTATAGGTAAAGAAGCTTTTTGTAACTGGTTCTGTCCATTTCTACTGTGCCCAAGTATTTCTTCAGGTCTTTTTGGAATGGAACCAACAGAAGCTACTCTTCTGCTTTCCTACGTTTCCTCAATTCCTATTGAAATATCTATATATTTCCTCTCTATATTTTTTTTATCCGACAAGCGTAATTTCTCAGCAGAGCCTTGGAGAATATGGGAAGAAATCGGAGGGATTTCTGCATGGATCTAATCTAAATATGTTTTTTTATCTGCAATTAACTGGCGGAAGGCTTGGTGATCACAAAGAGCTCAGGACCTTTAGCAAAGGAACTGGAGATGCTCCCGATAAAAGGATTTGATAGCCGTCTGACTCACACCTCTTAACTTTCCCATTTGCCACCTGTTTCCTTCTGAGCTGCTTGGATTCCAAATGAAATGACTTGGAGAATAATGCGAAATAGAGATCACGGGAGGTTTGGTGTAGAAGCCCAGTGACATTCTCAAGAAATTTGTCAATGAATGTTAAGCGGAAGGAGGTCAGCGAACACTAGTAGACTTAATAGACCCGGTGGCCTTTACAAACTTTGATCTGTATCACTGTGGAATACTTTCTTATCTTAAATAACAGAATAACAGAGTTGGAAGGGACCTTGAAGGTCTTGTTGCCCAACCCTCTACTCAAGCAAGAGACCTTATAACATTCCAGGCAAATGGCCGTCCGGTCTCTTCTTAAAGAAGCTCCAGTGATGGAGCACCAGTAACTTCTGTCGTTCCAATCCTCGCTGTTAGGAAATTTCTCCTTTTTTGTGGGTTGCGTCTGTCCATTTTTAGTTTCCATCCGTTGCTTCTTGTCTTGCCTTAACAAAAGGGGTTTCAAGATAATGGATGGCCAGAGAAAGAAAAGAAAACATGGGAGGGGGGAGGGAAATCAGGACAAGTTAGATTTAAATATAATATCTGTGAGGGCAAGGCTTAGCGAAAAGCGTATTCCACCCATTTCTTTTGGGGTAGCTGGGCACAAAACTGCAAGTCAAAGAAACGCCTGCTTAAAACATGGGGGTGCTTCTGGAGGGGAAATGGAGAGAAGGAACAGCAATTGAGTGTAACAAGCCCCAGAATGGACTCGTGATTGATTTGTCATAAGAATAATGCAATGAAGGGATCTGAATGAAGAACTAAGGAAAAAATTCCGGCAAACAATTAATCAGTTGAACAACTTACCTTCAGAGGTTGTGGGTTCTCCATCACTGGAAGCTTATGGAGTGGAGTAGGGTAGGGTAGGGTAGGGTAGGGTAGAGTAGAGTAGAAGGATGGGATAGGGATATGAAATAGAATAGGGAGAGAGAAGAGAAAATAGAATAGAGAAGAGAAGAGAAATAGAAGAGAATATTTGCTTTTATTGGACACATGTGATTGGACACACAAGGAAGGTGTAGAGGTGTGGAAATAGAGTAGGGTAGAATAGAATAGAATAGAATAGAATAGAATAGAATAGAATAGAATAGAAGGATGGGATAGGGATATGAAATAGAATAGGGAGAGAGAAGAGGAAATAGAATAGAGAAGAGAAGAGAAATAGAAGAGAAGAGTTGCTTTTATTGGACACGTGTGATTGGACACACAAGGAAGGAGATGGGAAGAGGAAGGAAGGAAAGAAAGAAGGAAGGAAATGGGAAGAGGAAGGGAGGAAGGGAGGGAAGAAAGAAAGAAAGAAGGAAGGAAGGAAGTGGAGGTGTGGAAATAGAGTAGGGTAGGGTAGAGTAGAATAGAATAGAATAGAATAGAATAGAATAGAATAGAATAGAATTCTTTATTGGCCAAGTGTGATTGGGCAGACAAGGAATTTTAAAAGGGACTGGACAGCCACTTGTCCCAAATCGTATAGCTTGAGCAGGGGGTCGGACTAGAAGGCCTCCAAGGTCCCTTCCAACTCTGTCCTTCTGTCTCTTGATTCTATTAATAACTTCTGATCCATCCGTTGATGTCTTCTGTACCAGAGGGAGAAAGAGTATTGAGCCAGGAAGTAACAGGTGGGTCTGAAGAGTGGCATGCCCGAGGTAGCATTTCAGATTACTTCCTTCCCCGCACTATATCATCCCCGCCTGTGATATTGGTATCCTGAAGGAGAGATATTTCATTCCTCCACAATGTGTTTTTTCCTGATAGCATCTCTTTGCAAGATAATGATCTGAAACCATCTCTTCCTTCGCGCTGGGTTTTTCTTGCCGAGGATTCTTTGGTACGGCTCCTCCCTTCTCTTTCTGTGTTTTCCTCTCCTTGCTGACTCCCACTGCCCAAAACACCTTCTTTGGAGCTTACTCCTTCCATATATTTTTTTTTCAAATTTACATATTGCTAAGATTTGGGGGTAGTCAAAAGCCCTCCACCTCCAGAAAATGGAGAACAAAACCCATTGCTGTTGCTTTCCAACTTAGAAAGGTATTCTTCTGAATACTCATTATCTCTGTTTCTGGATATATGGAGAGAGAATTAATTACTTTTCTTCTTCCTTCCTTCCTTCTTTCCTTCCTTCCTTCTTTCTTTCTTTCATTCTTCCCTCCCTTCCTCCCTTTCTCTTCCCATTTCCTTCCTTCTTTCTTTCCTTTTCTTTCTTTCTCTCTTCCTCCCTCCCTCCCTCCCTCCCTCCCTTTCTTTTCCCATGTCCTTCCTTCTTTCTTTCCTCCCTTCCTCTTCCCATCTCCTTTCCTTCCTTCCTTCCTTCCTTCCTTCTTTCTTTCTTCCTTCCTTCCTTCCTTCCTTCCTTCCTTCCTTCCTTCCTTCCTTCCTTCCTTCCTTCCTTCCTCCCTCCCTCCCTCCCTCCCTTTCTCTTCCCATCTCCTTCCTTCCTTCCCCTTCTATCTCCCTCCCTTCTTATATTTTCTCTCTCTTTCCTTCCTTTCTTTTCATACCTTCCATCTCCCTTCCTTAAATGACACGATAGCAGTATTCCACTATTTGAGGGACTGCCACAAAGAAGAGTAAGTCGAATTATTCTCCCAAGCACCAGAGGGCAGGACAAGAAACAGTAGATGGAAACTAATCAAGAAGAGAAGCAAGCTGGAATTAAGGAGAAACTTCCTAACAGGGAGGACAATTAACCAGGGGAACAACTTGCCACCAGAAATTGCGAGTGATCCATCCATCACTGAAGGTTTTTAAGAAGAGATTGGACATCCACCTGTCTGAAATGATATAGGGGCTACTGCTTCAACAGGGGGCTGGACTAGGTCCCTTCCAGCTCTATTCTGATGGATAACATAAAGATGAACGACCAGGGTTATTCACCGAGGGCGTAGATGGTTTACCATTCCCCCCCAAAATCTGCATTCTCCTTCCAACTTTCCTTTTTGAAAACGAGTGGCGTGGTTTTCGGATGTTTTGAAGAAGGCGGCGTCCAAAGCTTGTAGCAGAGACCCCAAGGAGATGCCTTCAACGTTTAAAGGAGTTGCCACTTAAAAGAAACACCCGCACACGAGCATCCAGGGTGCAAAAAATAATAATAATGCAGCGTGTTGTGGGAAATCCGACCGCGGGCCCAAAAAACGCCGGACGCCCCATCCTGTGAAAACCAAGTTAACGATGCCCGTTCAGTATGGGCCCAGGTTAAAAAATAAATTTGCTCTGAAGCCTGACAGGAAGGAAGCAAAGCCAAAGAACTGCGCCCAGAGTGTCGGGGACAGGAAAGAGAGTCGGGGCGATTTAGTGCTCCTCTCAATGTAATTGTGGAATCTCAATGTTCTCCTTCTCCCTTTCGGTTCGAGTCTCTTCGCAAGGGTGATGAAAGGCTGGTGAAGATGGATTGAACTTTCGCAATGAATAAAACATTTGCCGTAAATCACCCGGCCTGGCCTTATTTTTATTTTTTTGCAACGTATCACCAAGCTTTCCTTCGTTACTCCTTTGACCCCTGTTGGCCCGTTCAAGTTGCTATCTTTTTTAAAAAAATATTTTATTAACAAACATATAAAATACACACACACAAAACTTAGACGTACAACACATTTACACAGTGCAATGCAAACAGGAGCTTCCTGTTCTTTCTAGTAGCAATTATCAATCGATAGCGCTCGCCTTATATTATTTCCCATTCAATTGTATTTCATTTGAGTTTCACCATTCTTAACTTTCTTATTTTACTCACAACTATTGTTTTTGAGTTTGGTTATATTCCTTCATTGATTCTTGTTTCTTTCCTCCATCCACCTATACCATTTATCCCATATCTGGTAGAATTCTGATTCTTCTTTTCCCTGAATTCCTTTAGTTAGTTTGTCCATTTCAGCACAGTCCATAACCTTTCTTATTATTTCATCTTCGCTTGGAGTTAGTTTGTTTTTCCATTTCTGGGCAAAGGCAATCCTTGCCGCTGTAGTTATATGTAGTATTAAATACTGGATTTCTTTTTTTGTATTTCGCAGACATAATTCCTAATAAAAAAAATTCCGGTTTCAAGTTGCTATCTTAACGTCCACTGGCGGGGAAAAAAATGTTGTGTTTCTCTGCCTAATTAGAGCAAAGGGATTTGAGAAGTTTTGTGTCCCCCGTCCTCCCCGCAAAGCAAGGCCCAAGAAAGCTTTCGGACTTATCACATCGCTGGATTTTTTCCCCCCATCCTCCTCCTCCTCCTCCTCCTCGCTCGAGATGGTCTCCTTATCAATTCACACCCCAGCATCACTCACTCTTCTCCATTCAGGCAGCCGCTGGATGCAAAAATGAATTACGACTCTGTGCTAATTCGCTTTCCGTGACCCTTGTGACATTATCACCATCGTGCGTAGATACTCGGCAAGCCGCTGGGAGCGGGAGGTAAATCAGGATAACTGAATAACAGTTGGAAGGGACCTTGGAGGTCTTCTAGTCCAGCCCTTTGCTTAAGCAGGATATTCTATTGCATTGGGCCTTCAGACCTGCCACATTTAATGCTCTGGGAAATTGGGATCATATGGAGTGGGTTAGATATAGCCAAAATAACATTCCTTTCTCAGAGAGTCAAGGAGGTCTTGCCCTGCCCCTGGAGTGGTGTGACTGGGAAGCATCTCCAGTTGGGATGGCGTTTCGATTGGGCCATGGGATGGACATGTGGGCGCTGGGCAGGGACTTGAACTTTCATTTAGGTGGGGGAAACCTGGGAACTTTCAGATTCGGGTTTTCCCAGATGTGCCAATAGGACATCTCTAATAAAATGGAACTTTGAGGAACTTCAAGCCTCGGAATCTTCTTGCGTTGGGGGTGTTACTTGGAATGGTGACACTTATCAGATAAATGGTTATCCAACCTCTTCTTAAAGACTTCCAGTGTTGGAGCATTCACAACTTCTGGAGGCAAGTAGTTCCACTGATTAATTGTTCTCACTGCCATGAAATTGCTCTTTAGTTCTAAGTTGCTTCTCTCCTTGATTAGTTTCCACCCATTGCTTCTTGTCCAGGTGCTTTGGAGAATAGCTTGACTCCCTCTTCTTTGGGGCAGCCCCTGAGATATTGGAAGACTTCTATCATGTCTCCCCTGGTCCTTCTTTTCATTAAACGAGACATACCCAATTCCCGCAACCGTTCTTCATATGTTTTTAGCCTCCAGTCCCCTAAATCATCTTGGTTGCTCCTCTCTGCCCTCTTTCTAGTGTCCCAACGAAAGAGGACTCCGAGGCTTGAGTTTCCTCAAAGTTCCATTTTGGGAAATGCCTCCCAGTCACGCCACTCCAGGTACAGGGCAAGATGTCCTTGACTCTCTGAGAAAGGAATGTTATTTAGACTATACATATCTCCCCTACTCCTTATAATTCCCCCCCTCCCATTTTCCCAGAGTGGAAAATATGGCAGGCCTGAAAGGCCCAATGCAAAAGATGGTTTCCAGGCCTGGCATTGGGTGCTTTGGGGAATAGGTTGACCCCCCCTCTTCTTTGGGGCAGCCCCTCAAATATTGGAGCACTGCTATCATGTCACTCCTAGTCCTTCTTTTCATTAAGCTAAAAGGTTCCCCTCGCACATCTCTGCTAGTCGTTCCTGACTCTAGGGGGCGGTGCTCAACTCCGTTTCAAAGCCAAAGAGCCAGCGCTGTCCGAAGATGTCTCTGTGGTCATGTGGCCGGCATGACTCAACGCTGTTAACCTCCCACCAAAGGTGGTTCCTATTTTTCCACTTGCATTTTCTACCTGCTTTCGAACTGCTAGGTTGGCAGAAGCTGGGACAAGTCATGGGAGCTCACTCCGTTACGCGGCGCTAGGGATTCGAACCGCTGAACAGCCGACCTTTCTGATCGACAAGCTCAGTGTCTTAGTCACTGAGCCACTATTCATTAAGCTAGACATACCCAATTCCTGCATCCATCCTGGCCTCCTTTCCCCCTAATCATCTTTGTCTTATCCCCTAAGGTCACCTGGAGAGAAGATTGTACCGAGATAAAACAGCTTTTATGAGCCAGGGATGACGGGAGAGAAGATGCTATTTCTTGGTGTTTCTTGGTGTTCTTGTTTTCTTTTTCCCCTTATTCGAGTTTCAATTATCTCTACCTGCCCCGACTTTTTCCATTCGGAGGAATTCCCCACGGGAAGGGCTTCCTTTGCGACAGGTTCCCTGGGGGATCCGAGAACGATGTGTCAAACCAGGCTGTTCCTATACACACCCCTGGTCTACCTCATCCGTTCATACCGGCAAAAAAACCCCACAAAAAACCAACAACAACTCTGTACAACAAGAATTTCAGCTGAGTTTTTTTTTTCTTTCCTTTTCCTCTTTTGAGAGAAAAGAACAATATAATCCATCACCTTGGCTATGAACGTTGGGGGGGGAGGGATAAAAAAAATGCAGAACAACTTTCTCAGCACTATTTAGGATGCGGTTGTGTCTCTGCATAGGAGGGGAGCATTAGCACATGGCATGAGTGATTAATGAATATAGATACTGTATTCCTTTCTTTTCTTCTCCTTGCAGGCCTAGCTGGAAATAAGAATCCCAGCAGCGTTCGGCTTTTGCGGTCTGGAGAATCGTGGCAGCCTTTGCGGCAACTTTTCTTTTTTTAAAAAATTATTATTATTATTATTATTATTGCAAAAGCCGCCTTGCATAGGCCTCCGAGCTTATGCTTCTCCTTGGGTGTTTTATCTAATTTCATTGAAGGATTAACTTTTCGTGGCTGCGGCCTGGAATCTGAAGCATCCATTTTCTCTCACTTCCCCTTCTCCCCCCCGTTGACGGAGTTGAAAATAAGAATGACACACACGATGGATTGGAAGAAGGTCTCTTCCACTTGACCCTTGCAAAACCCTGTTGCAATTTATGTCAGGGTTACAAGCATCCTCCTCCATCAAACAAGAGTTGAAATTCCTCGATGCTCAATTTCATTAGAGAAGCCATGTTGGCACGTCTGGGAAAACCCAAATCTGGAAACTTCCACGCTTTCCCCACCCAGTTGAAAGTTCAACACCCTGCCCCAACACCCACAAGTCGATCACATGGCCCGATCGGCCATTGCCATGAAGGAAGATTCCTTCTATCCATATGAGTCAAGGCGCAGGGACAAGGCGACTGTACAAAAACAGCCATTTGTGGCAGTACAGTAGAAGCCATTTGAAGGCACAACAGGCTGCATCTTAACAGAAACACCCCCTCCTCTCAAAGGGGTATTAGAAGTGTCTTACTCCCACAGTATTTTTCTTCAGAGAGTAAATCATCTGTGTACCAAGTTTGGTTGAAGTTGCTCGAGGCGTTCCAGAGTTATTCTGGAACACACACACAGACATATATAGGCATATGAATGGTGGGCTGCTCTTGTTAAAGAGAAAGAACTCTTAAAACCCATACAAGGAAGGCATTAAATCTCCTGACCTAGGCCTCCCCAAATCACGAAAAAGACTCCCTTGTCCCGACCCAACCCCTTTTTATGACGCTACTGTGAATTCCTCTCATTCACATCCAGCAAAGTCCCAGCCAACAGCCTTTCAAGGGTGAGTTGACAACCACAGACCTTATCAGGTTTGGAGAGCTGCCAGGCCGATATCTTCCAAACTCCATGCTGTAGCTGCAATTACTTGGCAAGAAGTCAGGTACAGACCTTCACCCGAATGAATGGAACTAATTGCCTCCTGCAAACTCCACTCCCCAGTCGCTCCTCTTTTATTCCCTATAAGAGGGGCCTTTAACATCCACCTGTGGCTTTACTCCTGAGTCGGCCCTTGTTCCTTAACTGTTCCCTTCTCCTGGAAGCTCTGCGCATACGCACACTAGGAACAGGCTCCAGCTGTTCTTCTGCCTCACTGATGTCTGACACCGAAGGCAGCTGATAACTGGCATACGGCCCCGGCCCCCTCTCTGCCTCCGACACAGAGCCCTCCTCAGAGCCTTCCCCAGATTCCAGGACTGGCCCATCTTCCTCCCCAACCCTCCTCACTGTCTGAGCCTGCCACCAGCTCCGCCGGCCGCTGGCGGGCCACAAGATTAAAAATTGGAAGTGCAATAGGTTTGGGTAGGAAAGTGATGCGTGCTTGAAAACTCTGCCTCCTGAAAACAGATGTTGCATTAGAGAAACGCTCAAATGAACAAACAGAAGCAGCTGAACGAGGAAGCATATAAATCATGCACCATGGTGATTAAAAGAAACAACAACCAATGTCGTGTTTTTATTTACCAGAAACAGCAGAATCCCCATCTTGCATCTTGGATGGAGCACGGATGGATATCTTGCTGAGACAAGGGTGGAGTTAATTTTGACGACCGTACCTGATTGTCTTCCCTCAATGTTCTTAACCAAGATGGTTAGATTACATACAGATTAACAGAGTTGGAAGGGATCTTGTACTGTAGTCCAACCCAAGCAGGAGACCCTACACCATTTCTGACAGATGGGAGTCCAGTCTCTTCTTGAAAGCTTCCAGGGATGAAGCTCCCACAACTTCTGAAGGCAACTTCTGTTCCATGGGTTGATTGCTCTCCCTGTCAGGAAATTCCTCCTTATTTCCAGGTTGAATCTCTCCTTGGTCAGTTTCCATCCATTGTTCCTTGTCTGGAAAATAGCTTGACCCTCTTCCTCCTCTCTGTGGCAGCCCCTCAAATATTGGAAGGCTGCTATCCTGTCTCCCCTGGTCCTTCTCTTCACTAGATTAGCCATGCCCAGTTCCTTCAACTGTTCTTAATATGTTTGAGCCTCCAGTCCCCTCATCATCCTGGTTGCTCTTCTCTGCACTTTTTCTAGAGTCTCAGCATCTTTTTTTATAGCGGCCGCACGGATAACAGGCTAAACATGGGTTATTTCTCCTGGCAGCCGGCAGAATTAGCCTGCAATACCGCATTCTAACTACTGCGCCACCACAGTCCCCGAATAGAATAGAAAGCAATTATGATTTTGCAATGTTTTGGTGCCTTTAAGTCTTTGGTGACTCCCGGTGGAGTAGTCCCTTCGGATTTCTCGGCCAGGTTTTTAGAAATGCTTTGCAAGGACTCCAAAGCGCATCCGTTCGTGAAGCTAATCGAACATGTCGTGCGAATGCCGTCTGTGAATTTGACTTGAAAAGGACTCCTTTTTTTTCCATGGGATCCACCACGGTGTACAAATACACAGATGCTCCAGGCTCCTTCCACCTCTAAAATCCTCCTGCGCACACCCCCAGAGGCCTCCGGAGGTTGTTGCAAAGCTTGTACTCTTGAACGCGGCAGAAGGTGGAAGTGATTACAAGTCATAGCTGGAGGTTAAACATTGCCATGCATTTGCTTCATTTGGATTCTTTGTAGAAAAGAAAAGAAAGGAAACCCAACGCACGTTCAGGACAGTCTCTGGCGCGTGGCTTTTAACAGATTAGCAGAGTCGGAAGGGACCTTGTAAGTCATCTAATCCATCCTCCTGACCATTTACACCATTTCTGACAGATGGCAGTCCAATCTCTTCTTGAAAGCTTCCAAGGATGAAGTTTCCATAACTTCTGAAGGCAACGTTTGTTCCATGGGTTGATTGTTCTCGCTGTCAGAAAATTCCTCCATGTTTCTAGGTTGAATCTCTCCTTGATCAGTTTCCATCCATTGTTCCTTCAGGTGCTTTGGAGAATAGCTTGACCCCTTCCTCCTCTCTGAGGCAGCCCCTCTAATATTGGAAGACTGCTCTCCTGTCTCCCCTGGTCCTTCTCTTCCCTAGACTAGCCAGGCCCAGTTCCTGCAACTGTTCATCGTATGTTTTGGCCTCCAGTCCCCTCATCATCCTGGTTGCTCTTCTCTGCACTTTTTCTAGAGTCTCAACTTTCTTTTTATAGTGTGGTGACCAAAACTGGATGCAGTATTCTAGGTGTGGTCTTACTAAGGCTTTATAGAGTGGTATTAGTACCTCAAAGGTGGCTCAGTGGCTAAGACGCTGAGCGTGTCAATCAGAAAGGGTGACGGTTCGAATCCCTAGCGCTGCGTAACGGAGTGAGTACCTGTTACTTGCCCCAGCTTCTGCCAACTGAGCAGTTTCAAAGCAGGTAGAAAAATAGGACCCACCTTTGGTGGGAAGGGAACAGCGTTTTCCATGCGCCTTTGGTGTTGAGTCATGCCGGCCACATGACCCCGGAGACGTCTTCGGACAGCTCTGGCTCTTCGGCTTTGAAACGGAGATGAGTACCATCCCCTAGAGTCGGGAACAAGGATAACCTTTCCTTTATCTTTATCAGTACCTCACTTGATCTTGCTTGTATCCCCGTGTTAATGCAACTAAGGATTGCATTGGCTTTTTTGGCTGCTGATTCAATGACCATGTGTCACTCAAGGAAATCACTGTGCCCCATTTCTACAGTATGGAAGTCAATTCTTTGATTTCCCATCTTATGGGGCCAGCGTAGCTAGATTAGACCCAGAAGTTGTCTCCCCAAAACTTAAGTTCCCTTCCTTTCTTTCTGTTACTTTTCTGTTCAAATGGTCTATGCAACGGTTTTGCAATTGGGTTTGGTCCCCAGTCACTTTTTTCCCATCTGGCTCTGCTGTACAAATTCTCAGGTTCCTAATGAAAAATGGAGTAGAAGAACCCACTCGTCTGAATTATGGATGTAGAAGATGATCTGGAGTCATTTGCTTCACTTCATGAAACTCTTTGAGTGTAAGGGTACTCCAGGATCAGCTGGGATCATTAAAGCAGCAGGAGAAGCCTTCCCTTCCCTTCCCTTCCCCGTATTTTCCTCCCTCCTCCTTCCCTTCCCTTCAATAATCTTTCCTTTCCGTTACTTCCCTTCCTCTTCCCTTCCCTGTATTTTCCTCCCTCCTTCCCTTCCCTTCCCTTTCTCCCCTCCCTTCCCCCTTCTCTTCTCCCTTTCCTTTTCCCTCTTCTCTCTTTCCTTCTCCTTCCCTTCCCCACAGTTCCCAGTGGTATTTTACACACTTTGCTTGCTTACGGACTTAGCTGGGAGGAAAAGATCTATCAGGATACCAAGAGAAGAAGAGGGGGTGGATGAAAAAAATAAGGCAAAGGTCTCTTGCCTTGGGGCAGGGAATTGGACTGGAAGACCATCAAGGTCCTTTCCAGCCCTATGATTCTATATTCTCTCTCTATATATATATATATATAGATTTCAAAATTAATAATAAAACAGCAGGATATTTGTAGGCCATTCAAACCAACTCCTCCAAAGTTGGTTGTCCACCCTGAGAATTTTCTTTTGAAGGGCTGCACAAGACGTTCTAAGGAGATAGAAATAGGTAGACATTCAGAAGCAGCGGAGTTCACAACCCTCCGTTCCCCATTCAATGTACGGTTTCAAGAACTCCTAAAAAGATAAGGGTGCTGCTTGCACACATGTGCTAGTCGTTCCCGACTCTAGGGGGCGGAGCTCATCTCCGTTTCAAAGCCGAAGAGCCAGCGCTGTCCGAAGACGTCTCCGTGGTCGTGTGGCCGGCATGACTCAACCCCGAAGGCGCACGGAACGCTCTTCCCTTCCCACCAAAGGTGGTCCCTATTTTTCTACTTGCATTTTCTAACTGCTAGGTTGGCAGAAGCTGGGACAAGTAACGGGAGCTCACTCCTTTACGCGGCGCTAGGGATTCAAACTGCCGACCTTTCTGATCGACAAGCTCAGCATCTTAGCCACTGAAGCCACCACATCACATTTCAATAACTCCTAGATGTCTGTGAAACAGCTGTTCAAGCCAGAATTTAATAACGGAGAGAGAGAGAGAGAGAGAGAGAGAGAGAAAGAGAGAGAGAAACACACACACACAAAGACAGACAGACAGAGAGGGAGACACACATAGAAATACACAGAGAGAAAGAGAGAGAGACACACACAAAGATAGACAGACAGACAGAGAGGGAGACACACATAGAGAGAAATACAGAGAGAGAGAGAGAGAGAAAAGAGAGAGACAGACAAAGAGAGAAACAGAGAAAGAGAGACACACACAAAGACAGACAGACAGAGAGGGAGACACACATAGAAATACAGAGAGAGACAGAGAGAGACAGAGAGAGACAGACAGAAAGAGACACAGACACAAAGACAGACAGACAGACAGAGAGGGAGACATTCATAGAGAGAAATACAGAGAGAGAGAGAGAGAAAAGAGAGAGAGACAGACAGACAGAGAGACACACAGACACACAAAGACAGACAGACAGAGAGGGAGACACATAGAGAGAAATACAGAGAGAGAGAGACAGACAGACAGATAGAGAGAGACAGAGAGGGAGACCCACATAGAGAGAGAGACACGTACACAGAGAGAGTGAGAGCGCCCCTTTTCTAAAATAGTCTGTCCTACTGCCAAATCGCTCTTTAATTAGGATATTTCTAATGTTTGGCCAAAAGCATCTTCCTGCAATTACCATCCATCGGTTGCACCTGCTGGAGAGCCAACCTCCACAATGATACAATAATAGCATCATAACAGCGAGGAAGGGTACTCCTCTCGTTGGCTAACATGCCGAGGTCAGCGTTTGCGCTGCCAAAATCTTTACTGCCTTCTGAAAGCTCTCGGTTGCATACTTTCGGTGGGCCTTTTAACAGCCGAAGGAGAGGGAGGGAGGGAGGGAAGGAGGGAGGGGAGAGAGAGAGAGAGAGAGAGAGAGAGAGAGAGAGAGAGAGAGAGAGAGAGAGAGAGAGAGAGAGAGAGAGAGGAGAATATCTTCCAGACTCAAAAGCCAGCCAGAAACAGTTATTGGCGTGTTTTTTTTTTTCCTTCTTCTTTTCTTCTTCTCCTTCCTCCCCGAAGTGTCATTGAGAGCCATTAATTATCTGTGGGGCTCAGGAATCGATAGCAAACATTGTGGATTCTTTGATGGCTTTAATTAATGCCCAGAGATGTCTGTAATGGGCTTCTCCTTGGAACAATTATTGTCTTGAGCCGGTGGAAATTAAAGAGTGCGGAAGGAAGAAATAGAACCTGCCCACAGGCCCAGCCATATCTTCAGGTTTTGAAACTTCATACCGCTTTTAGCATCTCATTAGCGCCACCTCTGGTTATCTCATCCGAGGCTTTGTTCTCCCAGGGGGGCGGGGAGAGACAGAGAAAGAGACAGATCAGGAAAGGAGTCATTCAGTCTTGTCTTCTCCTTTGTTCTGACCTCGGCTTCCCCAAACCACGAAGCAACTCCTTGTCCTGGCAAAATCCCTTTTTGTTCAGTTACTGTGAGTTCTGTTCATTGACATGAAGCAAAGTCTTTCCAGGGAGGATTTACGGTCACAGACCTTATCTGGCTTGGAGAGTTGCCAGGCCGATATCTGCAAAACTTGACCAGGAGCCTCGGAGAGTCACTTACCAATTAAGCGGACTAATAGCCTCCTGCAAACTCCACTCCCCTTTCGCTCCTCTTTTATTTCCTCTGGGAGGGGCCGTTCATCGTCCACCTGTGGCCTTACTCCCAAGTCGACCCCTGTTCTTTAGCTGCTCCCTTCGTCTGGCCACTCTGCGCATGCGCACACTGGGAACAGGCTCCAGCTGTTCTTCTGCCTCACTGATGTCTGACTCCGAAGGCAGCTGATAACTGGCATACGGCCTTGGCCCCCTCTCTGCCTCCGACACAGAGCCCTCATCAGAGCCTTCCCCAGACTCCAAGACTGGCCTATCTTCCTCCCCAACCTCCTCACTGTCCGAATCTGCTGCCAGCTACACCTGGGCCACCACACTTACACAATCTGATACTCTGAGCATGCTCCCCACACGACCTCCATCCCAAACCTTTATGTCCCGGACTTTTTTGCAAATATAGAAGACACCCAAAGCGCAGCCCTTGGGAGACGCAACGCTAAGACGGCTTCGTTATGTCCGATCTGGCTGCAGAAGAGCAGAGGCGGATTGGCCCCGTTGTGCATTGCGGCTTCCCAGCCCCCTTGCCACCTCTGCTCATTTGCTGCTTGTGATATGAGCTGCACATGTGACACCTGATACATGCTGAATGCAAGCATTCCAATACAACTGAGCGCCAGGCCTCATTTTCATTCTGGGCTCAAACGCAGCTTGTTACAAAACTTGATCTGATTTCCAGAGCTGGCTGGGAATGGCCTTCCCAAGGTCCCCTGCTCCCCACAAGCTTAGCCTGTGGGTTCTTCCTCTGCTTGCTTATCCTCCCTTCTCCCCCACCCCCCACCCCCACCCCCAATTATAGGAAGTGGGGTTTCCAAACAGAGCCTTCTGCCTTGGCTCTGCCACCTCTCTCTCTCCGTTATTAGAATGCATTTCGGAAGGTTTATTTGGCTCGCTGCATTATCCGTTTCTCGTTAGGGACCCTCCGGGCTTGTGGTAGGCTGGCACTGACTTTATAATTACAAAGTCAATTTCCAAACAGGCATTTTCAGATAAGTCAATTTAAATACGGGAGATCTGCAAACAATAATTAAGCCGTTGCTTTATTATTTTTTATTTCTAATGGGGTAGGGAGGGAGAAATGTCTCTCTTTGTATAATTAATGGCCATGCCCAGGGAGGAAGAGGAGGAGGAGGAGGAGGAGGAGGAGGAGGAGGAGGAGGAGGAGGAGGAGGAGGAGGAGGAGGAGGGTGGAAAGGAAAGTTTGACTCAGCCTTCCGTCCTTCTGAGGTGAGTAAAATGAGGACCCAGATTGTTGGGGGCAAGAGGCTGACTCTGTAAGCTGCTTAGAGAGGGCTGTAAAGCACTGCAAAGTGGTATATAAGTCTTAAGTGCTACTGCTTTTGCTGTAGCTGATGGGATGTTGGATTAGGAGCCATGGTGGCGCAGTGGTTAGAGTATTCCCGGCTAATTCTGCCCACTGCCATCAGTTCGATCCTAACTAGCTCAAGATTGGCTCAGCCTTCCGTGCTTCCTAGGTGTGTAAAATGAGGACCCAGATTGTTGGGGGTAAGAGGCTGGTTCTGTAAACCGCCTAGAGAGGGCTGTAAAAGCACTGTGAAGTGGTATATAAGTCTAAGGACTGTTAGTCCTTCCTTCCTTCCTTCCTTCCTTCCTTCCTTCCTTCCTTCCTTCCTTCCTTCCTTAGTGGTGCTATGGTTAGAATGCAGTATTGCAGCCTAATTCTGCCCACTGCCAGGAGTTCGATCCTGACTGGCTCAAGGTTGACTCAGCCTTCCGTCCTTCCGAGGTGGGTAAAATGAGGACCCAGATTGTTGGGGGCAAGAAGCTAACTCTGTAAAACCGCTTAGACAGGGCTGTAAAAACACTATGAAGCGGTATATAAGTCTAAGGGCTATTGCTTTTGCTAAAAGGAGGAGAAGAATAAGGAGGAGGAGAGGGAGAAAGAGAAAGATAATGAACAGAGAAGGAAAGGATGGAGGAGAAGGAGAAAGATAATGAGAAGAGGAGGAGGAAGAGAGGGGGAAGGAAAAACAGGAGAAGAAGAAGGAGAGGGAGAAAGAGACAGACAATGAACAGCGAAGGAGAGGATGGAGGAGAAGGAAAAAGATAATGAGCAGAAGAGGAGGAGGAAAAAAACTCAAGAGGAGGGTCAACCTATTCTCCCAAGCACCTGAAGGCAGGACAAGAAGCAGCTGATACCTAAGGAGAGATTCAATCTAGAATTAAAGAGAAATTTCCTGACAGTGAGAACAATTAATCAGTGGAACAACTTGCCTCCAGAAGTTGCTCCAACACTGGAAGTTTTTAAGAAGAGATTAGATAACCATTTGTCTGAAATGCTCTAGGTTCTCCTGCTTTAGCAGAGGGCGGGGGGGGGGAGGGAACTAGAAGACCTCCAAGGTCCTTTCCAACTCTGGTATTCTGTTTCCTTAGCTCATTTGGGCCTTCCTACTATGGGACACTCCACTTAGTTTGTCGGGGCCCTTCTTAAGTTTCAGAAGTTATTAATCCCACCACCCTTTTGAGCAGGCAGATTTGATCCAATCCCTTTCTAGGCTTCTCAAGAATTCACCTACCCTCCCTGGAACGAAGAGAAACAAAACAATCTATAGGCGCTTGAAGCATCCACTCCAATGTCCTCAACAACGTTCATTCAGATGTTAGCAGGAGGAAATTGACTACATTCAGACAAGAGGAAATTGCTTCCTGGCCTGGGAAGATCTCAGCAAATGGTCTCCATATTGCTTGGGATATGCAAAGAGTAACTTTCCACCTCCCCGCCCCCTATTAAGCAAAGATATTTTACCGCTGTCTTTATTTCTAACAACCGGAAAGTAGGGAGAAGGAGTTTAGAAGGTTCTTTAAATGGCCTCCGCTACTAATTTCTCATCTCTACCCAATCCCCCGGTGGATAGCTCTTTGCGAAAAAGAAAAAGAAGAAGAAGATAATAATGACTATAATTGTGTGAAATGATTGGAAGGATCTGCCCTAACAGAGATTTGGTGTGGCTTTTCTGGGTTGTGTGGGGTTTTTTTTTTTTTTGGCTCCTACTCTCCAACTTTTTATCAGCCTGCAAGTCTGCACGCAGGCCTTGGAATTACGCCTTTGGTCTTTCGGATAGCGAGGCGCCATCCATATCTCTGCGCGCGCCGACTGAATGGCTTAAAGAGCACGAGGGTTGCTTATTCCAGACACGCGCTTGCATACACAGTGTTCCAGCTCTGGCTGAAATGCATTTCAGATGCAATTCATCACTCTCGGCTGACCTGATTATCATTACAATTATTATTACTGATCGAAGACTGCCAGAAAGAACTCTGCAGTCAACGTGGGGGCAACCATGTTCAAAGAAAGGAGAAGCGAGAGGGAGAAGGACTAGGGAGGACGGGACGGGGCAGGATAGCAGTATTCTCTCTTTTTGAGGGGCTGCCACAAAGAAGAGGGGTGTCAACTTATTTTCCAGAGGGCAAGAGAAGAAACAATGAAGGAAAACTCATCAGGGAGAGAAGCAACCTGCAATTAAGGAGAAACTTCCCAACAGTGAGGACAGTTAACCAGTGGAACAGCTTGCCACCAGAAGGCGTAGGGGCTCCATCATTGGGTGTTTTTAAGAAGAACCTGGATAGCCATTTATCTGGAATAATCTAGGGTCTCATGCTCGAGCAGGGGGTTGAAGACCACCAAGGCCCCTTTCAGCCCTAGGTCTCCATGATTCTGTGAGACAGATAAGATGCAGACAGACAGACAGATCAATGGATGGATGGAGGATAAAGAGAAAGTGAAAAGATACATTAGAGAGAGAGAGAGAGAGAGAGAGAGAGAGAGAGATGTACATGGATGGATGGATTGGTGGATGGATGGATGGAACAGCTTTCCTTCAGAGGTTGTAGGGGCTCTTATCAAGAAAAGACTGGATAGCCATCTGTCTGAAATGGTATAGGTTCTCCTGCTTGAGCAAGGGGCTGGACTAGAAGACCTCCAAGGTCCCTTCCAGCTCTATTCTGATTGATTGACTGATGGAACCAGCAGAATGACTTGCCTCTAGAAGTTGTAAGGTGCTCCATCACTGGAGGTTTTTAAGAAGAGACTGGACAGCCACCTGTCTTGAGTGCTCTAGGTCCTTGAGCAGGAGGCTGGACTAGAAGACCTCCAAGGTCCCCTCCAGCTCTATTTCAATTGATTGATAGAGGCAAGATCTATTTTGCAGCCCCACAGCCAACAAACAAGCAACTAATTTTGGGAAGGAAAGGGTGGGGGGGAAACCCCAACAAAACCAAATATCCCAAAGACCTCGGGAAGGAAGGAATAAATAAATAAGCAGCCCACCCCGCCAAGCAAACAAAAACAACCCAAAAACAACAGAAAAGAACCCCCCCCACACACCATCAAGTACTAAATTGCAGTTGCTATGGTGATTAACAATGGACATCTTTCTTCTGCAGCTTGGAGATGCTGAGGCAGCAAAAAAAACCCAAATGTTTGTGTACGGTTGTGGCAGGGGCCTGACGGATTAAGGAAGGCCAGCCTCACCGCGATGCAATCCAATTCCAAATAAATCACGCAGTGGGAATGTCCCTCCCCGCCCTCAACACCCCCACCCCCCAAACTGAAGCCTGGTGCAGAGAGCCGTGGAGATGGCCTTGAAGGCAGCGTTCAATATTACAGGAACAACAAGGAGAAAAGCATTGATTGAAGTCCTGGGGAACAGAGGGAGGAAGAGTTTCAGGTTGGACTCCTCTCCAGCGGTATAAAAGGGAGAAAATCACCAGCAGGTGTGCAGGATTAACGGAGTTGGAAAGGGACCTTGGAGGTCTTCTAGTCCAACCCCCTGCTCAAGCCTAAATCATCTCAGACAAATAGTTGCCCAATCTCTTCTTAAAGACCTCCAGTGAGGAATCACCTACACCTTCTGGATGCAACTCCCTAATGGAAGCCTGGGATAAGGTGGCCACTGAGGCCTTGGATCGCGTTGCGCCTTTGCGGCCTCGGACCCAGTGCCAATCCCGGGTAGCTCCCTGGTTTACCGAGGAGCTCCGGGAGATGAAACGCCGGGAAAGACACCTAAAGAGTGATTGGAGGGCCAGCCGGTCCGAATCCGACCGAACACTAATAAGAATTCATATTAAATCCTACTTAGTGGCGATAAAGGCGGCAAAACGGCAACATTTTTCCGCTCTTATCGCGTCCGCAGATAACTGCTCAGGGGGAGAGCCTTCTCTGTGGGAGCGCCTTCCCTTTGGAATGAGCTGCCCCTGGAGCTTCGCATAATCCCTGACCTCCGGTCCTTCTGGCGCACCCTAAAAGGTTGCCTTTTCCAGCCAGCCGGCCTGGCCTGAATAAAAAAAAATATATTAATTTTAATTGTTCGTTTTAATTTAATTTCTAAATCTCATTGTAAATGTCTATTGGTTTTTTTGGGATATTCTATTTCATCTTTCTTCTGACTTGTCATATGTGTTTTTATGTTGTGCGCCGCCCTGGGTCCTTTGGGAGAAGGGCGGCATATAAATCCAATAAACCTAAACCTCTGTTGCTGTCTGTCTACTTCTCTTCATTGGACTGGACCTTCCCAATTCCTGTAACCAGTCCTCCATATCTTTTAACATCCAGGCCTCTAATCATCTTCGTTGCTCTTCTCTGCACTCCTCTAGAGTCTCCACCTCATTTTTGTATAGACCAACACTTCTGTATTCCTACAGATTTGCAAGATTCGCTTCTACGCATCCCATCCCATGGAGCTAAAGCCTTCTTATGGGTCTCAAGCCTCCTTGCGTTTAGCTTATGGTGTGGTCATCCTCACTTTGTCGTGTGGATCCAAAAATTTCAGCTAAGTTATTCTGGGAAGTCAATTATAGGCATTGTTCCTGCATTAGGTTTAAAGACCTTTATAGTTTGCTTGGGACAAGGAGTGGAATAGCCTGGGCAGATATCCCCCCCCCCTTTTTTTTTTTAAATCTTTCTGCACTATGCACTATGCTGTTTCAGCCTTGAGAGCCAGTAAAAAAAAAATTGAAATGAGGACAGTTCACTCAACAGATCGCCTGTGAAATTAATGAGGTCCTTCGCCTTGAACACCTGATAATTACATCTTTCAATTAAATGAACTCTCTTGCTGTCCAGGATCTTATAAATTAGCTCCAAGCAATGCATCTCCTAAAAGCTGCCAACTCTTTTACAGGGCAAATGTAGGATGCAGCTGACAGCCGGGAGGAAGAACCGGGAAAAAAACAAAAACCCACAGGGACCATTTACTTTGCAAATTAAAGATGGTGGTTTTTTTTTTCCCTTCCTTCTTTCTTTTTTTTCTTTTTTGGAAGTTGATGAAGGAACAGAATTCTTTGTGCAATGCTCTGAATCCATAACTTTGCCAAGAAATGCGAACCTCTCCATCCCAGAAGCAGAAGAGTTTGCACAGTTTTTCCTCTCCTGGACTGGTTTCGGCGGCTGATCCAGATGTCGGAAGAACGTTGTATACGTGCCTTGCTGGTAGAGACTTCAAGGCAATGCAATTTAGATTTCTAAAGCAAATAGATCCATCGCTCACAGAAAAGAACCTGTTGTGGCCCGCCAGCAAAGCTGATGGCAGATTCAGACGGTGAGGAGGGTTGGGGAGGAACAAGGGCCAGTCCCGGAGTCTGGAGAAGGCTCTGACGAGGGCTCTGCATCGGAGGCAGAGATGGGGCCAGGGCCATCCAATAGTTCTCACCTGCCTTTTGAGTCAGAGATCAGTGGGGCAGAAGAACAGCTGGAGCCTGTTCCCGATGTACGCATGCGCAGAGCTGCAGGAGAAGCGAACAGCTAAGGAATAAGTGTCGACTCAGGAGTAAAGGCACAGGTGGATGGTGAATGGCCTCTCCCATAGGGAATAAAAGAGGAGCGAAAGGGGAGAGGAGTTTGCAGGAGACAATTAGTTTGCTTAATTGGTTCGTGACTCTCCGAGTCTGTCAGCGTTCCAAGTAATGCACCCAATAGAGAGCAGAACTCTTGAGGTAGGCAAATTCCTCAAAGAACAATTTACTGGATTCTTCCTATTGGCACAACTGTGTGGTGCGGTGGCCTTGAGGTGGAGCTCTCACCTCACAATCAGGGGGCTGTGAATTTGATCCTAGGTAGAGGCACATATTTCTCTCTCTGGGCACAATGAGACTATATCTGCTGAACGAAACTCCGCAATGGCGACATGAAGGGCGTCTGGCCATTAAACCCTCAGCTCTCTTCAGTTGCCCAGATTCCACCCTGATGCAAGGGATGGTCATATTGGCACAACTGGTGAAAGCCGACTCTCGTGGCTTTTACCTAATTAAAAAATAAACATTGACCCCCACCCCTCCCCAATGTTCAGGCTGTCCAATCCAGGTGCTGGCTGGTTGCTTGATTACTTTACTCCTCCTCTGCCCACCCACCTGTGAGAGTGTCCTTGGTTCCCACAGGAAAAGTGTATTGCTTTGGCTACTAAACCCCGTCTAGCTATTTCCCTTCTTCCCTCTGTTGTGTGGCAACCCTCCAAGATGGCCTTAGCCAGGTTCACTTCAGGATTGACAATGCCTTGGGAAATTGAAATCACTTTCTTCAGTGGGAAAATCCTAGATCTACTGACAAATCAGCGGGCAATTTAATAGAAATTTGGAAGTAATAGCCAAGCAATGAAGTTGCATACATTTGGGAGTTTCGAGATGGTTTTTTTCCCCCCTTCCCTCCTGAATATCTTTGCTTTCATTTGGTGGCATGGTGGCCTTGATGACGGGGAAAAGGAGAAGCTGATGACAACATTGACAGTGATGGAAATGTACATTTGATGATCTGTTTTATTCAAGCTTTGTGCCTTTCTTTGGCTTGGCCTATTTTCTCTTAATCTTTTCCCCTCCTCCCCCCCCCCCTATTCTCTAGAGGTTGTTTCTTTTTTCTGAACGTCTACTTATGAACTACTTCTCCTCTCTTTTTAGGACAAGATGGCTCTGCCCAACAACTTTTGGTGGGAACGGAGGACGCCGTAAGATCCGTACGATGAACTGGAAATGGAATCTCATCTTGACCGTGAGGTTGCTACATTGGAGTGAAGAAGCATTCATGAGTCTTTGAAGTCTATGGAGATTGTCGGCCCTCCAGGTCGCAGTTGTCCCAAAGCTGCTTTTTTCAAGAGGCAACTGGACTTTCTGGTTTTACTTTGAAGACCTTTCGCTGCTCATCCAAGAAACTTCTTCAGCTCTTTGAAGTCTTGTACACAGCTTTAGGGACGCAGTGGCTCAGGGGCTAAGACGCTGAGCTTGTCGATCAGGAAGGTCAGCAATTTGGTGGTTTGAATCCCTAGCACCATGTAATGGAGCTCCCGCGACTTGTCCCAGCTTCTGCCAACCTAGCAGTTCGAAAGCAGGTTAAAAAATGCAAGTAGAAAAATAGGAAGCACCTTTGGTGGGAAGGGAACAGCGTTCCGTGCGCCTTCGGCGTTGAGTCATGCCGGCCACATGACCACGGAGACGTCTTCGGACAGCGCTGGCTCTTCGGCTTTGAAACAGAGATGAGCACCTCCCCCTAGAGTCAGGAACGACTAGCACATATGTGCGAGGGGAACCTTTACCTTTACACATCTTTATTTCTTTTTGTGTTGCCCAGCCAGAGACACCGTGGATCTCTAATCATCCAGGTACAATCCTCAGATGTTTTTGTTTGGTGGAGCTCCTCAAAGATCAACCAGGCTACCACAGATTTTGCAGGACTACAAGTATGCATTTCAAAGAGTTCATTCCAGTGTTATGTCTCACCTCTGTCTCCTGGGGAGAGAGGGAATACATAGGCTATTGTGCACAGATGTTCTTGCCTAGGCTTCCCAAAAGCACGAAGCCGACTCCTCGTCCCGATAAAACCCCTTTTATTTAGTTTAAAGCAAACTCCTCTCCAGAAAAGTCCCGGCCAACAGTCTTTCATGAGATTTCACAACTACAGACCTTCATCAGGCTTGGAGAGCTGCCAGGCCGATATCTTCCAAACTCCACGCTGTAGCAGCAATTCCTTGGCAAGAAGTCAGGGACAGACCTTCACCCGAATGAATTGAACTAATGGCCTCCTGCAAACTCCACTCCCCAGTCGCTCCTCTTTCATTCCCTATGGGAGGTGTCATTCGCAGTCCACCTGTTCCTTTACTCCTGAGTTGACCCTTGTTCCTTAACTGTTCCCTTCTTCTGGAAGCTCTGCAGATGGGCACACTGGGAACAGGATCCAGCTGTTTTTCTGCCTCACTGATCTCCTACTCAGAAGGCAAGTGATAACTGTCAGACGGCCCTGGCCCCCTCACTGTCTCCGATGCAGAGCCCTCATCAGAGCCTTCCCCAGAGTCCAGGACTGACCCATTTTACTCCCCAACCTCCTCACTGTCCAAATCTGCCACCAGCTCCACTGGCCACTGGTGGGCCACAACAACAGATTGAATCCAACCATTGGGGGCCATGTCATGCACCCCAGAAGCTTCTCCCATTTCTTGGACAGATGAAGGAAGAAAGACACTCCCCGAAAACTGATGCCCCTTTCTGCTTTCCCAAATTGGCTGCTAAATGATGAGCATGAGTAACTTCACCACTTGCAAGAAGTGGTTTCACGAGCGAGCCCCAATGAATCTTTTTGTCACTCAAACCAGCCAAGGAGATGACCTCTTCCCACCTTCCTTCTACTTTCCATCTGGAGATACTTCAGGCTTTGAGAAAAAGTGTCTGCTTTAGTGTCGAATGCAAGAAATGTACAAGCTCAGCTCCTTCTTGTGCGAGTGACAGCCGAGAACCCTGCGAGTGACAGCCGAGAACCCTGTGGCCTCTATTTAGAAGACTTACTAACAGTTGTAAAAGTTAAAAGACACCCATTTAACTCTCCCTTCTTCAAGGAACATCAGCCCAACTCCAGAAAGATGGAGAAATGAGCTTTGGAGGATTCCTCGGATGAAGAACCATTCTTCCTTCTTCAAGGAACATCAGCCCAACTCCAGAAAGATGGAGAAATGAGCTTTGCAACCCAGTTGGATGACTACTCAGATGAAGAACCATTCTCCCTTCTTCAAGGAACATCAAACCAACTCCAGAAAGATGGAGAAATGAGCTTTGCAACCCAGTTGGATGACTACTCAGATGAAGAACCATTCTCCCTTCTTCAAGGAACATCAGACCAACTCCAGAAAGATGGAGAAATGAGCTTTGGAGGATTCCTCGGATGAAGAACCATTCTTCCTTCTTCAAGGAACATCAGACCAACTCCAGAAAGATGGAGAAATGAGCTTTGCAACCCAGTTGGATGACTACTCAGATGAAGAACCATTCTCCCTTCTTCAAGGAACATCAAACCAACTCCAGAAAGATGGAGAAATGAGCTTTGCAACCCAGTTGGATGACTACTCAGATGAAGAACCATTCTCCCTTCTTCAAGGAACATCAGACCAACTCCAGAAAGATGGAGAAATGAGCTTTGGAGGATTCCTCGGATGGAGAACCATTCTTCCTTCTTCAAGGAACATCAGACCAACTCCAGAAAGATGGAGAAATGAGCTTTGCAACCCAGTTGGATGACTACTCAGATGAAGAACCATTCTCCCTTCTTCAAGGAACATCAAACCAACTCCAGAAAGATGGAGAAATGAGCTTTGCAACCCAGTTGGATGACTACTCAGATGAAGAACCATTCTCCCTTCTTCAAGGAACATCAAACCAACTCCAGAAAGATGGAGAAATGAGCTTTGCAACCAAGATGGATGACTGCTCAGATGAAGAACCATTCTCCCTTCAAGGAACATCAGACCAACTCCGGAAAGACAGAGAAATGAGCTTTGCAACTAAGTTGGAGGATTCCTCGGATGAAGAACCTTTCTCCCTTCTTCAAGGAACACCAGACCAACTCCAGAAAGATGGAGAAATGAGCTGTGTACAGCTATGTTGGATGATTCCTTGGATGAAAAATTACCAAGTTGTTGCTCTAGCCCCCCATGAGGGATAACAAATTTCATTTTCCCCTACTCCCCGGAAACAAAGGGCAAGTCATACTTGGTTCTCTGCCCCTAACCCTATCCAAGAATTAATTGCCTGCTAGAGCAGCTTTTTCGGGGAAACACATCCTCAGGTGGCAGGGATTTGCTCAGGCAAAGCAGCTTTGCACCATTCTACTGCAGAAGATGAATTGCAGTGGCAATGCCAGCGTGTCTCTCACAAGCTGTCCCCTTGTATTCCGAGCCCGCAAACAGCGCGCGCAGATGGCTGGTTGGCGCATGGCGGCGAAACTCTGGATAGCTGCTTTTAATGAGTCGCACACCCAGTAGATTAAATCTTGCCACTGTCAGTCCCACGACACCCCAGTGGTAATCTCGGCGTTCGCTCTCGTGTGGAAGAGGAGCTGTGTGTGTGTGTCTGTGTGTCTGTTCAACACAGGGCATTTGGCAAAAAATGGACCAGGGAATTGGAGAGAGGAGGAGTTGTCATCAGAAACAGAGCCGAAAATGAATCCTACATGAGTCCGTTCCTCGACACAGCAGGCAAATTGACGAAGAGATTTGCACCCTTGGCTGGAAAGCTTAGTCAACCAAGGGTCTTCCACATGCTTTGGGATACATTCCCAAAATCCGTTGCCGTCATTGTTGCCTGTTAGCCTGAGACCGTTGGGAGCTGAAATGCCAAACATCTCAAAAGGCTCCAGGGGACTTTAGAGGGGGCTGCCCCAAAAGGAGGAGAGGAAGGGAAAAATCCCACCATGTTTTAAGATGGAAAGAAATGAGTTTTATCTGGCATGCAGAACTCCTGTGGGTTTTGCAGGATGGAAAAAAAAATCATGCTCTGGAAAAAAATTGTTGGAGAGAAGACACGGAGGGGAAGTCCTCTTTGTTTCTACAATGGTTTGGTTGTTGAAGCCCTCCTGAAAGCCTTTTATGAATGGAGTAGAATCAAGTAATGGGCAAACCCAAGGATAGGTGAGAACCAGCACTACCTCCTCCTTCCCTTCCTCCACCTCCTTCATCTCCTCCTAATCCTGCTACTTCTCTTCTGCTCCTCCTCCTCTTTCTACTTGTACTTCTACTTTTTTATTTCTCTTTCTCCTCCTTCTCCTCCTCCTTCTCTTCTCCTCTTTCTAATTCTACTTCTATTTCTTCCTCCTCCTTCTCGTTCTACTTCTATGTCTACTTTTTATTTCTCTTCCTCCTCCTTCCCTCCTCCTCCTTTTTCTCTTCCTTCTCCTCCTTCTTCCCTCCTCCTCCTCCTCCTATTCATTTTCCTTCTCTTCCTTCTGCTTCCATCCTCCTGCTATTTTTCTTCCTCCTCCTTCTCTTCCTATTTCTCGTCCTTCTCTTCCTCCTTCTCCTTCTCTCATCCTCCTCCTATTTTTCTTCCTCCTCCTCCTCCTATTTCTCTTCCTCTTTCTCCCTCCCCCTCCTTCTCTTCCTTCTCCACCTCCTTCTATCTGTTTTCCTTCTCTTCCTTTTTCTCCTTGCCCCCTCTCCTCCTCCTCTTCCCATTGCTTTCAGAGCAGATCTCTGAATGTCTCCCTCACAAAGAACATCTGCAACGAAGAGCACACCTTCCCCACTCATTGTTTTCTATTCAAGACAGAGTTTGATGGCCACCTAAATCTGAGCTTGCTTTCGTGCAACTTTTGTTTCCCCGCAAAACAGTTGTTTGTTCTGCTGATTAAAACATATCTGTCTTGCCCTTGAACATTAGCTTTCTAGTCTGTTTCCATATTTCAAACAAAGCTGCCAACACAGCAAAAAAAAAAAGCATTATGAAACAATAACAGCCCATTTCAACAGTCATCTCAACCCTGGCAATTAAAGACAACGGTAACCAGGCTCAAATCTGCGTCAAGAGAGACCGAGAGGAACCACAATGCCTTTGGTGGATCAATGTCCTTGAGGGGAGAGTTGCAAATGCCAGAGGAAACATCTCCCTGCTTGGCGTGTGTCTCAGCGAGGCTGTAGGGAAGGTCCTGTTGGCGCAGAGCTAAGCAGAAGGTTGCTTCCGAATTGTGGTGGAAGAGAAGACTTGAGGGAGTCCCTTGGGCTGCAGGGAGATCAAAGCAGCCAATCCTAAAAGAAATCAACCCTAGAGAAGTTTCTTTAGGAGGACAGATCCTGCAGCTGAAGCTTAGATTCTGTCTCTCCCTCCATCCGTCCATCCGTTGGTCCATCCATCAATCCGCCTGGCTGACTGGCTACCTACTTACCTGTCTATCTGTCTGTCCATCCATCCATCTTATCATCCGTGCACCTACCTACCTACCTACCTATCATTTCTGTCTGTCTGTCCATCCGTCCATCCATCCATCCATCTATTGTCAGTCAGTCAGTCAGTCAGTCTGTCTGTGTCTATCTATCTGTCTGTCTGTCTGTCTATCTATCTATCTATCTATCTATCTAATCTATCTATTTTTTGTTCATTTATCTATCAATTATCGGTCTATATCTAGCTACCTAGATATCTACTATCCATCCATCCATCCATCCATCCATCCATCCATCCATCCATCCATCTATCTATCTTATGTCCATCTATCTACCAATCATGTGTCTATATCTAGCTATCTAGATATCTATCATCCACCCATCCATCCATCCATCCATCCATCCATCCATCCATCCATCTCTCTTGCAAATGCATTGTTTGGACCTACAAACGGAGAAGTTTGCAGAAGTTCCTTCCAATGGGGAGGACTAGCCAATCCTCGGACTCTCTTTTTTTGGGGGGGGACCTTGATCCCCCAACATCGCGGTTGACTCCACCTCCTCTCCCCCATCCATTGGTCTGGTCTGCATCTTCCCCACAAGGAATGGCATTGATCCTTTCCCCTCCCAGTCCGAGTTGGCAGGTCTCTTCTGTCTCTGTGTCGAATATCTGTGCAGTGGCTATTTTTGTCCCCTGCCCTGGGGCTCTGAACTTTTGTCCATCTGGGTAATAATATCCCATTGCTAAAACGTAATTTATGCGTGCCTGATTTGCATTATTGAACAGCTGTTAGCCTCCCTGACTGCTTTGCTTGCCATATTGCCTGGATAATAATACCTAATCCATATTAATTATAAATAACACAAATTGTCTTCAAAATAAGGCAGGAAGGGTGAGCCCGCTGAGCAGCAGGAAGTGTTAAATTTAAGTTTGACACCTACGCTTCCCGTTCGCGTGTCAGGTATTTTATTAAAAATGAAAAAAAAAGAAAAAAGGAGGCGATAATGTGAGAAGAGAGCGAAAGAAAAATAATAATCCATGAATTTATTTGGAGGGCAATTCAGTGCTAACAGCCTACAGTCACTGCCATTACGCCCCTGGCTGTAATTTTATTACAGATTTCGCAGGCTAAACTGGACACTTATTAATATATAAGTAAAAAACTGGAGTTTGAACGTAGAAGTCTTTTTTTTTCTTTTTGTTATGAATAGTCCTCAGCTTACGACTACAATTGGGACCAAACCTTCCATTGCTAAGCAGGGAAGTTGCTAAGGGAGTCACGCCTCATTTTGTGACCTCCTCTGCTACGGTCGTTAAGTGAACCGTGCAGTTGTTAAACAAATCCAGCTTTCCCCCTAGATTTAAGGAAAGATGTTCTGATCTAGGCTTCCCAAGAGCATGAAGCAAACTCCTGGTCCCGATAAAAACCCCTTTTATTAATTGACTGTGAATTCTGCTCATTCACATCAAGAAAAGTCTTTCAAGAGAGGATTTACAGTCACAGACCTTATCTGGCTTGGAGAGCTGCCAGAATGATATTCTGCAGAACTTGGCAAGGAGTCTCAGAGAGTCACGAACCAATTAAGCGAACTAATGGCCTCCTGCAAACTCCACTCCCCTTTCGCTCCTCTTTTATTTCCTGGGGTGGGGGGCATTCATCGTCCACCTGTGGCCTTACTCCCAAGTCGACCCCTGTTCTTTAGCTCTTCCCTTCATCTGGCCACTCTGGATAACCACTCATCTGAAGTGGTATAGGGTTTCTTGCCTAAGCAGGGGGTTGGACTAGAAGACCTTCAAGGTCCCTTCCAATTAATAGTTATTCTATTCCATCACTGGAGGTTTTTAAGAGGAGACTGGAGAGCCATCTGTCTAAAATGGTATAGGTTCTCTTGCTTGAGCAAGGGGCTGGACTAGAAGACCTCTAAAGTCCTTTCCAACTCTATTCCGATTTGTTTTGGGGTGAGAAATTCCGCGGTGGTATTTATTGAAGCACACCAGTAGAGGGAGACACATTATTTAACTTGCTTTTATGCTAGATCCTATTTGTTTTTGTCCTTGGTTCCTCCTAATAACTTTCTGGGATGTGTATTCGCCTGCGTGTCATTTTCTCGGGTTTGCCTTCTGATCCTTCTCCCTTTTCCCCCCCACCCTTTTAATGAAAATAATAATAAGGGGAGAGGGGGGATACATAACTCTCACCTTGAAGCTCCGGAGAAGATTAGATTAAAAGTACCTCGGGGAGAAAAGAGCGAGATGAACAAAAGGGAGATGAGCCGAAAACCGTTTGCTTACGTGCGAGAGATGGCTTATCGACGCTCGCCATTTCCCCCCCCCCCCAAAAAAAAATTTGGGAAAGAGGTCACTGTCGGATTGGAAATTGCCAGCAATGGAGCCCCACTGATTTTTCATGGGAAGGGTTCTTCTTTCCCACTACTAGGAGAGCGCTGGCAACTTTTAAGTGGTACCAATAAAGGAGAATATTTGTAGCTCAGGGTTGAAGTGAAGGATTCCTTGGTGATCTCTGACTGGCTGGTTTTCTCGCAGACGTTTCACGACCCAACCTAGGGAACATCATCAGGGTCAGAAGGGAGTTAGGTTTGGAGGAGGAGGAGGAGGAGGAGGACGACGGTGGGGTAGCCTACTTGAGTTAGCACTGATGATGTTACCTAGTTAGGGTAATGAAACTTCTACAAGAAAACAAGCAAGCTCAGAGAGCACCAAGGACTGCACAGTCCTCCTGCTCTTACTCCTACATGCAAAGCCTTAGTAAGACCACACCTAGAATACTGCATTCAGTTTTGGTCACCACACTATAAAGAAAGATATTGAGACTCCGGAAAGAGTACAGAGAAGAGCAACCAAGATGATGAGGGGACTGGAGGCTAAAACCTATGATGAACGGTTGCAGGAACTGGGCCTGGCTAGTCTAGGGAAGAGAAGGACCAGGGGAGATATGAGAGCATCTTCCAATATTTGAGGGGATGCCCCAGAGGAGGCGGTCAAGCTATTGTCCTAAGCACCCGAAGGCCAGACAAGGAAGAATGGATCAAGAAGAAATTCAACCTAGAAATATCGAAACTCACGAGTCATATCCCTCTATCCAGCTATCCAGAACAAACACAAGCCCCCTAAACACATCGTGGACCTTACCAACCACTGATGATTAGAGGACTGGAAGCTAAAACATACAATGAACGGTTGCAGGAACTGGGCATGGCTAGTCGAGTGAAGAGAAGGACCAGGGAAGACATGATAGCAGACTTCCAATATTTGAGGGGCTGCCACAGAGAGGAGGAGGTCAAGCTATTTTCCAAAGCCCCCAAAGGCCAGAGAAGGAACAATGGATGGAAACTGAACAAGGAGAGATTCAACCTGGAAATAAGGAGGAATTTCCTGACCGTGAGAACAATCAACCCATGGAACAGAAGTTGCCTTCAGAAGTTGTGGGAGCTTCATCCCTGGAAGCTTTCAAGAAGAGACTGGACTGCCATCTGTCAGAAATGGTGTAGGGTCTCCTGCTTGGGCAAGACGTTTGCAGGAACTGGGCAAGGCTAGTCTATTGAAGAGAATGACCAGGGGAGACAGGATAGCAGTCTTCCAATATTTGAGGGGTCATGCTGTTTTCCAAAGCACCCGAAAGCCAGAAAAGGAATAATGGATGGAAACTGACCAAGGAGAGATTCAACCTAGAAATAAGGAGAAATTTCCTGACCGTGAGAACAATCAACCCATGGAACAGAAGTTGCAAGAGCTTCATCACTAGAAGCTTTCAAGAAGAGACTGAACTGCCCTCTGTCAGAAATGGTGTAGGGTCTTCTGCTTGGGTGGGGGGGGGGTTGGGCTAGATGACTTACAAGGTCCCTTCCAACTGTGTTAATTTGTAATACGGGTAGCCCTCTGCTTACGAGCACAATTGAGCCCAAGATTGCTGGCCCCAAGTGAGACAACTGTTAAGTGAATTGTGTCCCATTTTACGGCCTTTCTTGCCACGGGTTGTTAAGTAAGCCGCTGCAGTTACGTCGTCAGGCGAACCTGGCTTCCCCATTGGCTTGTTAGAAGGTCACAAAATGGGATGACAGGACACTGCAAACATCATAAATACGAACCAGTGGCCAGGCGTCGGAATTTCAATCATGTGATCACGGGGATGATGTTGCAATGGTCGTTAAGTGTGAAAACCGGCCATAAATCACATTTTTTCCAGTGAGGTCGTAACTTCAAAGGGTCACTAAACAGATCATTGTAAGTAAAGGACTACCTCTATTCCCGAAGGCTTTACACCAGCTGTTCTGTCTGTTTACCGCTTGCCCTGTATTAACCGGGAAGTAAACGCAGTGTTTTTATTTTTGGTTAAATACATATTAGAGAAGCCTTAATTTGGCCTGCTGTGATGGTTGAAAACAGACCTCGGCAGCTGACACATGCGACGTGGGGGAAACGATGCGTTGCGCAACGCCTTAGCAACTGTGTGGAGGCTGGAGACAAAATGCTCTTCCGCGCATGGCTGAACCACGACTGCCAGCAGCTGCATCCAGCAGGACCAAGAGATTCTGGAAGCTGTAGTTTCAACCACAGGTAGGACCACTGCTCCTTCATGCCCTACAGTGGTGGGATTCAAAAATTTATACTACTGGTTCTGTGGGCGTGATGTGGCAAGCGTGGTGAGGCAGGGGAAGGATACTGCAAAATCCCCATTCCCTCCCCACTCCAGGGGAAGGATACTGCAAAATCTTCGTTCTCTCCCCACTCCAGGGGAAGGATACTGCAAAATCTCCATTCTCTCCCCACTCCAGGGGAAGGATACTGCAAAATCTTCATTCTCTCCCCACTCCAGGGGAAGGATACTGCAAAATCTCCATTTCCACCCCACTCCAGGGAAAGGATACTGCAAAATCTCCATTCTCTCCCCACTCCAGGGGAAGGATACTGCAAAATCTTCATTTCCACCCCACTCCAGGGGAAGGATACTGCAAAATCTTCATTTCCACCCCACTCCAGGGGAAGGATACTGTAAAATCTTCATTCTCTCCCCACTCCAGGGGAAGGATACTGCAAAATCTCCATTCCCTCCCCACTCCAGGGGAAGGATACTGCAAAATCTTCATTTCCACCCCACTCCAGGGAAAGGATACTGCAAAATCTCCATTCTCTCCCCACTCCAGGGGAAGGATACTGCAAAATCTTCATTTCCACCCCACTCCAGGGGAAGGATACTGCAAAATCTTCATTTCCACCCCACTCCAGGGGAAGGATACTGTAAAATCTTCATTCTCTCCCCGCTCCAGGGGAAGGATACTGTAAAATCTTCATTTCCACCCCACTCCAGGGGAAGGATACTGTAAAATCTTCATTCTCTCCCCGCTCCAGGGGAAGGATACTGTAAAATCTTCATTTCCACCCCACTCCAGGGGAAGGATACTGTAAAATCTTCATTCTCTCCCCGCTCCAGGGGAAGGATACTGCAAAATCTTCATTTCCACCGCACTCCAGGGGAAGGACACTGTAAAATCCCCATTTCCACTCCACTTCAGGGCAAGGATACTGTAAAATCCCCATTCCCTCCCCACCCCACTAACCTGCTTTCCAGCTCTGTTCTCCTGTGCAGAGCAACGAAAGAAGACCCAGCTGATAGCTGGGACTCCGATCAGCTGGGACTCAGGAGGCAGCGAATAGATGGGGTTGGGGCCAGCCAGAGGTGGTATTTGCCGGTTCTCCAAACTATTCAAAACTTGCTGAATACCACCTCTGATGCCATGTCCTCCAAACATTTAATTTTCAGATGCCATCCCTACCCTACAGGTAATTCCTTCAATCACACATTTATATTTTCCACCTTCAGGTGTTTTCATGTGGTTTGTTTTTCCCCCACCTGAGCTTAAAAGAATAATCAGAGCTCAAAGGGACCTTAGAGGTCTTCTAGTCTAACCCCCTGCTCAAGCAGGAGACTCTGCATCTTTTCATACCAAAGGTTGTCCAATCTCTTCTTGAAAGCTTCCAGGGTTGGAGCATTCACAACTTCTGGAGTCAAAACCGTTCCACTGATTCATTGTTCTCACTGTTAGGAAATTCCTCCTTAATTCTAGGTTGCTTCTCTCCTTGATTAGTTTCGCAAATTATCAACTAGGGCAGGGGCCTTAAACACTCAAAGAGCCACACAGGTCCTCACCGGAAGCCTCCCATTCAATTTTGGAACCGACCGGAAGTTCAGTTCCCCCCACCATAGAGTCTCCTCCTGGCGTGGCATCCTTCTTTCCTCTGCTGACCGGAGGTCCGGTTCCCCCACCATAGAGTCTCCTCCTAGTGCGGCGTCCTTTTTCCTCTGCTGACTGGAAGTTCGGTTCCCCTACCATAGAGTCTCCTCCTAGCACGGTGTCCCTTTTTCTTCTACCTGTCCTAACCGAAAGCCCTATCAATTGTGGAGGCGACCGGCAACAGGGAGCCGCAGCAGAGGAATGTAAAAGCCACATGTGGCTCCAGAGCCACGGGTTGTTTTACCTCTGAAGTAGGGATTTGGGATAATTGAGAATCCCAAATTGTTCCCAAAGTTTTGATTGACGTCTAGGTGGAAAGTAGGACTTCTCACTGTCATTGGAACCGAAATGGGAAATAATTGTAGTGCTTTGGATGTTTTCCCAAGAGTAAAGACAGGACTTAACTGCCAGACAAAACCCCTTTGCCTGTCTCTTCCAACTAAGATCAGGTCTAGCTGTAAAGTCTACGCTTCTTGCAAGCCATTTTCTCGCAAGCTCTTGTCTCAGCCACTTACACAAGACCCCCAAAAACCCATAGATATCCTTGGGGGGAAAGAAATATCTGCTAAGGAGCTGTTTCCCCTTTCCTCTTTAGCATAGCATCTATAAAACATTCATAACACTTTCCATTGTGCTGTAAATCCTTAGCAGGGGTTGATAACAGGGGCATTAATTTTTAATGTAACATTTATAAATGGTTATTAAAATACCCTTAATGTAAAGTGTCAGTTTATTTTTAATTAACTGTTGGTGGTTGAAATTTCCCATTTGCCCTCCGTCCCTGGGCACTTTATCGGAGCCAACATTAACTCTCTACGGTGTGATAATGCATCCAAGGGGAGACGATCAGAAATGGAAAGATTGGTATCTAGTGAGGGTTTGTTGGTTGGATGCAATTGTTGTGGTCCACCAGTGGCCAGCAGAGCTGGCAGCAAATTCGGATAGTGAGGAGGTTGGGGAGGAAGATGGGCCAGTCCTGGAGTCTGGGGAAGGCTTGGACGAGGGCTCTGTGTCAGAGGCAGAGATGGGGCCAAGGCCGTATGCCAGTTATCAGCTGCCTTCAGAGTCAGACATCAGTGAGGCAGACGAACAGCTGGAGCCTGTTCCCAGTATGCGCATGTGCAGAGTTGCCAGACGGAGGGAACAGCTAAAGAACAGGGGTCGACTTGGGAGTAAGGCCACAGGTGGACAATGAATGGCCCCTCCCAGAGGAAATAAAAGAGGAGCGAAAGGGGAGTGGAGTTTGCAGGAGACCGTTCGCTTAATCGGTTCCTGACTCTCCGAGACTCCTGGCCAAGTTTTGCCGATATCGGCCTGGCAGCTCTCCAATCCAGTTAAGGTCTGTGACTATAAATCCTCCCTTGAAAGACTTTGCTGGCTGTGAAGGAGCAGAATTCACAGTCAATGAATAAAAAGGGTTTTTTGTCAGGACCAGGAGTTTGCTTCAGGCTCTCGGGAAGCCTCGGTCAGAACAGCAATTGCTAAAGGGATGTTGGGCTTTGAACTCAAGAAGGAGAGAATGGATGGGCTCCCCCGGCAGAGAGACACTGGCGTTAAGATCTGTACATCCTAACAGGAGGTGTGTGAGGAGACATTTGGAGAGACGCAGTCGGTATGGACACCATGCGTGCAAGACGCCTCCCATGCAGAGAAAGCATACTGCGAGCATCACCAGCCGACACGCAGGCCTTGGCAGTTAGTGCTGATGGAAGCGATGCTCAGAGAGAAGACCTCTGCTGATTTCTCTGATTGTGATGCTCGTAAAAGGAGGAGGAGAGCTTGACCATCTTAAAGCAGGCGGACATCATTACAAATAGCCCCATGACCTAAAATGTAGGCATGGTTTCCGATTGGCCCCTTCCAGCTCGGCCCAAAAGATGCTTTTTCAAGAGGCAACTGGACTGCCTTGTTTTTCTTTGAAGATACTGCATCTCGTTTCTTCAGCTCTGACTGGAATCTCCATAGGTCTCCCAGCTTGTGTCTTTGAGACAGGGAACATTCCCATTTCCTCCCCACGCAGAAGCAAGGATGTTAAGGTAGTGATCATTTAATAGCTGACTTACAGCTGCTGTAAGGCTGTAAACCGAGATGATGAAATGAGTTAGCAGGGTTACTGCCACTTTAAGAAGCTGTCTATATAAGGGAGGCCCCGTGAGGTCGGTTTCTCTCTCCGTGTGTGCTTCCGAGTTTTAGTTTGAAGATTGATTGATTGCCTGGTTTTGCATAGCGTGTGTGTGTATACATACATACATACATATTCTGAGAGAGGAGATTTCTCCATCTGAATACCACGCAAAGGGACAGTCTAAAGCCTTAGTAAGGCTACACTTGGAATACTCCATCCAGTTCTGGTCACCATGATATAAATAGGATGTTGAGACTCTGGGGAGAATATAGAGAAGAGCAACCAAGATGATTAAAGACTAAAATATATGAAGGACAGTTGCAGGAATTGGTCTAGTCTAGAGAAAAGAAGGACTGAGGTGACATAACAGCAGTGTTCCAATATTTGTGGGGCTGCCCCAAAGGAGAGGGAGTCAAGCTATTCTCCAAAGAACCTGAGGGCAAGACAAGAGAAGCAACCTGGAACTAAGGAGAAATTTCCTGACAGTGAGAACAATTAACCAGTGGAACAGTTTGCCTCCAGAGGTTGTGAATGCTCTATCACTGGAGGTTTTCAAGAAGAGACTGGATAGCTGTTTGTCTGGAATGGTATAGTATCTACTGTTTGAGCAAGAGGTTGGACTAGAAGACCTCCAAGGTCCCTTCCAACTCCATTATTCTCTAATCCAAGATCAATTAATCAATGGAAGTTGCCTCCAGAAGTTGTGGGTGCTCCCTCACTGGAGGATTTTAAGAAGAGACTGGAATGTTATAAGGTCTTCTGCTTGCGTAGAGGGTTGGACTAGAAGATCTCCAAGGTCCCTTCCAACCCCATGATGATGATGATGACAATGATCAGACCATGGAGGGTGTGATGACACAACCCCTTGGCAATGAAAGGCAATAAGATGGGATGAAGAAACGAGAGGGGGCCAATCGGTTTGTCTCGTCTTCCTGGTGGAAATTAAGGAGGCTTTCTGTTGGTGAGGGAAGCATCCATGGACTCGGTCTGACCGCGATAAGGAAATGATGTCTGAGTAATTTTGCTCCCCTAAATGAACCTGACTTTATGGCGGGCGTCAGGTTTTTTTTTTGCTAAGTGCCTTAAGCCGAGAGAGACTAATTAGGAATGCATTAAATATTAAAGCTCCCTGACACCAGGGCATCAGCGATGACAAAAGCAAAAGAAATCCAGTAACCCAATCTGTACCCAACAGAAGTAATTTATGTTCCCTCCTTTGAACAAAAGAAAATCCAATTATGTGCCTTGCTGGGGGAAAAAAAAATGTATTTAAGGAGAACGTGATCTCATGCGCACATATACGCACGCATGGACAGGCTCCCTGCCACGTACAAACCGGCACAGATGTTGTTGGTGCACTTCAGTCCCTCCGGCAGTTCATTTGCCTCTTGTTTTATACAAATAGTTTGCGGGCAAAGGAAAGTGACTGTTTGGCTGGCTTGGCTTTGTGAGTCCAACCAAGCCAGGCCCAATTTCCATACAGATTGAAGAGTCAGCCCCAGTGGCCCTAATCCGTCAGAAGGGTTTCCTGGCACATGTGAGAGGCGTGCACAAAGACTGTAATACATGGAGTAGAGGTGAACACTAACAGTTTGAGATGCAGTTTCATTCTGCATCATTCCACATCTATCTATCTATCAATCATCTATCTATATCATCTCTATCTCTTGTCTGTCTATCTAGCTACCTAGCTAGCTACCTATCTACCTATCTATCTATCTATCTATCTATCTATCTATCTATCTATCTATCTATCATCTATCTATCAACCCACCTACTTACCAGTCCACCACCCACTCATCTACATAATCACCTATATGTCCTCTATCTATCTATCATCTATAGTACAGATCTCCCACATGAGCAGAGAGTTGACTAGTTAGCCTACAAGGTCCCTTCTAACTCTGTTATAGTTTACTATTTACTGATGATGGATGGATGGATGGATGGATGGATGGATGGATGGATGGATCTATCTATCTATCTATCTATCTATCTATCTATCTATCTATCTATCTATCTATCTATCTATCTATCTATCTATCTATCTTATCTATCTATCTATCTTATCTATCTATCTATCTTATCTATCTATCATCTATCTATCTATCTATCTATCTATCTATCTATCTATCTATCTGTCATCCGTCTATATTTCTGTCTCTCTCTGTCCGTCCACCCACCCACCGAACCTATCTATCTATCTATCTATCTATCTATCATCTATCTATCTATCTATCTATCTATCTATCTATCTATCTATCTATCTATCTATCTATCTATCTATCATCTGTCATCCATCTATATTTCTATCTCTCTCTGACTGGTTGGATGGCCTTGCAGTCCAAGGGACTCGCAGGAGTCTTCTCCAGCACCAGAGTTCAAAGGCCTCCATTCTTTGGCGCTCAGCCTTCCTTATGGTCCAACTTTCACAGCCATCCATTGCAACTGGGAAAACCATCGCCTTGGCTATACCCACTTGTTTTGGCAGGGTGATGTCTCTGCTTTTTGGACTGCTGTCGTGTCTTTTCCTGAGAGGTCCCTTTCCTTACCTTTCTCTTCCTGTTACCCGTTTTAGAAAGAGAAGATGGTTTATGAGAATTTCATTTGATTACCTCACTATTTTTCATACGGAAAACGAAGGGACAGAGAGCTATCAGCCCTCTGTACTTCCAAAGCGACATTGTGCAAATCAGGCAAAATCCGATTTTAAACTGTTGATTTGAATCCTTGATTAGATTTGAGCCAAGCGGGCATTTCGCAGACACCAGACTCCGCTGAATCACCAAATCAGTTTGAAGGCGCCTCATTTCATCTGTCTCATCCCAAAGATTTGTCTATTCCATTTCAAGAGATGATTTGATCAAACTGCCTGAAAGCCAGAGCTACGGAGACGTCTAGCACCTAGCCCTGAATAAAAAATAAAGTGCAAATTGCAACCAAGGTTGAATTTTGCTGGTTCAATCTTTCATGGGCATTCAGTAACATTCAAAGGATTTCTGGAAACTGTCAGTTCTTCCGTCTGCATTCAAAATTCTCTTTCGCTTATCCAGTTTTATGCTTTCGGGAGAAGGTTGATTTTAGTCGAAAGACTGCTATTGTTTCCCCCCTAGTCCTTCTTTTCTCTAGACTAGCTAAACCCAAACCCTGCAACCGTTCTTCATACGTCTTTTTTGTCATGGGTAGTTTTCACTGACCTTCCCTACCTGTTCGCAAATGCGCCCATGCGCCCAGGCTGCTGTGCATGCACTTCGCTCAAAAAAACGTCCCTAAATAGCACAACATAAAGACTGGGCAGGTGGGCAGGCCCACCCACGATTTCCGCTACAGGTTCGGGCGAACTGGTTTGAACTGGCTAAATACCACCTCTGGTTTTAGTCTCTAGGCCAGGAGTCAGCAACCTGCGGCTCTGGAGCCACATGTGGCTCTTCCATCCCTCTGCTGCGGCTCCCTGTTGCCGGTCGACTCTACAATTGATAGGGCTTTCGGTTAGGACAGGTAGGGGGAAAAGGAAGCCACGCTAGGAGGAGACTCTATGGTGGGGGAACCAGACTTCCGGTCAGCTGAGGGAAAAGGACGGCACGCTAGGGGGAGACTCTATGGTGGGGGAACTGGACTTCCGGTCAGCTGATGGAAAAGGACGGCATGCTAGGAGGAGACTCTATGGTGGGGGAACCAGACTTCCTTTTGGATCCAGAATTGAACGGGGGGGCTCCCAGTTAGGCTCTTTGTGGCTCTTTGAATGTTTGAGGTTGCCGACCCCTGTTCTTGGCCTTTAATCATCTTAGTTGCTCTTTTCTGCACTTTTTCCAAAATCTCAACATCTTTTTCTGTAAACGGGTGACCAAAACTGGATGCAACATTCCAGGTGTGGAAGCCTTACGAAGGCTTTATAAAGCGGTACTAATCGTTCATGTGATTTTGATTGTGTGCCTCTGTTTATACAACCAAGGATAAGGCAAGGCCAGCAGGAGGAGAGTTTCTTGCAAATACGTCATCGAACATCAACCTGATATGATTATCTAGGTATCCCATCAACCTGGAAGACAAAGAAGTAGAATATCTCTAGAAGACCGAGAAATACTTTTTTCTTTTTCCTCCTTTGACAGAAGAGTGGCTTTGAAAAGGTCGAGGCGCAGAGGGCAATAAATAAAAGTGAGATGAAGCAGTTTTCTGAGTGTATACAAAGAATTGTCAGTCTTCTGCTTAAAAGCTTATTGGAAGTTTCTACCTGCAACCTGCTGAGGTATTTAACAGATTAACAGAGTTGGAAGGGAGCTTGAAGGTCATCTAGTCCAACTGGGAGTAGAGGGTCAAGCAGGAGACCCTACACCATTTCCGACAAGTGGCAGTCCAACCTGTTCTTAAAAGTCTCAAGTGATGAAGCCTAATCATCCTTATTGCTCTGTGATGAAGCTCCCACAACTTCTGAAGGCAACTTCTGTTCCATTGGTTGATTGTTCTCACTGTCAGAATGTTTCTCCTTATTTCCAGGTTGAATTTCTCTCCTTGGTCAGTTTCCATCCATTATTCCTTGTCTGGCCTTCAGGTGCTTTGGAAAACAGCTTGACCCTCTTAAATATTGGAAGGCTGCTCTCATGTCTCCCCTGGTCCTTCTCTTATCTAGACTAGCCGTGCCCAGTTCCTGCAACCGTTCTTTGTATGATTTAGCCTCCAATCACCTAATCATCCTGGTTACTTTTTTCTACACTTTTTCTAGAGTCTTAACATCTTTTTTGGATGCGCTACTCTTGGTATGTAGCTATTTGTATACAGCAGGTTCTGAATTAACATGAAGAATGATGCATTTTAAAAGAGAGAGAGAGGAATCCATCTCTCTCTATCCATCTATATCTTGTTTGCTTAGGCTGGGTTTTGCATTTCCCATAACAATTAACAGTATTTTTTAATCACTTCTCTAACAAGCAACAAAGTCTGGATGGATTAGAAGCCAAAATTATTATTTTTCCCTAGCTCTTGTGAAACCACAAAATGAGGAGAAATCAGGAAAAGGAAGAGAAAAAAAAATCTACTCAAAAATGGAAAAGCGCGGGCAATTAAAATGCAATGAAAGCAGATTCTTCATCATTTCCCCCAATACTTTTGCAGCGAATTCACTCAGGCGTACACATTCAAATTCTTCCTTGGACAGATTTTTTTTTCTAAATTTAATCCTCAATACCCCTTTTATGTGCTCAATGGCAAGGAATTAAAGTTCATGTCAGAGTTGGTTGCAGAAAAAATCAAATCCAGAAAGCACCCACAGATAACTGATTCATCTGGGTTCATGAACTTCTTTATATACATAATAACAGATGAATAAATGTACAATACCAACAGGTGATTCTTCCAAGTAAACTTTAGTGACTTCGAACTGTCACTAAATGAACTCTTGTTAAGTCAAGGACTACCTGTATTATTATATCAAACGAGGAAAGATAGAGAAATTAGCAGAATTGGAAGGGACCTTATAGGTCGTCTAGTCCAACCCCCCGCTCAAGCAGAAGACCCTACACTATTTCTGACAGATGGCAGTCCGGTCTCTTCTTGAAAGCCTCCAGGGATGAAGCTCCCACAACTTCTGAAGGCAACTTCTGTTCCATGGGTTGATTGTTCTCACTGTCAGAAAGATTTCTCTTTATTTCCAAGTTGAATCTCTCCTTGATCAGTTTCCATCCGTTATTCCTTCGGGACAAAGGAGAAATATTAACCTGATCATACCTTTGTAGGAACGCGCCAGAAACATAATTAGGACTTTAGGAGGACCCAACTGCATTGCTTTAATTTACGAGAGGCAAACTTTCTAGATAACTCTTTCCACACCGTGATGAAGTCTTCGTAAGACTCGGGAAACATTATCTGAAGCGAAGATAAACCGAAAGGTTTAATCCCCCTGTTATTTTTGGGATGATAGATCTTCTTTGCAACCAGAAAGACTTCTGTCTAAACAGATGTCAGCGTACGCCCCGTATCTCTATCTAAATATCTTCCCTTCTCCTCTTTTGAGTTCATAGCCATCGTTGCTTCTTTTCTTTTTTTTTTCTTTTTTTGACAATCAAAAGAGGAGGAAATAAAGAAGGAGAAGCTAAAAAAGTTTTTTAAAAAAATTCACACTATTTTACATTTCAAATGATTCCTGGCATTTTCCCTTATCTGTTTTGTGCCAGTTTGACAAGCTCTTTTCCCCCAACTCCCCCCCTCCCCCCGATTTGTTAAGAGTCGGAAGCCTTGGAGGGAAAAAAAAGGGAGTTGAATAATAATAATTTAAAAAAAACGGTAAATTGCTGGTGACATGCGGAAATTAATCCATAATTTTCCTTCTGCAACAACTCATTCCTGTAAAAGAGAGGGGAAGAAGAGAAGATAGGGCTTGGCTGGAGAACCATCTTGAAAGATGCCTACAGGTAGTCCTTGACTTATAACAGTTCGTTTAGTGACTGTTCAAAATGACAACAGTACTGAAAAAAAAGAGACTTATGAAGTCTCCAGCCAGGTTTGCTTCAGAGTTAAAAGTTCCCCCTTTCCCCAAACAATCAGTCACATTGTCCAATCAAGGTGCTGACTGGTTGCATGGTAACCAGACTCCTCCTCTCCCCAGCCACCAGTTGGAATGGCCTTGGTTCCCACAGGAAATGATTTTGCTTTGGCTACAAACCTCCATCTAACTACAGTATGTCCTCTATCCTGTCTTCGCATTGTGGCAACCTTGAAGTCTCCAGCCAGAGTTGACACACCAGGGTCTTATGACCCTCCTTTGCGACCTTCTGACCAGGCGAGTCAATGGGATTCACTGAACAACCGTAATACTAATCGGACAACCGCAATAATTTGCTTCACAGCTGCGGCAAGAAAGATCATAAAATGGGGTAAAGCTCACTGAACCAATGTCTCACTTAGCCACTGAAATGTTGGGCTCAGATTTTGGTCATAAACTGAGGACAACCTGTAATTTCAAGCGGGATTCTTCACCCTTGAGAGACATCCCAGCGTAGAAGAGAACGAGTTGGTAGAAAGTCTTGATTATAATTCATGGGTATTAATTTATTTACTAAAAATTTAGAGGCCATCCATCTCACCCCGCAACACAGTCCTGGAGTCGTATCCTTCCTTCTCGTGCATAGTCCCTTCTTGGAAGTCTCGTCATAGCTGAATTGTGATGTTGGTGAAAAAGAGAGAACCTTGGGCCGTATGCCGTGTTTAAGTTGTGGGTTTTTTAGCTCTATTTTATGCCACGAGCCGCAACCGACAGAATTTATACAAGCCGTAAAGCATGCTTTACATAGCTCAAAGTGGCAACAGAGCCAGCCATTAGCAACGCGTTCGACAAATAAACCCTAGGATGATGTATGAGCGTAGGCAGAAAATGTCTCAATATATTTTTATTTGTCCTTTCGAAATGGCCGGGAGAGTGATTTGAAGGCAGGCCGACTAAACAAATCAGAAACCGAGCTTCTGGTTG
This sequence comes from Natrix helvetica, assembly GCF_964273705.1. Lineage (NCBI taxonomy): Eukaryota > Metazoa > Chordata > Lepidosauria > Squamata > Natricidae > Natrix > Natrix helvetica. The sequence goes on from NC_138565.1 coordinate 5,024,055, forward strand.
AACATCAGTGTAACTGACTCAAATCTCAGCTCCCTACCTCTTCCCCATCTCATTCTCAAGATGTTTTAAAGTTGCTTTAGAATTCTTTGGAAGGCATGCTTGGTTTTATTGGTTTATTGCGGTAAGGAAACAGAAGCAGAAAACAGGGATCCTATTGCTTCGCGGGTCCCTATTGTCCCACTTCCTGATCTGAAATAGTCCAAAGGGAGACTTTAATCTCTTCTCTTGTGGTTGCGTCAAGAAATTGGGGAGAATTAGAACGTAGAACATAAAATTGTAGAGCTGGAAAGGATATCGTAGGAGCGCGGACCACTAACATGATCTGCCTAACGACCGGTTGGGTGGGCGTGGCAAGGTAGCCCTGTGACTGGGTGGGCGTGGCCAACTCGATGTCACTCATGTCGAGGGGTGCCTTGGCAGCCTCTACTCGCCACTCCTTGCCTGCCCGCCCAGGCTCCTTAGGGCCCCAAGAGGAAGCAGTTGCTGGAGCTAAGCAGCCACCAGGAGAAAGAGTTGGCAAAACAGCTCAGTTCAAATTGGATCTGACAGAGAAGGAGGCTCAGCAGAAGCACCTCACTGAGGACTAGGAGCATAGGCTTCCCAAGCAGAGGGAAGACCTGCGGGAGTGCAAGGCCAGGTACCGGCGGCGCCTGGAGGCTCAATGGGCTGAAATGGTTGGCCAGTTCCAGGCCGTGATGCCGTCCCACTGGAACGAGGCCCTCTGGCTCTTCACCACCAGCGGCCCTTCCCTCCAGCCTTCACCCAAAGCCCCCCAGCAGGAGGCCGAAGCAGACCCCAAAGGAATTTCTGCCCCCCCTCCAACCGACACAAAAAGACCCCAAAGTGGGAGACTCTCTGCAGCAACACAAGCGTTTGCATGTATCCGACGTAGGGGCCGTAGTTTGAGGACTCCTGTTGTAGTTCAATATAAAAAATGCAAATATTTTTTTATAGAGCACATGCCCACAGAGAATCCATGCGGTGAGTTGTCCCATTCAAGAAGGGTGACCAGCAACCAGGAAATATCTCTGGCACGTGTGCCATAGGTTTGCCATCACGGTCATAAACCCTCACCCTTGAACCTGCACAAGGGATCAGGGGTGGGTTGCAAACCGGTTTTACTTGCAATTGGTGTGCAACCCACGTATCTGTGCGCTGCTCAGTGTATGCACAGAACAATTTATAGCGAACTGCGCACGCACAGTTATTAAAAACCAAAATGGCAGCGGCCCAGCAGTGGCAAGGAACAGGTTCGGGGACATGGCAGGTCTGGATCGCTGCCGGTTTTGCGTGCGACCTAGGCCTGAATTCCGCGACCGGTTCGGCTGAATCGGGCCGAACCAGGAGCAACCCACCTCTGCAAGGGTTGCCTTGAAGAGGACGGTACTTACGATCTTCTCTCTCTCTCTGGAGGTGCAGAAACGGGCAGGTTTCTCAAAGGAACTCTCTCTGCAGATGACATTTCCGTCATGCATCTGTGGATCTAGAGGGCAATGCAACCCACCCTCCGAGGCTCTGCTGGCCACGCAGGTGGCATAAATCCCGGCCGAGAAGCGAGATGTTGCCAGTGTCCACCAGATGGTCAAATTCGCCCGTTATTTATCCCTATAATTAGCAGCAAGCTGTGATCTCCGGCCTATAGACGCTGTCAGTTTTCTATACAATGCTTTTTGGTGGGTTTTGTTTTTTAGGGGAATGGGGAGGGGGAGAGAAAATCCGGAAGGCCGTGCTGAGTCTTTGGGGGAAACATGACGAACGCAAGCCAAGCCTCTAGTGAAGAAAGATGAGCCTTGAAAATCAGCATATGTTCCCCAGGAGGACGGTGCTGAAATTATCCCTTGTAAAGATTTTATCTTTGCTTCCCCTGGATTTCAAGTATTCACAGGAAAGCTTTAAAGGTTTTGATAGCTTTGATTTCCCCAATTGCTTTTTTAGTGTATATATAAAGTCCCTTTTTCTCTGGACCGTTGCTCACAAAAGGCTTCAATCAATCAACCATTAATCCTATCCAATGTTTTAGTGGAAGTCCTGGTAACACGCAACCCCTTGGATCCAAAACCACCTTGCTGAGAATATAGGATCACCGGCTGCTTTCTCAAAGTAAGCCAACTCTTCGGTACTCTACTTTCTGGAAGTGAAACCCACGGTCTTCCATCTTTTAACACCTCGTCTGTTAAGGGACGTGGTGGCTCAGTGGGGACACGGTGGCTCGGGGGCTAAGACGCTGAGCTTGTCGATCAGAAAGGTCGGCAGTTCGGCGGTTCGAATCCCTAGCGCCCGCATAACGGAGTGAGCTCCCGTGACTTGTCCCGGCTTCTGCCAACCTAGCAGTTCGAAAGCACGTAAAAAATGCAAGTAGAAAAATAGGAACCGCCTTTGGTGGGAAGGGAACAGCGTTCCATGCTCCTTCGGCATTGAGTCATGCCGGCCACATGACCATGGAGACGTCTTCAGACAGCCCTGGCTCTTCGGCTTTGAAACAGAGAGGAGCAGCACCCCCTAGAGTCAGGAACGTATGTACAAGGAGACTTTTTACTTTACTTTTACCTTTACCATTAAGCTGCTGCACACATTAGCAGGATTAGCTCGACCGCTCCATCCAGTCAATACGGGGAGCGATGCTCCCTCGTGCCAAGATTTCTCGGTGAATCCTGTAATGGAGAAGTTTGCTCTTTCTGATGCTCTTTTTCTCCGTCTCGAACAAAAAAAACCGATCAATGGAGCTTTAGGTCTTCCCAAAAGGCAAAAGACAGCATGGAGTTAGCTCAACCTGATCCATGATTGGGCCTGTTGGAGGTTAAATTTAACCCTGGGGGGATACCTCGCTGGTTCAGCTGATCCCTTTCTTTAGGCTTTCTGCAAGAAAGAGCTCTACCTTTATTTATTTAACAGCTTTAATGTTCACTGGGAGTTTCCTCTCTGTGGCAGCTCCTCAAATATTGGAAGTTCTGCTATCATGTCTCCCCTGATCCTTCTCTTCACTGGACTAGCCATGCCCAGTTCTTGCAACCAATAGTTAGATTACATACAGATTAACGGAGTTGGAAGGGATCTTGTACTGTAGTCCAACCCCCTTCTACCCAAGCAGGAGACCCTACACCATTTCTGACAGATGGCAGTCCAGTCTCTTCTTAAAAGCTTCCAGGGATGAAGCTCCCACAACTTCTGAAGGCAACTTCTGTTCCATGGGTTGATTGTTCTCACTGTCAGGAAATTTCTCCTTATTTCCAGGTTGAATCTCTCCTTGGTCAGTTTCCATCCATTATTCCTTGTCTGGAAAATAGCTTGAACCTCTTCCTCCTCTCTGTGGCAGCCCCTCAAATATTGGAAGATGCTATCCTGTCTCCACTGGTCCTTCTCTTCACTGGACTAGCCATGCCCAGTTCCTGCAACCGTTCTTCTTCATACGTTTTAGCCTCCAGTCCCTTCAACAAGTGAGACTCTTACAACTGGGACTCCTTCTCTTTGTCATTCCTTGTCTCTGTCTAATGGCAAACCCATTAGCTTGAAGTGTACCTCGCCAGGTTTTGATGGAACAAACTAGTTGTGGGTTCCCTTTGTAGCTCAAGTATACCGCAAACCATCCTTGTCCGTGCTATAGAAGAAACCTGAGAGAGAATATCCCCTAATTGCTTCTCCTGGGCAATACAACCAGCAAAATAATACATATTTTAAAAGCCCTCCCATTCTCTAGTTCATCTGTAACACTCACTGTCTGTCTATTATAGCAGTTAGCTTGAATACACATGCACGGCACTATTTATAAATTAGGCCAAAACCAAGTGGAAATTTTACGTGAAAGAGTTTTCTTTCAAACCTCTTTGTGATACTAATAATAATAATAATAAATATTTATTTCTTAGCCGCACCCTCTCCCGAAGGACTCGGCTACTGACACTGTTCTTATTCCTCTAGAAGAAAGAAAAAAAGAAAGAAGGAAGGAAGGAAGGAAGAAAGAAAGAGAAAGAAAGAAAGAAAGAAAGAAAGAAGAAAGAAAGAAAGAAGAAAGAAAGAAAGAAAGAAAGAAAGAAAGAAAGAAAGGAAAGAAAGAAGAAAGAGAAAGAAAGAAAAAGAAAGAAAGAAAGAAAGAAAGAAAGAAAGAAAGAAAGAAAGAAAGAAAGAAAGAAAAGAATGTTCTTTAAAAACTTCTTAATGTTTAACCATGAGTGCTGTCTCTCTCATTCTGCAGATGTGCTGCCTGTAATGATATTAGATCTTAGAGTTGGATGGTTAATATCTGGGATAAAGGTTAAGGTTCGAACCCTTCTCTCGTTCCCGACTCTCTTCAAAGCCGAAGAGCCAGCGCTTTCAGAAGACGTCTCCGTTGTCATGTGGCCGGCATGACTCAACGCTGAAGGTGCACGGAACGCTGTTCCCTTCCCACCAAAGCTGGTTTTTATTTTCCTACTTCCATTTTTATGTGCTTTTGAACTGCTAAGTTGGCAGAAGGTGGGACAAGTAACAGGAGCTCACTCCATTACATAGCGGTAGGGACTCGAACTGCCAAACTACCGATCTTTCTGATCGACAAGCTCAGCGTCTTAGCCGCTGAGCCATCGCACCTCCTGTATCTGGGATAGGAAAGTCCAATTTCTCAGGTACGTCCAGCAGATGTTTCAGGATACGTTATTTCTAGATTTCTGGACTTATTTTATTGGTTTCCTTGGATTTCAAAATGGTTCAGAAACTCCTGGGAAACAATCAAACAGGCGCAGGTAGGGGTAGGGGTAGGACTAGGGGTGATATGATAGCAGTCTTCCAGTACTTGAGAGGATGTCACAGAGAAGAAGGAATCAACCTAATTCTCCCAAGCACCTGAAGACCAGACAAAAAACAACAGATGGAAACCAATGAAGAAGAGAAGTAACCTAGAACGAAGGAGAAAATTCCAGACACCGAGAACAATTAATCAGTGGAACTGCTTATCTCCAGAAGTTGGGAATGCTCCAACACCGGAGGCTTTCAAGAAGAGTCTGGACAGCCAATGGTCCAGGGTTTCTTGCCTGAGCAGGGAGTTAGACTAGAAGACCTTCAAGGTCCCTTCTAACTCTGTTATTCAGTCTTATTTCACTTTGCAATCCCTTCAGTTCTTCAAGAATTTCATCTTACGGTTTAGCACCCAGCTTATTCTGTTACTCCTTTGTTCCCATACGTGAGGGGCTACCACGAACCAGAAGGGGTCAACTTATAGCAATGGGTGGAAACTAATCAAGGAGAGAACCAACCTAGAACTAAGGAGAAATTTCCTGAAAGTGTGAATAATTCATCAGTGGAACTGCTTATCTCCAGAAGTTGTGAATACCCCAGCACTGAAGGTTTTTAAGAAGATTGGATCACCATTTGTCTGGAATCGTTTAGGGCTTCCTGCTTGAACAGGGGTGGGCTAGAAGACCTCCAAGATCTCCTCCAACCTAATTATTCTATGTTCTAGGGTGTAAGTGTAACACCAGGAAAAGAAAGGATGCGTGTAGATCAGCCTTTCTCAACGTCCATGTCAAATTTCCTCCCCGTAGTCTCTATGTTAGTAGGCCAAAGATGATATGCAAATGACCTGTTAATAATTCATCACCGACTTGAGCGAGACCGTGGCTGGATACCGCTTTCCGATGAAGCACGGAGCCATTCCTTCTGTCAAGCACATGCATGGATCCTCTCCGCAGCCCATCAAGGTATCTTTCGGAAGCTAAAATTAGCCAGCCTGGTCCTCGACTTTCAGACCGTAATGGTGGCATATGGCATCTGAAGACCCTTGTGACGTCTCCCCTGCAAATAGCTTCGCGTTAACAAGCAAGAAGCAGAAGAGAGGAAGGGAGGAGAAATGGGACTCTGTTCCACTTCACTCCTTGTCTCGGTGAATTATTTATTAACCTCCTTGTTTATTCCCTTCTCTCTTGTCTTCTCCGGTGGTGAGATTATGCACATTGAGATGATCCATAGACACAATTATCCGGTGGTGTCTGCTCCATTGGAAATTTAGATCAGGGCACTCAAGTCAACGCATTCAAAAAAAAAATTTGAGGGGGGGTTGGGGAGATTATAACTGACGTTCTTACTCATTCATGGATCATAGCATTAGAGCAGGGGGCAGCAAACCACGGCTCTGGAGCTGCATGTGGGCTCTTTCATCCCTCTGCTGCAGCTCTCTGTCACCGTTCGCCTCCACAATTGATAGGACTTTCGGTTAGGACAGGTAGAGGAAAAAGGGAGGACATTTTGTTTCTCACCCAATAAGCTTTTTTTTCAGAACTTCTTCTCCCACAGATAATAATTCTGGAAGAGTAGGCTCATATTCGTCTCTCTAAAGAAGACCCTGCTTCGTTTTTTCCCCCAATGTCATGAAGGCGATTTCAATTTCAATAATTCTTTAGATGTCCGAGACCTTCTCGTTGCCGGAAGACTTCAACCGTCTTTGGCTCCTGCTGTCATTTTGCCCACAACTACAATCCTCCCCCACTCCTTTACCGTGCCTTGTGCCTCTGCTGGTCTCCATCTCTTTCTCTGCCTCCCGGAGCAGCTGACATCTTGTTTACTCTTGATGTAGCAATAAAGAAATTTCATTTCCGATGCACATTTGCTTTTTGCTGTCATCACACAACAACAGTAGGGGGGGGGGGAAGAGAAAGGATAATATTTCAGAGGCGCCAGTCATCTTGAAATCAAGAACACTGAGCAGACAAAAGGCCGTTCAAAGTAGTCGCCCCCTCCCGCACATGAGTGTGTAGTCTAGACGACAGGACCAATTTCTTGATTACTCGTCTATTTTACTCAGGAAGAGCATCCCCGGGGAAAAGTTGAAGGAAGAGGTAGAATCAGCTTTCGCACAAGAGGAAAGTAGTATTGGCAATGGAGACATATCAACCAGCCCCTCAAACCACCATCTCACAAATCCTTCGACCCTAGGAATCCTACAACAATCCTAGAATAAAATCCGAGAATAATTCCTGGAAGAGAAGTCCATACTTAGTGCAGTTCCAGTAGTCGTCATCTCTTTCTTCTTCCTCCTCCTCTTCTTCTCCTCTTCTTCTCCTCCTCCTCCTCCTCCTCCTCCTCCTCCTCCTCCTCCTCCTCCTCCTCCTCCTCCTCCTCTTCTTCTTCTTCTTCTTCTTCGTCATCGTCTTCTCCTCCTCCTCCTCCTCCTCTTCTTCTTCTTCTTCTTCTTCTTCTTCTTCTTCTTCTTCTTCTTCTTCTTCTTCTTCTTCTTCTTCTTCTCCTCCTCCTTCTCCTCCTCCTCCTCCCCTTCCCCCTCCCTCTTCTCCTTCTCCTCCTTCTCCTTCTCTCCTTCTCCTCTTCTCCTTCTCCTTCTCCTTCTAGAATAATAGAGTTGGAAGGGACCTCGGAGGTCTTCTACTCCAACCCCCTACTTAGGCAGGAAACCCTACACCACTTCAGACAAATGGCTATCCAACATCTTCTTAAAGACTTCCAGTGTTGGAACATTCACAACTTCTGCAGGCAAGCTGTTCCACTGCTTAATTGTTCTAACTATCAGGAATTTGGAAGTTGGAAATTCCAAATTTATTCTCCCTCTTCTTCAACTTTTCACCTTTTATTTAGAGTTGGATTTAAACATGCTTTGCTTCAGTTTTCCAAGAGCCCTTCCATTTTAAAGAGAGCCGGAGACAAGCCCAGACAACATGATTGAGAATGCAGCTATTTTATTTTTTTCATGATCGAATATGGGCATCCGCTTAGAATATCTTGAAATACATATATTTCAAGAATATACGGTGCGGGTTACATGGTTTAGCTATTTAGAATTCTCAAGGAAAAAAATCCAAATGCACAACACACAAATATATGCGGCAATCTTTTTTTTATTACTGCGTTGTTAAAAAAAAAGAATGTAGCAGAATAAAAACAGAGTTGGAAGGGACTTGGAGATCTTGCAATCCACCCCCCTGCTCAAGCAGGAAACCCTACACCACTTCAGTCAAATGGTTATCCAACATCTTCTTAAAAACCTCCAGTGTTGGAGCATTCACAACTTCTGGAGGCCAGTTGTTCCACTGATTAATTCTTCTAACTCAGGAAATTTCTCCTTAGTTCTAAGTTGCTTCTCTCCTTGATCAGTTTCCATCCATTGCTTCTTATCCTGCCCTCAGGTGCTTTGGAGAATAGCTTGACTCCCTCTTCTGTGGGGCAGCCCCTGAGATATTGGAAGAATTCTATCATGTCTCCCTTTTCATTAAACTAGACATACCCAGTTCCTGCAACCATTCTTCATATGTTTTAGCCTCCAGTCCCCTAATCCTTCTTTGTGGTGGCCCCTTAGATATTGGGAGACAGCTATTATGTCAGAATGCAGAATAACATTGCGTTGGAAGGGACGTTGGAGGTGTTCTAGTCCAACCCCTGCTGAAGCCTCCACCCAGAACTTTTGGAGGCAACATCCGTTCCATTGGTTGATTCTTCTCACTATCAGGAAATTTCTCCTTACCTCTAGGTTGCTTCTCTCCTTAATTAATTTCCACCCCTTGTCTCTTGTCTTACTTCCTGGTGCTCTGGAAAATAGATTGATCCCTTCAAATATTAATATGACTGGTAAAAAAGAAAAAGAAATGTTAAAACATTTGTTTGCCTCAGCTTTGAATTTAAATCATACCTCCAATTGCAAAAGTCCAAGATTGGGAGATATGGACATCTTCCCCACCCAAGTCCACGTTTGCCAAGCCACGGCCTATCTTTTTCCACAAGGTGCTCCATGGAGAACATTGTAAAGGTAAAGATTCCCCTCGCACATATGTGCTAGTTGTTTTCATGTTTGGAGAGGGTAAATAAACAACTGGAATTTTAATAGGATCGCAGTTTTAGTAAATTCTAGTAAAAGTAAAGGTAAAGGTTCCCCTTGCACATGTGGTAGTCGTTCCCGACTCTAGGGGTGGTGGTGCTCCTCTCCATTTCAAAACCGAAGAGCCAGCGCTGTCCGAAGACGTCTCCATGGTCATGTGGATGGCATAACTAAACACCAAAGGCGCACAGAACGCTGTTCCTTTCCCACCAAAGGTGGTTCCTATTTTTCTACTTGCATCTTTTATGTGCTTTTGAACTGCTAGGTTGGCAGAAGCTGGGACAAGTCACAGGAGCTCACTCTGTTATGCAGTGCTAGGGATTCGAACCGCCGAACTGCCGACCTTTCTGATCGACAAGCTCAGCCTCTTAGCCTCTGAGCCACTGTGGAAATGCATAGAGGACATTGGCTGAGTTCCAAATTGTGGCACCTTCCAATAGCAGTTCACACCATTGGATAGCTTTGCAGAGGAGCTGGCAATCCATCTCTGTCAGCCAGCCGCCGCCAAGGAATGGCGATATTTACGAGGGGTACTTACTGCGTTCAGAGATTCTCCCAGCTGTTCCAATGTCAGTGTAAATATGGACAGCCCCATTCATCATCTGCTTTCCTTCTTCAGCACACATCTCGTAGATGGGACTAGATGATTTACTACCCACAGCTAGAACTTCTGCAGCTTTTTCTCCGAAACATCAGCATTTATAGAAAACACAACATTCGCACACGGAGAAACTCCCATGCATATACAAACGCACTGGGTACAGGTAGTCCTCAACATATGGCCGTAATGGAGCCTGCCCATTACAGTTGTATGTTGTAAGGGTGTTGGAGAGAGACCGGACGAAATAAGGGAAGGAGTCAAGCAGGGAAGTAGTCTGGAATCTTTATGTAGTCACAAGAAAGCAAGGTCTAATCTCTTTTGAATGCTGTTGAACCTTACGTGGTCTCTCTCAGGTGCAAACCACCAGCCTGGGAAGATTCCTGCAAAATGGGCAGGAGCAATGAAGTAGTCGAACTCTTCACATCTGGTTGTCCGCATTTGACATGGTTGCAAAATCGGTTGGTCACATGAGCAATTCTTTTTTTTTTCTTCTCTTTGCAGTGGCCCTTAAGTGAACACAGCAGTTGTAAACGGAACTCTGCAATGGTTAAGCAAACGAACACTGCAATGGTCACTAAGCAAACCAATAGTTTGCTGTGGATCTGTTTGTCCCAAAACTGGCAGTAAGAGTCGGTTTTGGACAACAACATCATAAAACACAGTTCTCTACAAATGGCCAGTGATGATTCATTGTTGGACACTTCATGTTGGCCCTAACAGAACTTTTTTCTTGTATACGTCTGGTTTCTTCAAAGTCTTTGTACACAAGAATTTTTTTCTCGTATCCTTCAGGTTTGCGGTGGCTCAGTGGTTAAGACGCTGAGCTTGTCGATCAGAAAGGTCGGCAGTTCGGCAGTTCAACTCCCTAGTGCCGCGTAATGGAGTGAGCGCCTGTTACTTGTCCCAGCTTCTGCCAACCTAGCAGTTCGAAAGCACGTAAAAAATACAAGTAGAAAAATAGGGACCACCTTTGGTGGGAAGGGAACAGCCTTCCGTGCACCTTCAGCATTGAGTCATGCCGGCCACATGACCACGGAGACATCTTCGGACAGCGCTGGCTCTTTGGCTTTGAAACAGAGATGAGCACCGACCCCTCCCCTAGAGTCGGGAACGACTAGCACATATGTGCGAGGGGAACCTTTACCTTTACTTTTACTAGAATTTACTAAAACTGCGATCCTATTAAAATTCCAGTTGTTTATTTACTCTCTCCAAACATGAAAACACAAAGACAACATTTAAACCCCAAATTGAAACAGTAATGACATGGCGATATTCATGGGCTTCTACAAGCCGTAGCTATTGCTTAGGAATTTGACCACCTTTAGGGTTTGAATTGGCATTTGCTAACGTAATGCAAAAAGAGGCAGGAAGAGAGGACAAGAAATGGGTTGTTTGAGGTGGGTGGGAGTATTGCTGTCCCATTTCTGCTCAGATTTTGAGTTCCTTGGTTGTCCCGGTTGTGTTTCTCTCTTCTTCATCCTGAAAGGACTTTCCGTGCGAGAGTAATTACGCCTCGATATAAGACGAAGGATTTTTATGCCTGAACTGCGCAGGGATGAGCAAGGTTAATTAATAGTGAGCGGAGGAGATTACAAGTGCTTCACTACAACACTTTTTCTCACATACAGCAGCTCGGAAGACTGACGTGTCTTTTTGTTTCGTTTGGTGCCCTTTCGTTCCTTTGTCGCATTTCTCCAGCTGTCACTTCTTACTCTTTGGTGCAATTCTTGAAACACTTTGGTTGGCCCTCTGCCCGCCGTCTTCTCTGGCAAAATGCCAAGCCCTCCAAAACTAGCAAGTGTTCAGGACACAGCCAACCTTTTATGAATAAGCAGAGCATCGCTCCACGGTGCCACATGAGAAGTTCTGACGGACGGTGTGAGCAGCGCATGACCCGCGTGTTGGAAGCGGTTCAGGAAACGGGTTGCAGCTACGTATCCTCTCTGTTTTCTCCAAGAGTGCCATGTTTAGGGAAGGGGACAAAAGGAAGAATAGCAAGGAGGCTGCTGATTAGCAATGGAGCTATTTGAAGCCGTTCTTGGTTTGGTGGCAGCCACTGAGTCCTCAAAACAAAATGGACCGGAAAAGATTTATGCACATGGTGGTCCAGACTATTAGGGTGTTCGACTGAGAAAATGCATTAACAGATTAACGGAGTTGGAAGGGAACTTGTTGGTCATCTAGTCCAACCCCCCGCCCAAGCAGGAGGCCCTACACCATTTCTGATAGATGGCAGTCCAGTCTCTTCTTGAAAGCCTCCAGTGATGAAGCTCCCACAACTTCTGAAGGCAACTTCTGTTCCATGGGTTGATTGTTCTCACTGTCAGAAAATTCCTCCTTATTTCTAGGTTTAATCAATCAATCAGAATAGAGATGGAAGGGACCTTGTAGGTCTTCTAGTCCAACCCCACCTCCCCACCCAAGCAGGAGACCCTACACCATTTCCGACAGATGGCAGTCCAATCTCTTCTTCAAAGCTTCTAGTGATGCAGCTCCCACAACTTCTGAAGGCAACTTCTGTTCCATGGGTTGATTGTTCTCACGGTCAGGAAATTCCTCCTTATTTCCAGGTTGAATCTCTCCTTGTTCAGTTTCCATCCATTGTTCCTTGCCTGGCCTTCAGGTGCTTTGGGAAATAGCTTGACCCCCTCCTCTCTGGGGCAGCCCCTCAAATATTGGAAGACTGCTGTCCTGTCTCCCCTGGTCCTTCTCTTCCCTAGACTAGTTCCTGCAACCGTTCGTCGTATGTTTTAGCCTCCAGTGCCCTCATCATCTTGGTTGCTCTTCTCTGCACTTTTTCTATTACCGATCTATTTCCCCAGCCTTCCTTTCTGATCCATCACCCTCACTTCACCAGGGGGGGAAAAACCTAGAGTAGCACCCCTTTGAAGCTTTGGAGAGTTGAAATATTAACGTGGGCAGTCAGCTAGACTAAATTTATATTGAACCGTCTCTCTTAAATAAAGCAGGCATCTGAGCATCCTCTTAGGAGTGCAAGCATTGGAAAGGATGTTTGTGACCCATACATAACATCCAATCTGCGCCTTTGACATCACCTGGAGTATCTTCCTAAGAACTCTATAGACCTGAGGAGCCCATCTATAAAATGTAATGAATCCGGACTGTTGAAGAATAGATCCTTGTGGGGGTTTTTTTGCATTCCACGATTGAACTCATGGATGTTATTATTGTTGTGGTCTGCCAGTGGACTGCGAAGCTGTCAGCAATGTTGGACAGTGAGTAGGTTGGGGAGGAACATGGGTCAGTCCTGGAGTCTGGGGAAGGCTCTGATGAGGGCTCTGCATCGGAGGCACGGAGGGAGCCAGGGCCATCTGGTAGTTATGCGCTGCCTCTGGAGCCTCCGGAGTCAAACATCAGCGAGGCAGAGGAACAGGGGGAGCCTGTTCCCAGTGCACGCATGCGCAGAGCTGTCAGAAGGCAAGAACAGTTAAGACAAAAGGGGCGACTCGGGAATAAGGCTTGGAGATGATTGGCGTGGGCCTTTGCAAGAAGCAACTTTGTTCGTTCTAGTCGGTTTAAATTCTGAAGCTCTGTTTTGACTCCATGCGGCCTTGCAAAGCTAATTGGCAATTAGGCCTTTGGCAGCATTTTAAGGGAGATAAAGGTGGGTGCTTATCAGCCTTATCCCGAAAGACTTTGGTAGACTTCTGACGGACTCTTTACAAACTATTTGTGACTCATTACAGGCTGTTAAAGAATATAATTCACAGCCGTTGAAATTGAAAGAGGGTTTTGGGGACTAAGCGTGTGCTTTGTACTGTCTCAGGAAAGCCAGATCAGAACAGTTATTATTTTGCTTGTCATGCTCATCTCTCATCCCTTCTACTCTGTTTGTCTACTGCCGCACATTAACGCCAAGGTTCTATCACTGCAGGTGAGATAACGGTTTATCCAATCTATCTATTGGCGTATTGATCTATCTATATTGATCTATCTATTTTATCTATCTCACGTGGTACAAAAACGTGGTTACATTTGCATGCAAAGGAAAAGGCCGTTGCACATTCGGTGTGAAATAATAAGAGGTTTATAATAATAATGGGCTAGATTTGTCTATTTTTCCCCCTTGTTAAAAGACATGAAGATGGTAAAAGGCTCAACTATGAGGTAATTTCCTCCCCCTCTTCCTTCTCCTCCCCCTCCTCTTTGTCTTCTTCCAACTCTTCCATCTTTTTCTCCTTCCTCCTCCTCCTCCTCCTCCTCCTCTTCCTCTTTGTGTTTCCTCCTCCTCCATCTCTTCTCCTCCTCCTCCTCCTCCTCCTCCTCCTCCTCCTCCTCCTCCTCCTCCTCCTCCTCCTCCTCCTCCTCCTCCTCCTCCTCCTCCTCCTCCTCCTCTATCTTCTTCTCTTTCCTCCTCCTCCTCCACATAAATTACACCGTTATTATAAATTCAGATAAACCAAAAGCATACGAAATTTCATTTTCATTTCATTTATTCGATTTATAAACCGCCCCCTCTCCCCAAGGGGACTCGGGGCGGTGTACAGACAGGAATAAAATACACTATAAACAACAAAAGTACAAAATCACAGAAAAACAAATTAAACAAAAAGTCTGTACAATGATCATGAAATTAGCTAATAATTAAAACCAATTAAAATACCCCAAAATTTAAAATTTAAAATACCGGCCAGGAGGGTCGGGGATTAAATTATGATTGATTATGATTGTGATTGGGCCAGGAAATGAAGAAATGTGAAATTATTTTGGACTGGAGTTAGAAATCACATGCTTGTTAGATGCTTAAAGACCAAGTGGGGTTCATGTACATTGACCTTCCTTCCCTCCCCTCCCTCCCCCCCTCCCTCCCTCCTTCCTTCCTTCTTTCCTTCTCTTCTGCAGCTTTCTGGCTTCCCCAGTTTCATTTTATTCCAAAACAACTGCTCTCTTGAGGGTGGTAGGGGTCAGATCAGAGAAAAGGGCAGATCTGGAGGCTGCAAGGGGTGCCAAAATTGTACCCAACCCTCTTAACACTTCCCCCCTCTCCCTCCTTCCCTCCATCCCTCCCTCGTTCCTTCTCTCCTTTCCTCCCTCCCTCTCCTCCAAAATAAAATTTAGAAACCTGCTCCTTCTCTACTACACAAATGAAGTCTTCAAGGAGGAATTCAAACAGAAATCTCTTTTGCCAGGAAATAAACCTGTCAGGAAAACGGGAAGATGGATTCTGATCACTTGTCTTCATTTCTTCTGCCACCCGTGTACCTAATTTTGTAGGAGTGCTGAATAAGCTTAAAGCTTGCATGTTGTACCGTTCGCAATCCAGCTAAGAGCACAAAGCTATTTACTCAATACTCCCTAACGGTAGGGTAGAAAAAAAAACTGGATAACCACTAAACGACAGAAAGAATGAAAGTTCGTGCCATCCTACCAGGCTGTCATCTAATGAGAATTTTGCACTTGGACATGGAGACCTACATATGAGGTGTATAAAGATGGACTTGAGAAGAGGACACCATTCAAGCCAGGAGAGTTGATTGCAGATAGACATTCTAAAGGTTGTGCTGTGCTTATCATTCAAGAGTGCAGTTGCCATTGTTGTGACCTTTAGTCGTATTAGCAGGAGGGGATGGCATTAGAAATCTCATGAAAAACTTCTGTGAGTAGATATCGGCGACCTGGCATCAAACTGTGAGACAGGCCAACTCAAAGGTCACGGAAGGAAGGGAATGAAGACATTTGAGAGAGAGAGAAAAATTCTGTACAGGTAGTCCTCACCTTACGACCACAAAGGGAACCCCAATTTTCTGTGGCTAAGTGAGGTCATTGTCAAGTGAACTTTGCCCCATTTGATGGCTTTTCTTTGCTGCTAAATGAATAGTTGTAAGTTTGCTTGTTTGGAGTGTATCCTGCCCTTAAGCAACATAGGATAGGGGACGTGAGGGTAGGGTAGGGCAGGGTAGAGTAGGATAGGGGAGGGGAGGATAGATGGTATGGTATGGTATAGACTAGAGTAGAGTAGAGTAGAGTAGAGTAGAGTAGAGTAGAGTAGAGTAGAATATGAATATTAGTATGAGTATGAATACGAATATGAATATGAACATGAGTTAAGAATATGGATATGAATATGAATTAAGAATAGAATGGAATGGAATAGAATAGAATATCAATATGAATTTAGGATAGGATGGAATGAGATGGGATAGGATACGATACGATATGATACGAATGGAATGGAAGATTCATTCATTCATTCATTTATTTATTTATGTATTTATTTATGTATGTATGTATTTATTTATTTATTTATTCATTCATTCATTCATTCATTCATTCATTCATTCATTTATTTATTTATTTATTTATTTATTTATTTATTTATTTATTTATTTATTTATTTATTTATTTATTTATTTATTTATTTATTTATTTATTTCACCAAGCATGTATTAGATAACATATATAAGTATAAACATGATTTTGGATACACGAAATGGACACAAACGAAAGGGAGCATTAGGACAGGGGCGGTAGGCACGCTGGTGCGCTTATGCACGCCCCCTTACAGACCTCTTAGGAATGGGGTGAGGTCCACGGTAGACAGCCTAAGGTTAAAGTTTTGGGGATTTGAGGAAGAAACCCCACAGAGTCAGGTAACGCATTGCAGGCATTGGCCACTCTGTTGCTGAAGTCGTCTTTTGATGGAGTAGAATAGACTAGAAAATAGAAAGGAGCATAAAGGAAAGGAAAGGAATAGAATAGAGAGTAGAGTAGAGTAGAGTAGAGTAGAGTAGAGTAGAGTAGAGTAGAGTAGAGTAAAATAGAATAGAATAGAATAGAATAGAATAGAATAGAATAGAATAGAATAGAATAGAATTCTTTATTGGCCAAGTGTGATTGGACACACAAGGAGTTTGTGTGATGTGATGTTCCCTCCTCAGCAGGTTTGAAATCATGTTGTAGGTGCTATCTCTCTCTCTCTCTCTCTCTCTCTCTCTCTCTCTCTCTCTCTCTCTCTCTCTCTCTCTCTCTCTCTCTCTCTCTCTCTCTCTCTCTCTCTCTCTCTCTCTCACACACACACACACACACACACACACACACACACACACCAAATTGCACACTCAATCACCCTGTCTTGCCCTTGATAGAAAGAAGCTTGTCTTTGCGAGGCTTTTTAAGGAGGCAGTTGGTTCTCTTCTGCTATGAGCCGGGCTGCTGAAATGTTTATTTCCCGTTCACCTTGAACATCCTACCACCATCCCCCACCCCCTTTGAAGAGGACCAAGTGTCCCCAATATAAAAATAAAAGAGACTTCAGCAGCCTCGGGGGGGAAAAAGAAGGTGCAACCGGCTGTAGCATCTCCGCCGCGATGTAGAGAGAATCATGGAGAGGTTATTGATTTCTCCCTTCCCTCCGCTAAAGAACCCTTCTGTGCCAGCTGAGTTGTCCAAAAGCCGTGAGTTATGAACCCGCAGGAGCCTTTTTAATTGGGCGAACGGTGGGTTGATAACTTAGCAAAGGTGCTGCAGAGGAAGAAGTCACGGGCTGAGGGCAGAGAGAACCTGGAGCCCAGCTCCCGGGTGTCACCACGCAAAAACAACCTGGAATTTAGGAGCATTCGGAGACGAGACTCAGAGGCTATGGTGGTTTCAGCCTGGTAAGGTGGACCATCCAACCTTTTGGACGCCACAGGGATTTGTGCAAATGTGCTGGAAGAATCTTGCCTCCAAGGAACCTTTCATGGTTTGACACGTGGTGGAAAACGTTGCGTCCTTGAAAGTTTACCCTGTTATCGTCATGCGCCAGGAAAATCGGGAGATCCAGAGAGTTCAAATGGGCTGTTGTTCTTGTTGTTAGTTGCAAAGTTGCGTCCGACCCATCGTGACCCCCTGGACAATTTTCCTCCAGGCCTTCCTGTCCTCCACCATCTCCTCGAGTCCATTTAATCTCACGCCGACTGCTTGGGTGACTCCATCCAGCCACCTCTTTCTCTGCCGTCCCCTTCTTTGCCCTCCATCGTTCCCAGCATGGGGCTCTTCTCCAGGGAGTCTTTCCTAGAAGCAACCTGGAACTAAGGAGCCATCTGTCTGAAACAGTATAGGGTTTCCTGCCTAGGCAGGGGGTTGGACTAGAAGGCCTCCAAGGTCCCTTCCAACTCTACTATTGTATTGTATTGTATTTCCTGACAGTGAGAACAATCATGTAGTTCTTGGTGCTCTCTGAGCTGGGTTGTTTTCTTCCAGATGTTTCATGATCCAACTAGGTAACATCATCAGTGCAATAAAGGGAGTGGGATGTGAGGAGGAAGAGGACTATTAGGTCCTTGGTGGTCTCTAAGATGGGTTGTATTCTTACAGAGGTTTCACTACCCAACTAGGTATCATCAATGTTCCCACCCTCACTAGCATTGATGATGTTACCTAGTTTGGGTTACGAAACATCTGCAGGAAAACAACCAAGCTCAGAGAGCACCAAAGATCCCCTCAGAAAGGATGCATTATGGGAAATGGAGAAGCAAGCCAACACCCAAAGAGACAAATTAAACTCAGGAAAAGCCACTGTACAATTATCGAATCCAATCCAATTCTACCCAACTGAAAAGCATCCGTGCAGAAAAAAGTTCATCCTATCTTCAGATCGGTTTAGAAGCTCTTGTTTGGACGAGCGAGTTCAGTTCAAAGCCTGTGATTCAATCAAATTGCCTTTGGATCACATTGTTAAACGAAAACCTTTCCCGGCCCTGATGAATTCAATAAATAGATAAGGGGCATATTAATCTGATAAAAGCGAACTGAATTTCTCAGCCGCGTGTTGGGGAGCGGTATCTTTCCATCATACTTGCCATTTCAATCCCCTCTTCCTCTTTCTCTCTCTTTTAATCTTCCTGACATGGGAGAACAAATTTTGTGACAAGGCGCCCGTTACCATTTGCAACGTGTGGAATAATTAAATTTGCATCATCCTCCGTTGCTCGATCAGCCATTTGGTTGGAAATGTATGCTGGGGCTCGAGCGCAGGAGATAATTTTCCCCCACAAACAAGAACGTTCGTAGAATTTCTGAACACACCCATAGACACACACATGCAGAGACACAAACAAGGTAAAGGTAACGATTCCCCTCGTACATATGTGCTAGTTGTTCCCGACTCTAGGAGGCAGTGTTCATCTCTGTTTCAAAGCTGAAGAGCCAGCGCTGTCCGAAGAGGTCTCTGTGGTCATGTGGCCGGCATGACTCAATGCCCAAGGTGCAAGGAACACGATTACCTTCCCACAAAAGGTGGTTCCTATTTTCCTACTTGCATTTTTACATGCTTTCGAACTGCTAGGTTGGCAGAAGCCGGGACAAGTCACGGGAGCTCGCTCCGTTACGCGGTGCTGGGGATTCGAACCGCCGAACTGCCGACCTTTCTGATCGACAAGCTCAGCGTCTGAGCCACTGACTAAGTCAAGGATTCCCTGTAGCCTGAACAGAAAAGTGAATTTTGAATGAACGAGCTCAGCGTCTTAGCCACCGAGTCCTTACACAAATAACACACACACACACACACACACACACAAATACTTAACCAAAAACCGTGCGAGCCACACTACTCATGACAAGCCCTCAGGCTCAGCGTGCGGGATGGCTACATCTGCCAAGCCTTTGATTGATTTGCATAAGTGTATTGTGTGTACACAACCATGGTGTCCCCAGGAGTGGGATTATATAGATCAGTGTTCCTGTGGATTACAGAGAAAGTGGCCTTGTTTTTCTCAGTAAGACTGTCAGTCATTCTGCAAAAGGGGAAGGGCTAAGAATACCCTTAGACAGCGGCTGTCTAATCTCAAAAGTATGATTTCCAGCAGCATCAAACTACCCCGCGAAGTTGTTCCAAACTGTCATTTTCTGGCTGATCCCAAATGGACTGCTCTCTGCAGTTCAGGCTTTTTTTTTTCCTTTCTTTTTTTTTCTCCTTCCTCTTCTCTCGCTGCTTTCCTCTGCACTTCTCCTACCTGAGTGGAAAACGTAATGGAGTTGCATTAAAAAAAATGTGTTTCCACTCCCTGAGACGCCATCCATCAAGGCACAGTGTTTCTTCTGCAGAAATGAATCCATTTCAGCCAAAGATGCAGATAAATCAATTTAAGTGGGAGATTTCTTGACGTTTTAATTCAAATTAAGTCTACTTTGTTCAATTAAAAGGGGGAATGGAACTCATAAGTGGTGGAAGGGGAAGAACAGAAATCAGGGGAAACAGAGAAGGCTGGGGGGTGAAAAACCTCAGGAGAATTTTAACCCCAAGAGGTTTTGGTGCAGAACCTATGCTTAGATTAAAAATGTGCCTCATAACCAGCTACCGGGATTGAAAATGATTTCATTTATTTCCTAATTACAATACAGTAGCAGAGTTGGAAGGGACCTTGGAGGTCTTCTAGTCCAACCCCCTGCCTAGGCAGGAAAATCTATACAATTTCAGACAAATGGCTATCCAACATCTTAAAGACTTCCAGTGTTGGGGCATTCACAACTTCTGGAGGCAAGTTGTCCCACTGGTTAATTGTTCTAACTGTCAGGAAATTTCTCCTTAGTTCTAAGTTGCTTCTCTCCTTGATTAGTTTCCACCCATTGCTTCTTGTCCTACCCTCAAGTGCTTTGGAGAATAGTTTGACTCTCTCTTCTTTGTGGAAACCCCTGAAATATTGGAAGAATTCTATCATGTCTCCCTTTTCATTAAACTAGACATACCCAGTTCCTGCAACCGTTTTTCATATGTTTTAGTCTCCAGTCCCCTAATCCTCTTTGTTGCTCTTCTCTGCACACTTTCCAGAGTCTCTGCATCTTTTTTACATCGTCGGGACCAAAACTGGATGCCGTATTCCAAGCGTGGCCTTACCAAGGCATTATAAAGTGGTATCAACCCTTCACGTGATCTTGATTCTATCCGTCTGTTGATGCAGCCTGGAATTGTGTTGGCTTTTTTGGCAGCTGCTGCACACAGCTGGCTCCTATTTAAATGGTTGTCCACTAGGACTCCAAGATCCCTTTCACAATTACTACTATTGAGCAAGGTACCACCTATACTGTACTTCTGCATTTGCTTTTTCTTGCCTAAATTTCCTTGCCTAATTGATCTGGGGTGTTTATTTTAATGTGGCGGAACCCGGATAGTGGGTAGCAAAGAGTCACAGGTGGGATTCTACCAGTTCAGACCAGTTTGGGCAAACCAGTAGCTCCAACGATCAACTGGGAGCGAACAGGTTTGCCCCAACAATCAGATGCGCCCACCTGTGCTATTTTCCTACCTTGATCTTCTCAGCTGATTCGCACGAATCAGCTGCGTTACTCCTCTTTAGATACCCGGGAGTGACGATTTCTTCAAACCGCACACGTCCCCGCATAATCGCACGATGACCGAACTGGTTATCAAACCGGAAGCAGAGGTGGGTTCCTATCGGTTTGGACCTGTGTGGCCGAGTAGGTAGTAACTCCACGCCTGCCATGTTCCATTGTTGGCGCCGCCATCTTGACTTTGGTTCTGCATGCGCAGAACAATCTCCATTGCAGAAATGATTTCCTCCCCTTTTCTAACCTTATGCGCATGCGCAGATCTTTTTTTTTGGTGCAAATGCGCACGCACAATTTCTTGCACACCGAAGCCGTGGTAATTCCGGGAGCAACCCACCCACGACTGGGAGGATCCCACCACAGAAAGAGGTGGACCTTTGAGTACGCAAAGCTTGGCCATCTCGTCTTGCAAGTGTTATAGTGAGTTTTACTCCATGCCGTGGTCAACCCTAGATGCCCTGCGTCCCTGGGCAAAAAAATCCTCAGATGGGACACCATCTTGTAAAACCTGACTGGTGTGTTCAACGTCACCATCAATCACTGCCCTGTCTGGGGACGAGGAATTAGAATGGGTACAGGGTGCTAGAGTAAGTCATGTGGAAGACGTAGGAGAAGTGCAGTCAAAAGTGGTGGTGGAGTGACATGAGCCATCAGTCTAGAATCTTTAAGTTCCCACAAACCTCTTAAGTTCAACTCCTCTTGAATTCCGTTGACTCTTATTTGGCACCGATTTAACATTGAACTTTAATCAACTAGATTTGCGTGTACGGGCATGAGCTATAAATATCCTGGACTGCAACTTAACACATGGTCCTAATTCTTTGCTGCTTTGGCTTTTTCGAAACCACTCAATTATTGAAAAACAATAGCAGAAACCTACAGGCAGGGCTATTGCCGTGCTCCTTAATTTAAACGTTAAGCCCCTTTCTCACCCTGCTCCCAGATCTTGCTACACTTAAGGAGATAATAGAATAGAATAGAATAATGGAATGGAATGGAATGGAATAGAACAGAACAGAATATGGAATGGAATAGAATAGAATAGAATAGAATAATTTTTTTTTATTGGCCAAATGTGATTGGACACACAAGGAATTGGTCTTTGGTGCAGATGCTCTCAGTGTACATAAAAAGACAAGATACATTCGTCAAGAATCGTAAGTTTCAACACTTAATGATAGTCAGAGGGTACAAATAAGCAATCAGGAAAGAATCAATATCAATATAAAAAAAATAAGGATACAAGCAACAAAGTTACAGTCCTGCAGTCATAAGAGGGAGGAGATGGGGGATAGGAACGATGAGAAGACTAATAGTAATGCAGACTTAGTGAATAGTTTGACAGTGTTGAGAGAATTATTTGTTTAGCAGAGTGATGGCGTTCAGGAAAAAACCTCTTCTTGTGTCTAGTTGTCTTGTGTGCAGTGCCCTATAATGTCGTTTTGAGGGTAGGAGTTGAAACAATTTATGTCCAGGATGCGAGGGCTCTGTAGATATTTTCACAGCCCTCTTTCTGACTCCTGCAGTGTGCAGGTCCTCCATGGAAGCCAGGTTGGTAGCCATGGCATTTTCTGCAGTTCTGATTGTCCTCTGAAGCCCGTGTCTGTCTTGTTGGGTTGCAGAGCCAAACCAGACAGTTATGGAGGTGCAGAGGACAGGCTCAATGATTCCTTCGTAGAACAGAATCAGCAACTCCTTGGGCAGTTTGAGCTTCCTGAGTTGGCACAGAAAGAACATTCTTTGTTGTGCTTTTCTGCTGACGTTTTTGATGTTAGGTGTCCATTGTAGGTCTTCAGATATGATAGAACCTAGAAATTTGAAGGTCTCTACTGTTGATACTATATTGTAAGAGGTGGTTGCATATTAAGACAAGTCCAATTCGTCCTCTGAAGCGTTTTCATGTCAGGTCCACACAATGCACAACTTCACTGATTTGATTCCCCAGATTTTTACAGCCCTCTGCCACCAGGAAATGGAAATGCCTCTTCTCCCCTGTTCATTAAGAATCACTATCCATCACTTACAGGTCAAGAGCGGTTCGTCTCCCATCTCCCCATCTTCTTGAAGATGCCCGGAGACCCTTAATAAGCATCCTTTCCCAATGGTGGCAGCCTGTCCCCTGTTACACCTCTCCCAAATGGATTTATGACCCTCTAAACTCTGAATCATCCTGTGTAATAAAGAGCCCAAGCAGCCCTGAGTGCTATCCAATTTAATAATTAGTGGCCTAACTTCATCATTTTTAGATCGGTTGTCCTAGACGTAAGTAGACCTTCCGAGACCTGCCTACGAATATTCAGCAGTGAGGTAATATCAATAAAAGGCAACTGATCATCAGTCCAGCCGAGCGGAACAGTCGCCCATCCCTCCCAAACCATTCACAATTAATTAAACGCTCAGTTGAGCGTTTTCACTACCGCTGACCGAAAAAGAGAAATGTTTTGAGTTATTTTCCTTTATGGTTTTATTTTCATCAGCAAGGCGGATGGTGATTTCTCCTTTCTAGTTACAAAACAATTCTGCCAACTGAGACTTTTTAGAAAATAACCGTACAACACAGAGGAACAGAATTGGAAGGGACCTTGGAGGTCTTCTAGTCCAGCCCCCACTTCAAGCGGGAGACCCTGTACCATTCTAGACAAATCGCTATCCAGTCTCTTCTTGAAAGCCTCCAGTGATGGAACTTCCAAAACACCTGGAGGCAAGCTGTTCCATTGATTAATTGTTCTGCCAGGAAGTTCCTTCTTAATTCTAGGTTGGATCTGTCTTTGATAAGCTCCCATCCTTTATATCTTGTCCTGCCCTCAGATACTTCTTTTCTTAATCCAGTTGGTTGTCATGATTTTAAAAGGATGTTGAGACTCTAGAAAGAGTGCAGAGAAGAGCAACAAAGAGGATTAGGGGACTGGAGGCTAAAACATACGAAGAACGGTTGCAGGAACTGAGTATGTCTAGTTTAATGAAAAGAAGGACTAGGGATGACATGTTAGCAGTCTTACGATATCTCAGGGGCTGCCACAAAGAAGAGGGAGTCAAGCTATTCTCCAAAGCACCTGAGGGCAGGACAAGAAGCAACGGGTGGAAACTAATCAAGGAGAGAAGCAACTTAGAACTAAGGAGACATTTCCTGACTGTGAGAACGAATAATCAGTGGAGCAACTTGCCTCCAGAAGTTATGAATGCTCCAACACTGGACGTTTTTAAGAAGATGTTGGATAAACATTTGTCTGAAGTGGTGTAGGGCTTCCTGCCTAGGCAGTGGGTTGAACTAGAAGACCTCCAAGGTCCCTTCCAACTCTGTTATTTTATGGTGCATTTTATGAAGGATTTAGCTGCTCCCATTTTGAAAATAGTCCATTCCTGTAGGGATAATTTGGCTTCACTTTCTTAACATCGGGAACCATGCACCAGCTGGATGCCCATTGGCACCTTCGAGGCATAGAATTTCAGATCAAGGCATTTCTTTTTAAAAAATGGCCATTTTCTTGTATTTATCTTCTTCGATCTTCGGTGCAGCTGAGCCTGTTATGAATGGATGCAAAGGCTTGCTATCGATCTATGGATCTTTTTCTGCCGAGAAAACGGATGGCGCGATAGTCAGGCCTGGCATCTGCTCCAAACACGAAAGGAGCTTGTTTTATTTCCATCTATTAAATCTTTGATCTTTTTAGTCTCCATAAATCTTCATAAAAATAAAATTAGGAGGAGAAGAAGGAGGGTCTGCTACCTGGCCGCCGTTTGTCTAACTGGACCTGTTTGTTCGGAGGAGTTTTTTTGTTTTTTTTTTACAAAAAGAGGGTTTGGGGGATTACGATTGTGATTTATGCTTTCTCAGGAAGCCTAGGTCAGAAAAACTCTGTATATAGGAGATGTTCCCTATTGAACTCCCATCATATGATTGCCGTGTGGATACCGTGAGCTCAATGACATGCCCCAAAACATGTGTTGAAACAGAAAGAAATCAGCCTTAACCAACCAAACAATGAAAACAACCTTAAGAAATGTATTCATTACTCATCAATCAGCTTGCAGGTACAATAATAGACTTTCAAAGCTAATTTTCAGATATAATATCATAATGATCTAAGCAGCCGTTCATCCACCACACTTGCCATTTGTCCATGTTCTAAAACCGCCAGCCGTTCACCAACTAAGAAGTGATTCACCCCTGGACACAATTTTCCGATTCTAATTCTTGCATCCATCTCTCTCTTCTCTCTGCGTTTGCGTGCAATTTTGCGTCTGCGAGTGGCGGCAAAATAAGCCTTGAGTCACCCCTGTGCGTACGGCCTAATTAAACAGTATAAGGAATCCAGCAAAGGTCAGCTTGTCAAAATTCACTCCCATATCTTTCCCGGCTTGTATTTAGAGACTGATTGCCGTGAAGAAAAATATATATGTATAACTCAGTAAAGAGAATGAGACAAGAATAACAAATGGAAGTATGTTCTTAGCTATTAAAAAAAAAAAAAGGCTGGATGATTAAAAAAAAAAAAAAACCTACGTGAGAATAAGAAGCCAGGTGGGTGGAGAAGCGATATATGTGTCGAGATGGGAAAAATATAAGCAGCAGATACTCCTGAGAGGTTCAAAAGGATCTCAGTAGAAATTAAAGGAGGAACAGAACTTCTGACAAACCAAGATAAAAAGCCAGGAACTGGGAAAGCAAATTAAAGAGCCAGGTGAGGAAGTACAGGCAGTTTAAAAACAACAGCGTCGACAAAATGATCATAAGTAGAAATGAGATGAAGGCAAGAAAGGTAGCTGGGTACCAAGGAACAGAAAAGGTTCTCATTTATTGCTGTCAGGAATGGAACAAGATTAGCTACAGTTCCTTTCAACGCTTGGGGGAATAATAAAAATGGAGAATGTTTTTTTTTTTAATGCAAAGGTTGCGTCTGAGCAGACCTAGTTGGCTTTAAGAACTGAAGAGGTGAACTATGACTTGATCCAATTTTGTCACTTCCTTCCAGGTTGCTTCTCTCCTTGATTAGTTTCCATCTATTGTTTCCTGTTCACTTCTAAAGTGCGTATAGTCAAGGTGATGGTTTTCCCACTTGCAATGGATGGCTGTGAAAGTTGGAACCTAAGGATGGCTGAGCGCCAAAGAATGGAGGCCTTTGGACTCTGGTGCTGGAGAAGACTCCTGCATTGAGTCCCTTGGACTGCAAGGCCATCCAACCGGTCAGTCCTAGAGGAGATCCACCCTGACTGCTCTTTAGAAGGCCAGATCCTGAAGAGGAAACTCAAAGACTTTGGCCACCTAATGAGAAAGAAGAAAGACTCCCTGGAGAAGAGCCTCATGCTGGGAACGATGGAGGGCAAAAGAAGAAGAAGGGGACGGCAGAGAAGGAGGTGGCTGGATGGAGTCACCGGAGCAGTCGGCGTGAGCTTAAATGGACTCTAGAGGATGGTAGAGGACAGGAAGGCCTGGAGGAACGTTGTCCATGGGTCGCGATGGGTCGGACACAAATTTGCAACTAACAACAACAATAAAGAGTAAGAATTTGAAGACATCGTTGGACCACAAGAAATCAAAGCATCCAGACCAGGTGATTGACTAACATAATTTTGAACTCTTTCCGTAAAGGTGACCACTACATTAATTAGGGCATCTTCTGCATTTGTTTGGAATCTAGAATCGATTTTCCTGAAACCTGACTATCATTTCATGTTCTGCGCTCTGAGATGATTGAGTCCTTTACTGTTGGAATTCATTGTTGGAATGTATTTCTATGCAACAACTGCAGTACCTTTTGGCCAGTAGATGGCAGTGTTTACAAGTTTGGATCTTCTATGGTATGTACACTAGGTGCTTTTGTTCTAAGCAGAGTTTCCTGTTACAGTTAAGAGAGGTGAGCAGTAAAGCACATGGTGACTGAACTTTTAATTTTGCTCTGTGGTGCTATATATAAACAGAATTTCTAACACTAATCATCTACTGCGTGACACCCATTTTGGAAAGTCCTATTGTATCTTGCTTATTGTCACCACTGCATTGCATGTTAGGACATCTTCCGACATTTCCTTGGAATCTGGAATCAATCTTCCTGAAACTTGTCTGTTATTTGATGTTCTGCTCTCTCAATTAAGAACAGTTCTCTACTGTCTATTGTGTGACGCCCATTTACGAACCCCCAAAAGTCCTACCAAATCTCACTTCATTCTTCCCTAGACCAAATCAAGCCAGCTTCCTCAACCATTCTTCCTAGACCACAGTTTCCACGATCATCTTGTCCTCCTGTCCCAAACTCTTAATGTAGGATGCACAGAACTGGCCAAGTGTGGATTTGGCCAGAGCCGAATTAAATACTTTATTTTCTGCGATTGGAAACTCTGTTTATTGACAACTCTAAATATATGAGCGTAAATTAAAAGGAGGTGGGGTGGCGGCGGGGGGGAGAGCACTGAGTAGATTTCTTTTGTGTTCGTTTCAGACTCCTTATGGATTGAAGACCGTTCTGGAACTTTTAAGTTGATTATTGGATTCAGCTTTTACTATTAAGCTGCTGCTCCAGCTGGGGAGAGCTGCAGATAGATTTTAATTGGTTTATGGTTTTAGTAGTGAACCTTTTCTTCAATTGTTTTATGATTGATCTGTTTTCTTTTAATTGTTCATCGCCTTGAAAGGACTTTTCGAGACCAGAGTGACATTATATTAAAAAATAAATGGATTGCACAGCAACCTCAGGCAGGCCACAATCAGTTCACCCTCAACCACGGCCGAAATGGAATAAAAGCCATCGTTGCAAACGAAAGAGCTGAGGCTCTAGAGTTGTGTTTTTCAACTCTAGCAACTTGAAGACCTGTGGACTTCAACTCCCAGAATTCCCTATCCAATATTTATGGACTTCAATTCCCAGAAATCCCCAGCCAGCATCTGGACTAGTACTGTTCAATCTTAGAAGGTCCCAGAAGCCAGCATACTTGAGAATGCTTTAATTTAGATTTTGGCACAATAGAGAAGGTATAACACAACAGTCTCCTTCCAATGTCTGAGTCCAATCAGTATACAGTAGAGAGCTAGAAGGGACCTTGGAGGTCTTCTAGTCCAACCCCCTGCTCAAGCAGGAGACCCAATCCCATTTCAGACAGATGGGTGTCCAATCTTTTCTTAAAAGCCTCAGGGATCGAGCATCCATAACATCTGAGGGCAAACCCTTCCACCAGTTAATTGTCCTCACTGTTAGGACGCTTCTCCTTAATTCCAGGTTGCTTCTCTCCTTGATTAGTTTCCATCCATTGTTTCTTGTTCACTTCTAAAGTGCATATAGTCAAGGCGATGGTTTTCCCAGTTGCAATGAGAGGTTGGACCCTAAGGAAGGCTGAGCGCCAAAGCATGGAGGCCTTTGAACTCTGGTGCTGGAGAAGACTCCTGCATTGAGTCCCTTGGACTGCAAGGCGATCCAACCGGTCGGTCCTAGAGGAGATCAACCCTGACTGCTCTTTAGAAGGCCAGATCCTGAAGAGGAAACTCAAATACTTTGGCCACCTAATGAGAAGGAAGAAGGACTCCCTGGAGAAGAGCCTCATGCTGGAAACGATGGAGGGGAAAAGAAGAAGGGGACGGCAGAGAATGAGGTGGATGGATGGAGTCACCAAAGCAGTCGGCATGAGCTTAAATGGACTCCAGGAGATGATAGAGGACAGGAAGGCCTGGAGGAACATTGTCCATGGGGTTGTGATGGGTCAGACACGACTTCGCAACTAACAACAACAACATTGTTTCTTGTCTTGCTTTGTGGTGCTTTGGAGAATAGGTCGATCCCCCTTTTCTTTGTGGCATCCCTCAAAAACTGGAAGACTACTCTCCTGTCACCCCTGGTTCTTCTTTTCTCTGAATTTGCCTTCTCCAATTCCTGCACCCATTCATCATCTGTTTTTGTCTCGAGGGCCTTCATCATCTTTAGTTAGGAGTCCAACTGAATTCTTTAAAGCCTGCCACATCTCAGGATGAGAAAAGCAGAGTAAAAAAAAAAAAATTATCACAAAGGAAGGAAGCTTTCAGGAAATTAGTAAACGAAAAGAAAACGTTCCTCCCTTTTTCTATTAAAAAAAAAACCTACATAAAAGAAAACACCTTTAAATAATGTGAACCCATATGCCAGTGTTCTCTTCCGTGCTGATGCTGGGACTAAAAAAAATATGTAATGAATATACATCACAAATAAAGGGTGAGGTTTTATTTCACCTCCTTTGAAAGCCAACATTAGCTGCTTCTGACACCTCATAATTCATTGTTTGCTTAGCAGCGGCTCAATTACAGTGATTCACTGTTTTTAATTTTAATGATGATGGCCTGATTCCTAACATACAGTCCTAAGGCCAGCGATGGTGCTCTATATTTCCCGGAGGGACAAAGTTTCGTCAAAAGAAAAGTGGGATAGCAAACAGTGTCTAACTTTATTATTTTCTCTCTCTCTCTCTCTACTTTGGAAAGATGGCCATAAGCAGGAAGGAAATCAGACAGGCAGCTTCAAGATGGGATTTAGAGAGATTCCTCTTTTGCAGGGATCAAGGTGTTTCTCGGCCAGGGGTGAGAATTGGCAGTGTGTGTTTGCTGGAAAACAAGAGGTAAGAAATTTATCGTGGCATTAAAGAAATGTTCTATTTGGATTAAGGTGGGCTTTGAAGGATCTGTGCAGGCAGCAGGATGGAGAGTCAACCGTCCTCCCTTGCAAAGCGCTATTCGGTTCTCGTTATTTCGGCGGTGATGAATTCTGCAACAGCCGCAGCCTTGAAAATTCGACAAGGGCTAATCTTGGTGTACGCGGAATAAATTTTGATGGAGCCTGGGAGGCTCGACTGAAGCCCGGTTATGAACCCAAACAGATCACGCAGTGAGGAGAGAGAGAAGGAAATTGGTTGATTAAGGCTTTAGAGAGACGGTTTGGTCTAGTGGTTAAGGCACCCGACTTGAAACCGGGAGATTGAGAGTTCTAGTCCTGCCTTAGGTATGAAAGCCGGCTGGGTGACTTTGGGACAATCGCTGGGAGAAAATGACTTTTAGTCCTGCCTTAGCTATGAATGTCAGCTGGGTGACTTTTGACGAATCACCAGGTGTTGGTGAGTTCTAGTCCTGACTTAGCCATGAAAGCCAGGAAAGTGAAATGGGCCAATCACTAGGTGGCAATGACTTCTGGACCTGCGCTAGCTATGAAAGTCAACTGGTTGACTTTGGACAAAGCACCAGGTGTCGGTGACCTCTTTAGGCATGAAAGCCAGCTGGTTGACTTTGGACCAATCACCAGGAGACAGTGAGTTCTAGTCCTGCCTTAGCTATGAATGTCAGCTGGGTGACTTTGGACGAATCACCAGGTGTCGTGAGTTCTAGTCCTGCCTTAGGCATGAAACTCAGCATGGTGCCTTTGGGCCAATCACCAGGAGATGGTGAGTTCTAGTCCTGCCTTAGCCATGAAAACCAGCAGAGTGAATTTAGACCAATCACTAGGTGACAATGTCTTCTAGACCTGCTTTAGGTATGAAAGTCATCTGGGTGACTTTGGGCCAATCACCAGGAGAGAGTGAGTTCTAGTCCCATCTTAGGCATGAAAGCCAGTTGGATGACTTTGAGCCAATCACCAGGAGAGGGTGAATTCTAGTCCTGCCTTAGGCACAAGAGCTGGTTGGGTCCCTTTGGACCAATTCCCCCTCTCTCATCCCACCCCACCCACCTCACAGGATAGTTGTTGCGAGGAAGGTGTGTTGGATACGTTGAGTTATTTGTAAAAATAATAAGGGTGGGATACAGACAAACAATAAACAAAACGAGACCAGCTCACAAGGGGAAAAAAAAAATAGTTTTACGGATC
Organism: Natrix helvetica; assembly: GCF_964273705.1. Classification (NCBI taxonomy): domain Eukaryota; kingdom Metazoa; phylum Chordata; class Lepidosauria; order Squamata; family Natricidae; genus Natrix; species Natrix helvetica. Next base: position 5,054,545 of record NC_138565.1, read on the forward strand.
AATCTTGCTGCACCAAATTTGGGGCAGGCGGGACATTTGAAGGAGAAAGAGCTTCAAACTTGCTAGAAATGATGTGGTCCAACATCTTTCTCCTTTTCATCCCCAAAGCTCTAACAGTCATTGGTAAGAAAGCCGAAAGAATTTACCATCGGCTTGACATGACTTCTTTCTAATTCATTGATGGCGATGGATGCCCTCCCCCCGTTCGTCATCGCTGCCTTCTTCACCATTTCTTCCAGCTTAAAAAAACCCGAATACATAAATAAGCAAGCAGCAAACCTTTTTCCCTGGCTAAGTTGAAGAAGGCCAAAAAAGAAATAAAAATTGACAGAGTGGATGGGCGGAGGAGAGGCAGACTTCTCCCCCCCCCTCCCCTGTGTCATTCATAAAACCATCAATTAGCTCCTAATTGCTGGATCTTTATGGCCAAAGCTGGTGTATAAGAAGCAGCCCAATTCGATTAAAACTTCCCAGATAAAAGCAAGCTGGCTGGCGGACAGTTAGACGGACAGACAGACAGACAGGCAGGCGGGCGGGCAAATATTGCTGATGAGAAAGAAAAGACTTTTGTTGTTGTTGTTGGAAGCGTGGGTTGTTCTTGTAGACCCAATTCAAGTCTGTTTAAAGCCGAAAATCAGGTCAAGCATCTCTTCTGTTGGGAGAAAAGTCCATCTGGGTTTAATTCCAAGTAGGAGAAAGACACTGGAAACATGGAGACTGCATGGAAAGATGGTTTAATGGTGGACAGGACCACATGGTTTGAGATCCTGGGTAAAAAAGGGCAGAGATGCTGAGAGTGCCCTGGGTTTTATGTCCTCTGTTGAGCTTTTGGATTTGAGCTTGTATTCTGATTGGTTGTCAGACTCCCATGGGGCCATGCAGGGGTAACTTTGTAGGATGTGTTTAGAGTCCCACGTTTGGTTGATTCTTGTTGGGTGATGATGTAATGAAAGGGCTTTGGGCAATTCCGACTACAGCTCTGCCTGAAGGAGTAGATCTTTGTTATGTAGAATAGACTGGCCCAGGCTTTAATGGCCCATTGACAAAAGGGAGGGGTGGGGGTTTGAGTTTCCCTTTTATAGGGGAAATATTCTGCCCTTTTAATATTTCCTAAAATATCTCATTTTCCTAGGAGAGGGGTGGGTGCTGACTTCCTACACTCCCTAAAAAGGATCACCGTATGGCCTCCTTTCCCTGTTGCTTGTTTCCTACTTTTCTAAAACTCGCTTTCCTTCGGAGACCATGATCTCTCTGAACACGGTTTGCTTCTGGACCGGAGTGAAATATCTTTTAAAAAAATGTTTTGGGATGACTGTCCTTCTTCCGCTTCCAGATTGCAAAGGGAAAGAATTGGAGGAGATTATTTTTGGGGGGGTTGTTTACCCCCCCCCCAAGCTGTGATTTGATGTGCAGGGAATATAATCTCTCTGTCTGTCTCTGTCTCTCTCTGTGTGTCTCTCTCTCTTTGTCTCTCTCTCTCTCTCTCTCTCTCTCTCTCTCTGTGTGTGTGTCTCTCTCTCTGTCTCTGTCTCTCTCTGTCTCTCTGTCTCTGCCTCTCTGTCTCTGTCTCTCTCTCTCTCTCTCTCTCTGTGTCTCTCTCTCTGTCTCTCTCTCTGTCTCTCTCTCTCTCTGTCTCTCTCTCTGTCTCTGTCTCTGTCTCTCTGTCTCTCTCTCTCTCTCTCCATGTGTGTGTGTGTTCCAGCATAACTCTGGAACGCCTCGAGCAATTCCAACCAATTGACTTTAACGTTAGAGCGAGGAGAAATACTGATTTCTGGCAATGCTGTTTTCTATTGTAATTCTGTCCCATCTTTTCCCAACCTGCCTGACTGCCAAATATCCATTTAAACAACAACAGCCCCACCCCCCTCCCTATCCTAAAGACTTTCCTTTGAACTGAGTGGCAGTGTAGGAAGCTAGGAAGGTGGTATATCAAGATGAAAAACATGCACAGAAACATTGCTGGGCCATGTCGTGCCTAAAGAAATTCAAGGGCATCACAATTCATCCGTGAGATTTTTCCCAGAGTTTGCCTCTTTGAAAGAAAATTCCTTCCTTCCTTCCTTCCTTCCTTCCTTCCTTCCTTCCTTCCTTCCTTCCTTCCTTCCTTCCTTCCTTCCTTCCTTCCTTCCTTCCTTCCTTCCTTCCTTCCTTCCTCCCCCCTCCCCCCTTTCCCTTCATCTTCTTTCCTCCCTCCCTCCCTTTCCTCCTCCCTGAAACTTAGAGTCTGTTCTAGGCCTGGTGCAACAAGGCCCTAAACACACATACGAGAGAGAGAGAGAGAGAGAGAGAGAGAGAGAGAGAGAGAGAGAGAGAGAGAGAGAGAGAGAGAGAGAGAGAGAGAGAGAGAGAGAGAGAGAAAGGGGAGAGATTGAGGAGAGAAAGGGGAGAGAAGGAGAGAGAGAGAGAGGAGGGATTGAGGAGAGAAGAGAGAGAGAAGAGACACACACAGAGAGAGAAAGGGGAGAGAGAGAAGAGACAGAGAGAAGGGGGGAGAGAGAGAGAGAGAAGAGACAGAGAGAAAGAGAAAGGAGAGAGAGAGATGGAGGAAAGGAGAGGGAGAGAGAGAGAGAGTGAGGAAGGGAGAAAGAAAGAAGGGGAGGAAGAGAGAAAGGGGGGAGCGGAAGGGAGAGAGGGAGAGAGAGGAAGGGAGAGAGAGAGCGGGAGGGAAGGGGGATGAAGGGAAGGAGGACGTTAGGGAAGGAGACCCTAATGAAGAGGAACGAATAAAAATTCATTTTGAGAACATTCCTCCACGGAGGAAACAAATGTTCCATTAGGAATATAAAAACATTCAAGTTCCCTCTTTCCGTGTCCAAATCTCCATAAAATATACATGGTCCCTTTGGATCTGAAGGTGGCTATGATATCAGCATAATAATATTACGGGAAGCCACGGAAAGGTCTCCCGTGGTCATCTCGCTTCGTCTTTTGGAAAAACCTAGGAGTTATGTTTCTCCCCTACGGTCCACATCTAACAATCCAAAATCATCCCCCCCTGAAACTACGAGGATCTTACTCTCTAGCTTAAAAGCCCAGGGGGTGGGGGAGAAGTGTGATAGAGGAAGGTGAAACTCAACATTTCCCCCCCCCTGCCCTTCATGGAATCCACATTTTCCTCGCCTGAAAAATATCTTAATTTTCACTTAGATGGCTCGCCTGTAGCTAAAGGCGATTAGAACTAATAAAGCTAAATCATTTCTGACAGATCTTAGGAGGAAAAGGGGAAAAAAAGGAGGTTTGGTGGTACCCCACACGCTGGCGTTCATTAGAAAAAGCAGTGTGTGTGTGTGTGTGTGTGTGTGTGTGTGTGGTTTCGTTGCCTTGTCAGAATGTGCGCTTGAATGCTTGCAAACATGTTCCCAACCCCAACTTTCCGACAAGTTGCATAAGCTTTTCCAGGCGACGTTTGACGTGGTGGGGAGAAAAAGCGAGGGAGAGGCCAGCCGGCTGCCATATTGAGCACATTTCAAGAGAAGAAGGAGGGAGCGAGAGTGAAAAAAAAACCAACAACAACAACAACCCAGAAAAAGCATTAGGACAAATTAGGGTGATAAAAGAAACACGTCAACACGTTGTTTCTGAGTTTTAGCAGTTCCTGGCAGCAGCCTAAGTGAGCCGTGAGATTTGCAACGGTTGCAAATTTATTTGAGGCTTGGCCTCTCCTCCCACAGCCTTTTTCCAGAAGTGACAGGAGTTTTCGGCGGAAATGTGGAAGGAAATAGCAATTACCCAGGATGCACCTGGAAGCAGAATGGCCTCTTGCACGACTTGTGTAGAAATTGAAGATCGCCCTCTTACTAGGAGAGGAAAGTCAAGCGGAGAGCTGTTCAGATAGAGCTTTGCTCAGGATTGGTCTTAGGAATAGACGTTTTTGTTGTTGTTTAGTTGCTCTTATGATGTCGTGGACCACAGGCCCCATCTGTCCTCCACTGTCTCCCTGAGTTTGACCAAATCCACGTTCATTGTGTTGATAATGCTATCCAACCATCTCATCCTCTGCCGTCCCTTTCTCCTTTTGCCTCCCATCTTTCCCACCACCTTCTCCGAGGAATCCTCTCTTCTCATTTGGTGGGCGAAGTATTTGAGCTCCAACTTCAGGATCTGCCCTTTCAAAACACCAAGGTTGGTTTCCTTTTGGGTTGACTGATTGGATCTTCTTGGGGACTCCCAAGAGTCTACCCCAACATGTCAATGTTTGTTGCGGAGAAATCAAATCCAGAGAGCACACAGAGATAACTGATTCAGCAGGGTTCATTAACTTCTTTATACACAAAATAACACAGGAATAAAGGTACAACACCAACAGCAGATTCTTCCAATGTGGTAGCAAGTACAAGCAAGCGCAAGGCAGAGGAGAGCAGAGATGAGTTTCTGTTCAGAGTTTAGAGCAGAGGACAAGCCCAGACTAGTTTCGTTTCTCAGCAGAGACTCAGAGCTATAGCCACGCCCAGAATCCAGTCTGTTTTCAGTTTCCAAAGAGCCCTCATTGGCTGACTTAGTTGCTATGCCTATGCATTGGCTGACCTTGTTACTATGCCCTCTTCCTGTTCATGAATATTCTGACACAACAACTATTAGACCTAGGCACCATCTTCACGTGGAACGTCTTGGGAGATGCCAAATGATACCAAGGTTTTGAAGGCTATAAAGGCCTGGATGCAGTGGTATGTGAGAACTATCTTGCGACATGGGGAGGAGGAATATGGGCAAGGCAAACATTTCAGAAGGAACTCCAACTACCTCTCAATTCTTGGGCTGTAAAGGCAACAAGGGACAAATATACTTTCAGGCTTTCAAAATACCATGAATATAACTTTACAATAAAGCAGAGCTGGTTGTTCTGAAGGAGCTTCTTGTCACATAAGGCTGACGTAGGCCCTTGTAGCTCATAAATCACCAGAGTAGATATTCAGCAGGGAATTGGTATATCATGGATTACTCCAGCGCTGAAATATCACTGCTCTGAGCTCAGCTAATGGCATGGAAGAAAGCTATTGCCATCCCCTTGTAGCAAGAGCAAGAGCACTTATATACCACTTCACAGGGCTTTTACATCCCTCTCTCTAAGCGGTTTACAGAGTCAGCCTCTTGCCCCCCAACAATGTGGATCCTCATTTTACCCACCTCAGAAGGACGGAAGGCTGAGTCAACCTTGAGCTGATCAGGATGAAACTGCTGGCAGTGGGCAGAATTAGCCTGCAATACTCCTTTCTAATCACTGCGCCACCATAGATGATAGATAGATGAGAGAGAGAGAGAGAGAGAGACAGAGACAGAGACAGACAAACAGACAGCAATAGCACTTATATACCACTTCACAGTGCTTTTACAACCCTCTCTCTAAGCGGTTTACAGAGTCAGCCTCTTGCCCCCAACAATCTGGGATCCCCATTTTACCCACCTCGGAAGGACGGGAGGCTGAGTCAACCTTGAGCCTAGTGAGATTTGAACTGCCAAATTGGAGGCAGCTGGCAGTCAACAGACACAGCCTGCAGTACTGCTCTCTAACCACTTAGCCACTGCGGCTCATTCCTATCTCTAAATCAGGTTGTGTGGCATTCTAAGTAGACACAACCCACCCATCCAAACCAATGTTTCCCAGCGTAGTATTTGTACTAGCTCCACCTTGTTTGTTTATTATGTTTGTTTGTTTGTTTGGATTTATATGCCGCCCTTCTCCAAAAGGACTCAGGGCACCTTTCCTGGGATGAGTGAAAACGCACTTAATTTGAAAATAATGAAATGCATGGGAAAGGAAAAAAATAATAATAATAGAATATCCATGGAGATTCTCAATCATCCAGGTCACGGTTGTCCCAAAAGTGCATTTGTCCAAAAGGCAACTGGACTTTCTAGGAAACGTTCTGCTTCTCATACAAGAAGAAATGAGACCGAAGAAGCTTCCTGGATGAGAAGCAAAAGGTTTTCAAAAGAATAAGAAAGTCCAGTTGTCTTTTTTTGGAAAAAAGCACCTTCGGGTCTTCTCCAGCAGATCATCATCTTCATTTAACAAGCCCATAATTTAACAAGCCCATAATTGCAGGGTAGAGTCTATGCAACTGAATGGAGCTAGCAGAGTGTTTTAATGGCCAGATTCCTTTCTTGTCGCCAATGCGGAGTTTTGTTCAGCAGATATATTCTCAGTGTGCCCAGAGAGAGAAATATCTGCCTCTACCAAGGATCGAACTTACAGCCCCCTGATTGTGAGACGAGAGCTCCCCCTCTAGGCAAATACCGTACCATTCCTTGAATCTTCTCCAACAGATGAACTAGAAAAATCCTTTACCCCCCCCCCTTTTTTTTTTTACTTGGGTATAATTGAGACCAACAATGGACGCTGTCCATGGTTCTGAATTCTTGCTGGGCTCCAGATCCCATCCGGAATAGCTTCATTGCCTCCTCTCAGTTGCGTTGGCAGGAAAAAAGATTTGGAAAGTGAGCAGTTGGATGGATCCCTTTGTGGGCTCGTTGTAAGCATGCTTCGTTAATCTTACAAGGCACTTTAGTTAAATAAATGTTGCAGTGTGTTTTGAGTTCCATCTGCCCTCTTCATTGTACGTTGCTTCTCCTGCAAAACGATACGCCAGGCAGCATCGTCGCATTAGAATCTCGACCGCGATGAAGGACAATATTGTTGAAGATTTATTTTTATTTTTTTGGAATCTCCCCACACCTGGAATTCGGCCTGATCTGGTTGCCCTTCCAGAAACTCAGCACCGCGTTCCCAACCAATTTCTCTGCTTATCACAATTGTCCTCGTAATAACCTTGCGAGGCAAAGCAGAAACTTAATGGTTTTATGACTAACTAAAATTAGGGTTTCTTTTCTCTTTTTTAGGATAAAAAAATCACTCTTAATTGTTTTTTAATGGATCGTTTGCCTGCTTTTGAATTTGCTGCGAGTTTATTAAAAAAAAAGGGGGGGGGAGCTTCATCAATAAGCATCACCTCTTCGTTAAGGAGTGCATTTTTCCTCATCCTGAATCCTTCTGCTGTTCTGTTGATTTGTTTTCATGGTCATCCACTATAATAGCATGTGGGAATGACCTTGGAAGACAATGGTTAGATAAGAGGCAGCTGAGCCCATAAAACTGAGACACAAAACCAGAGGAGAGAAGTTCCCAAGGGAAATCTTGTCTGAAAAGATGGGGCACATGACCTATCCATCCCTTTGATGAGATCTTCTTCTTCTTCTTCTTCTTCTTCTTCTTCTTCTTCTTCTTCTTCTTCTTCTTCTTCTTCTTCTTCTTCTTCTTCTTCTTCTTCTTCTTCTACTACTACTTCTTGTTCTTCTTGTACTTCTTCTCCTCCTCCTCCTCCTCCTCCTCCTCCTACTACTACTACTACTACTACTACTACTACTACTTTTTCTTCTTCTTCTTCTTCTTCTTCATCATCATCATCTCTTAATAGCTGGACGCTAAACAGTAAGATGAAGTTCTTGAAGAACTGAAGGGATTGCAAACTGGAACAAGACAGAATTAACAGAGTCGGAAGGGATCTTGGAGGTCTTCTAGTCCAACCCTCCTGCTCAAGCAGGGGACCCTATTCCATCCCAGACAAGTCACTGTCCAGTCTCTTCTTAAAAACCTGTTGTTTCTCCTCCTCCTTCTCCACCTCCTCCTCCTTCTTTTTCTCCTTCTCCACTTTCTTTCTCCTTCTCCACTTTCCTCTCCTACTCCACCTCCTCTGCTTTCTCCTTCTTTTTCTCCTTCTCCATTTTCTCCTCCTCCTCCTCCTCCTCCCCCTCCCCCCCGAATTCTATGAGGACCTGTATTCCTCCCATTTTCTAATAGCTGGACGCTAAACCGTAAGATGAAATTCTTGAAGAACTGAATGGATTGCAAAGTGAAACAAGGCAGAATAACAGAATCGGAAAGGGTCCTTGGAGGTCTTCTAGTCCAACCCTCCTGCTCAAGCAGGAGATCCTATTCCATCCCAGACAAACAGCTGTCCAGTCTCTTCTTGAAAACCTGCAGTGATGGAGAACACACAACTTCTGGAGGCAAGCGGTTGTAATTGTTAACTGTCAAGAAGTTTCTCCTTTTTTCACTGCCAGGAAGTAATTTCTCCTTATTTTCTTATTTCTCCTTGATTAGATGGAAACCAATCCAGGAAATGGTTTGCTCACCTTGATGAGTTTCCATCCAATTATTACTTGTGGTGTCCTCAGATGCTTTGGAGAATAGGTTCACCTCCTCTTCAAACATTGGAACACTGCTTCCCACATTCTCTGTTGTTCAGCAATGGTCCTTGCCATAGGTCTTCATAAATTCTTGGAAAGGACCATATCAAAGCACCTTTTGTTATTCTTTGCATCTTCTCCCCTTGGCACTTAGCTCTGTTCAAAGGCCCTGATGACACATGTTATGGAGGAGAACAGATAGGATGAATTATTTTCCTTTTCAGGAAAGGCCTCGATTATTTGGCTCAGATTCCATTATGAGCAAGAAACATGATTCGATATCAAAGGGAAATTTATGTAATGTATTCCTGCATTGTTTGCCATATAGTGTCATGTTTTATGCAAGCAGAGGCTGCGAATAGAATTGCTATTATTATTATTTTTTTTTGCTTTCAAAGGCAACAAAGAGGCAATGACACATCAGATAGGAAAAGTAGGAGAAGACAAACTTGAAAATAGAAGGCCAGCCACACTGAGAAGATGCGGAGGAAGGAAAATTAGAACCGGAGAGATACTTTTGATCACCGTGTGTAAATCTTGGCTTAGATCTGGAATATCTCCTCAATGGCTTGAGTGTCTGAAACATGTCTCTTCCTCAGTTTTGTTTCCTAATATATGGAAAACAAAATCACTTTCCTTTCTAGGAGAAATGTAGTATGATATCCAGACCAGTAGAATAGACTGGAAAGTGCCCCCCCCCCCAGAGAAGTCAATGACCAGTCTCTTTTGTTCTGTTATCTAAACCAAGGGTCACCAACCTTTGAGGCCTCGGGGACCATTAAATTTGTAATTTTAAGTCCCGCAGGCTACTAACACGATCTGCCTAATGACCGGCTGGGTGGGCGTGGCTAGGTAGTCACATGATTGGATGGGCGTGGCCAACTTGATGTCACTCACGTTGAAGGGCACCTTGCCAGCCTCTACTCGCCCCTCCCCTCCCAGCCACTCCTCGCCTGCCCGCCCAGGCTCCTTAGGGCCCCAATAGAGAGCAGTTGCTGGAGCTAAGCATCCACCATGAGAAAGAGTTGGCAAAACAGCTCAGTTCAAATGGGATCTGACCGAGAAGGAAGCTCAGCAGAATCACCTCACTGAGGACTACAAGCATAGGCTATCCAAGCAGAGGGAAGACCTGCGGGAGTGCAAGGCCAGGTACCGGGGCCTGGAGGCTCAGCGGGCTAAGATGGTCAGCCAGTTCCAGGCCATGATGCCGTCCCACTGGAACGAGGCCTTCCGGCTCTTCGCCCCCAGCGGCTCTTCCCTCCAGCCTTTGCCCAAAGCCCACCACCAGGAGGCTGAAGGAGACCCCAAGTGGGAATTTCTGCCCCCCTCCAACCCCCACAAAAAGACCCCAAAGGGGGACACTCTCTGCAGCAACACAAGTGTCCAATGCATGCATCCCTCCCAGGGGGCATAGTTTGAGGACCCCTGATTTAGTGCAACATAAACAAAATATTTTTCTGCGGATCACCAACATTTTCTTACGGACCACCAGTTGGTGACCGTTGATCTAAACAACTTTCTGGCCACAAAGTTCTCAAAATTGAATATGTCTAGTTTAAGGAAAAGAAGGACTAGGGGAGACATGATAGCAGTCTTCCAATACCTCAGGGGCTGCCCCAAAGAAGAGGGAGTCAAGCTGTTCTCCAAAGCACCTGAGGGCAGGACAAGAAGCAATGGGTGGAAACTAATCAAGGAGAAATTTCCTGACAGTTAGGACAATTCATCGTCACCATCTTCTTTGTACGTTTCTGGTGCAGTCTATTTTCCAAAGGCAGGACAAGAAGCAATGGATGGAAACGAATCAAGAAGAGAAGCAACCCAGAACTAGGAGAAACTTCCTAGTTAACTAGGCGAAACTTCCTAGTTAGCTAGGCAAAACTTCCTAGTTAACTAGGAGAAACTTCCTGACATTTAAGACAATCCACTGGTGGGATGGCTTGCCAGCAGTCTGTTCCACTTTATCTACATCTGCTGAGCCCTTAAATATCAGTAGGCAATCCATTGCTTTGAATTATTTAATTTATTAACAATTCACCAGCGGAATGGCCTCCAGAAGTTGTGGTGATCCAACACCGGAGGTTTTTAAGAAGAGATTAGACAACAATTTGTCTGAAATAACACAGGGTCCCCTGCCCGAGTAGGAGATTGAACTAAAAGACGTCCAATTGTGCCTTCCAATTCCTTTAATCTGTTATCTTGAGACTTTAGCAACCAAATATTCTGATTTTTTCCCCCCATCAACAGACTGGGACTGCTTGATTGAAAAAGAAACACGAGCGTCAGCAAAAGTTAAATCTAAGAACCTGTCCATCCCATGTCCATCTGTGCGAGATCTGACAGTTCCCCTATTTTCACAGATGTGACAAAAAGATAGACAGGAAGGGGAAAAAAATATTTATTTTCTACTTGGCTGGTTCAAGTATCCCTCCAGTTACCAAGAGAACAAAATCCTCTCCCTATTTCTTGTTTTTTTTTTCATGCTGCTCTGTTTCCATATTCTTTCATTTGTGTATTCTTGGCTTGCGTGCTTGTTTTCACTCGTCTTTTGTTCCTCTTTGTTCAACCAAGGGCATTCTTCCGCCTAGGAGCCAGTGATACATCTGTGATGACTTCCTGGAAATCTTGGACATGGAGCACACACGGCACCAAAGACAAAAGAGTTTTCTCTCCTTTCTTTTCTCCTTCCAGCAGATGATCGTGGGGTCCAAAAGACCCGATCGCCATGGAAACTGACCTAAACTTGGTGATTTTCCAAGCAATGTCCTTGAAGCCTCTTCATCTTTGGGAGGATGGGAGGAAGGGAGGGAGGAAAGATGGGAGGAAGGAAGGAAGGAAGGATGGGAGGAAGGACGGGAGGAAGGAACGAAGAAAAGTTGGGAGGACGGAAGGATGGGAGGGAGGGAAGAAGGTGATGTTAGCTAGTTGGGTCTTGAAAAGTCTGCAAGAATCAGAGTACTAATTACTCCACAGTTCCTCCTCCTCCTCCTCCTCCTCCTCCTCCTCCTCCTCCTCCTCCTCCTCCTCCTCCTCCTCCTCCTCCTCCTCCTCCTCTTCTTCTTCTTCTTCTCCTCCTCCTCCTCCTCCTCCTCCTCCTCTTTTTCTTCTTCTTCTTCTCCTCCTCCTCCTCCTCCTCCTCCTCCTCCTCCTCCTCCTCCTCCTCCTCTTTTTCTTCTTCTTCTTCTCCTCCTCCTCCTCCTCCTCCTCCTCCTCCTCCTCCTCCTCCTCTTTTTCTTCTTCTTCTTCTTCTTCTTCTTCTTCTTCTTCTTCTTCTTCTTCTTCTTCTTCTTCTTCTTCTTCTTCTTCTTCTTCCTTCTTCTTCTTCTCCTCCTCCTCCTCCTCCTCCTCCTCCTCCTCCTCCCCGTCCTCCTCACCTCCCCTTCCTCCTCCTCCTCTTCTTTTTCCTTTTTCTCCTCCTCATCTCTCTTCCCCTTCCTCCTCCTCTTCTTCTTCCTCTTCTTTCTCCTTCCCCTTCCTCCTCCCATTGTCCCAGCAAGGGAGCTTCTGAGGGAACATCTATGCCCCCCCCCACAAAAACGCACCCCAATATGGTGTAGATATAGTGTAGCATTTCCGCCACGCCCAAGAACAATGGTGGGCTGACGCGGGCTGCAGGATGCAAAGCTGCATCCCACCCCTACAAAGTGTAAGACCCACGGAGCCTGATCTTCGCCCAAACTGGCCAGATGTTTTACGCTGCAGTCAGACTCTGTCAAATGCTCCCCCATTATCTTGTTTCATCTTACAGCGGTGATAACTTGTCTCTTAATAGGGAAATGCTGGATCGCCGTCCCAGCTAATAGTCCTCGCTTTAAATCTGCTTAAATTGGCTGGACCTGTTTACATTATCCAGGCCAAGAGCTACACCCCACGGTGCTGGGCCCCAGGAGGACTTTCACAGATCACATCCCCCCTTTCCTAAATTAGTTCCCTTCCCCCCTCCCTCCCTCTCCTCCGTTCTGATGTTTTTGGAATCTTAAAAACATTTGGCAGGGCATTTTCCGTTCTTTAATTCATGGTGCGCGCAGGCCATTTGCCAAATCAATGGATTAAAATGGGAAAGCAACATTAAATAAAATACTACAGGGGATCTGAGCTTTCTTCTTGATCTGATTTTCAGTTCCTTTTTTTTTCCCCTTCTTTTTCTTTTTTTCTTTCCATTCCCTTTCTTCCTTCCAGCTCGGTCCTCTTTGGAGGGTTAAACTTTTATGTTTGAATGTCTTTCATCTAGCTACTCTCTAATCTCAGATAGTGACAGGCTATCAAATCAAGGAGTTGGAAGGGATTGGGGATGGGATAGAGAAACACCTCTCAACATGTATTAGTTAAATACACACACACACACACATAGAGAGTGGGGGAGGGAGAGAGGGAGACAGAGGCTTGGATTGAAGCTTTTGTTTTAATTTCTGCTGACAGGTAGAAAGCGCCAGGTAAGAGCAGGGAGTGCTCATGCCTCCTTTTGCGCATTGCCATTAAACAAATCTTGCACATTTTCCCCATAAGGAGAAGCATATAAATAGCAAACAATTAGCTTGAGTTGGAAGCAGAAGTGGTATTCAGCCGGTTCTGACCGGTTCTCGGGAACTGGTAGTGGAAATTTAGAGTAGTTCAGAGAATCGGCAAATACCACCTCTGGCTGGCCTTGCCCCCATCTATTCACTGCCTCCCGAGTCCCAGCTGATCGGCTGGGTCTTCTATTGTTGCCCTGCACAGGAGAACGGAGCTGGAAAGCAGGTTGGTGGGGTGGGGAGAGAATGGAGATTTTGCAGCATCCTTTCCCTGGAGTGGGGAGGGAATGGAGATTTTGCAGTCTCCTTCCCCAGGAGTGGGGAGGGATTTTGCAGTATCCTTCCCCTGCCACGCCCACCAAGCCAAAGCCACAATACCGGTAGTAAAAAAAATTGAATCCCACCACTGGTTGAAAGTTGTATAGAACATCAAGGAATAGAGTGGGAAGGGAACTTGGAGGTCTTCTAGTCCAACCCGCTGCTTGAGCAAGAGCCGTGGTGGCGCAGTGGTTAGAATGCAGTACATTAACTGCAGGCTAATTCTGCTGACTGCCGGCTGCCTGCAATTTGCATGCTTTTGAACTGCTGGGTTGGCAAGAGCTGGAGCAAGGAACAGGAGCTCACACTGTCACACGACACTCAGGTCTTCAGCCTGAACTGTTGGCGTTCCAAACAAGGAGCCCATTGTCTTAACCGCTGGGCCACTGCGCCGCCTTCCAAGGTGGTACCCATGAGATAGTTTACGTACTATGTACTCTCTGCAAATATTCAGCTCGAAATCCAACTCCCAGGCTTATTTGATCCCACCTCTGAGCTCCACCGAAGCCACGGCTCAGTTCAAACCCCTGGATTGAATTGGACACGTCCAAATCAATCGGATTCAATTTGGGTGCTTCTTTTCCCCCCCAAATCATGCACGCACGCCTCCGATTTTAGCGCCTCCTTTGACTCAACTCTCTGTCTGAAAGGGAATCCACCCGCCCAGTGAAAAAGACAAAAAGGTGATAAAACTCATTTTGTCCCCCATGAAAAGTCCAAAGCATTTTGTATTTTTGAGAGCGTGGACTGCCTCTGCACCCATGCTTGGTGAGCCCTCCCACCTCCATTTCAGTTATTCCCTCCTCCCCAAAAAAAGTTCCAAAAAGGTTATCCATCTCTATGAGAAAACAGTAGTTTAACAGACAGCAGAAAAACAGAGTTGGAAGGGACCTCGGGCAGGAGATCTTATACAAGGGGGCAGCAACGCGTGGCTCTGGAGCTGCATATGGCTCTTTCATCCCTCTGCTGTGGCTCCCTGTTGCCAATCGGCACCACAATTTTGTGAGGAGCTTTCAATTAGGTGGGGAGCGCAACGCACCAGGAGGACGCTCTATGGCAGGGGTGTCCAAACTTGGGAACTTTAAGACTTGTGGACTTCAACTCCCAGAATTCCCCAGGCTGGCTGGGGAATTCTGGGAGTTGAAGTCCACAAGTCTTAAAGTTCCCAAGTTTGGACACCCCTGCTCTATGGCAACGTGGGTTTTCCAGTCGGCTCCACAATTGGATAAGGCTTTCGGTTAGGGCAGGGAGAGGAAAAAGGACGCCATGCTAGGAGGAGACTCTACGGTGTGGGAACCGGATTTCCGGTCAGCTCCAGAATTGAACTTTCAGTTAGGACCTTTGTGGCTCTTTGAATGGTTTAAGGTGGCCGGCCCCTTCCCTACACCATCCCAGACCGATGGCTGTCCAATCTCTTCTTCCAAACCTCCAGTGATGAAGCACTTCTGGAGGCAAGCAGTTCCACTGGTTGATTGTTCTCACTGAAATTTCTCCTTAGCTCCAGTTTGCTTCTCTCCTTGATTTGTTTCCATCCGTTGTCTCTTGTCCTACCTTTGGAGAATAGCTCGACTCCCTCTTCTTTGGAGCAGCACCTCAAATACTGGAAGACTGCCATCATGTCTCTCCTAGTCCTTCTTTTCATTAAACTAGACGTACCCTGGTCCTTTTTTCACTCGACTAGACCTACCGAAATCCTGCAACCATTCTCCCTACATTTTAGTCTCTCTCCAACCCCCTAATCTTATTTTAATGTGTAAAACAGGTAACTGGAGATATAGCCACTCGCATGCCTTCTCTTCCCCCCAGAATCGTCTGCGGAACGGTGAAGATCCTCCTACTGTTACCAGCTAGCTTAGACCCCCCCTCCCCAAATAGCTATTGCTTCTTTCTGCAAAAAAAACCATAAAAATAAACATGGACATATTTAAACAAAGAAGACCCTCAAGGTGAGTCCATTTTTTTTCCTACAAGCATCTTTTATTATTATTATTATTCCGATAAACCGAAGTTATCTCTATTAAGCAGCCATATCCCTTGTCTGGGTGTTAGCCATGCCTCTTCCCAGTCTACCCCGGAGTCAAGATTTAGCTGCCGACAACATCCGTGCCCCCCTATTAAAAAAAAACCCCATGCTGTTTCCCCAAACTCTTTAGTATACAGAAAGGGCTGCTAACATCTTAGGTGGTATTGTAATTTCTTGTTCATTGCTCCCTCTCGAAATCGGCTTTGCCTGTGGCAAAGCTCTGTGGAAGGAAGGATGTATCCGTAACAAGAGACAGCCGTGCAGCTGGAAATGCGTTCGCTCTTGCGAGTTGTTTTTCTAATGGCTGCCTTTGTGTGTGTTTGTGTGTGCGGGGAGTGATTGAGCAAGGAACGGATTTCCTGCCTTGCAGCCTTTGCCTGCAAGGATTCAACAGCATGCTAGGACTCTCCCCCTCCCAGAGGATTTACAGATTAACAGAGTTGGAAGGGACCTTCAAATCATCTAGTCCAACCCCCTGCTCAAAAATTTTATATAGGTAAAAGTAAAGATTCCCTTCGCACATATGTGCTAGTCGTTCCCGACTCTAGGAGGCATTGCTCATCTCCATTTCAAAGAGTCAGCGCTGTCCAAAGACATCTCTGTGGTCATGTGGCTGGCATGACTCAACGCACGGAACGCTGTTCCCTTCCCACCAAAGGTGGTTCCTATTTTCCTACTTGCAATTTCTCCGTGTTTTTGAACTGCTGGGTTGGCAGAAGCTGGGACAAGTCACGGGAGCTCACACGGTTGCGTGGCCCTAGGGATTCAAACCGCTGAACTGCCGACCTTTCTGATCAATAAGCTCAATATAAGATATTTTAAGGAATGGCACGGGAGAATGGAGGGCTTGCAAGAAAGCGACTCTGGAATGTTAGGCTGGGCCTGTAAAGTAATTCCATTTTTGACAGATGGATCAAGGGAGGTACTTGGGCTTATGTGGTCCAGCTAAACCCGCCATCCTGGGCCCAACGTTTGGGAAGCCAGGCTCTGCCTGTCACAAGCCAGGACAAAGGGTGAGTGATGGAGGAGTAACACCTCCTTAAAAAACCTTGGTCCAGCTGGCCCGGCTGGGAGCACCTCGTAAGGGCCCCTTCCCAGGGTTACGGGAGAAGACGGTCAACGGGTTTGAAGGCAGAAGAGGGCTCTATGCCCCAACGGCAGATCAAGCAGCAGAACCATCTTCTAGGAGAAGGGAAACTCCGATTACAATCCTCCACTGCCTTGTGGCTCTATCCACTCCTGGAAAAGGCTTCAGGAGTCAACCTCCAGGCAAAATCCGGAGCCGGAGTCCCGGAAGCAGTTCGAGATTGTGTACAACCAGGTTCTGGTAACTCCTGCGATGCAGCTGGAACCAACCGTATCGGCTCTGCTGTTCCATTGGACTATTTCAGCGACATGGAGAGGAGGGATTTGCTGCTTGGATAACAGCCTTTCCTCCATATTAATTTACCCAGGCTCTGGAGAGGACACTCCATCTTTTGACCTCTTCCCAGAGCACGACGCCATCGTCTTTGGAGACTGAAGGATGCCAATGAACGTGGTCCAGCTAACAGAGTTGGAAGGGTCCTTGGAGG
>NC_138565.1:5076154-5128654 GCF_964273705.1 Natrix helvetica
GGTTAAGGCATGGGAAAACAGGAGCCTAATCTTTCCCCTAAGAGAGAGTTGACAGAATGGATAAATGAAGGAAAAAAGAGGCACATCAAAAGATACATTAGCAAACAACATGCATTCAAGGCTTTTTCTCTTTCAGCAGAAGATGTTGGACTCCGAATCCAGACCGGTATGTCCGTCATGCTTCAGAACTTCCTAAACAATTTCTTTTTTTAACCCCATTGTTTCAAATGTCCAAGAATTAAGAGGGTGTCCTTTGATGCCAAAGAGTACGTTCTGCTATAAATCGCTGCATCCTCCCGTTATAACTTACAAAAAGTTTTACGAAAACAAACAAATTTCCAGCCCTCGTAGATTTGTATGGATGGCTGTGTTTATTCACGGACTGTGAATTCTGCTCATTCACACCCAACAAAGTCTTTCAAGGGAGGATTTGCAGTCACAGACCTTATCTGGCTTGGAGAGCTGCCAGGCCGAGATCTGCAGAACTTGGCAAGGAGCCTCAGAGAGTCACCAACCAATGAAGCAAACTGATTGTCTCCTGTAAACTCCACTCCCCTTTCGCTCCTCTTTTATTTCCTCTGGAGGGGCCATTCATCATCCACCTGTGGCCTTACTCCCAAGTCAACCCCTGTTCTTTAGCTGCCCCCTTCATCTGGCAACTCTGCGCATTCGCACACTGGGAACAGGCTCCAGCTGTTCTTCTGCCTCACTGATGTCTTGTCTTGTATTGTAGTGTAGTGTAGTGTAGTGTAGTGTATTATTATATTATACTATACTATACTATATTATTATATTATTATATTATATTATATTATATTATACTATACTATACTATATTATTATATTATTATATTATAATATTATAATATAATATAATATTATACTATACTATACTATACTATACTATACTATACTATACTATACTATACTATATTATATTATATTATTATTATACAGAGGGCTGTTTGATTAAGTTGGGTTGGCTAACTAGGATCTTTGTTCCCTGTAGAGAGTGGGCAAACAGATCAAGGCTACTAACATCCTCAACTCTTTCCCAATTCACTTCTGTAGTTGCCTAGGAAACCACAGGCCTGCATGACTCCCCAGGCAATGGAACCTTATTCGGTGTGGACTTCTTTTCTCTCTCCCCTAACCGCTGTTTCCTAAAGAAAGTCAACCTATGAATACAGATGGACTCATCCACTGGTTAACATTTGCAGAGATTTTGCACATGGATATAAAGCAATAAGAGGGATCCAGCTGAATTGGGCCTCAGCCCTCCTGGATTAGGTGGGATTTTGCCAGGAAACGTACATAAGGCTGGCTTAAGAGGTTCACACCCTCCTAACCATATTGTGGTGGTGAGGAGGAGGAGGAGGAGGAGGAGGAGGAAGAGGAACGGAGATGGAGGAGGAGGAGATGGAGGAGGAGGAGGAGGAGGAGAAGAAAGAAAAGAAGAAGAAGAGGAGGAGGACGAGGAGGAGGAGGAGAGGAAGAAGAGGAAGAGTAGTAGTAGTAGTAGTAGTAGTAGTAGTAGTAGTAGTAGTTGATTCACCATAATTAACTTTTCCCTGTCGATGATGGAAAGTTTAAGAAAGCCTTTGAGATTTTTACAGACACTTCCTGTCTCTTTGCAGATGTTACCATAATCATGGATGGATGTAAAGCTGGTCTGCCATAGACTGATACTAGATCCATTGTAATCAATATTGGATGCAAGAGTTTAGGAACCAAACCCAATCCCAAGGACCAAAAGCATTCTGGAATGAAAGTTGGTTTGCTTTGCTTTCAGAGAATCCAATCCAATTATGAAAATAATCATCTAAGCCATTCTTCTTCTTCTTCTTCTTCTTCTTCTTCTTCTTCTTCTTCTTCTTCTTCTTCTTCTTCTTCTTCTTCTTCTTCTTCTTCTTCTTCTTCTTCTTCTTCTTCTTCTTCTTCTTCTTCATCATCATCATCATCATCATCATCATCACAACCACCACCATACAAAGTCCAAGCTGGCAAACATTTATTTTAAAGATAATGGAACTGTCACCCAAGTCCATTTATAAGGTACCAAATTGTCAATAATTCATCCTGTATTTTCTCCTGCTGTTTTGAAGGCTAAAGACCAGATGCACGGAGAAATACTTTCCCTCTTTTAATTCTTTTCCACATAAAGTTAAATTGTATGTTGAGCAGGAGAAGACAATTCAATATGTAATAAATAAATAGAGACTATTGATCTCAGCCTTGCACAGAAAAGATATTCCAGCTAGGCTTAGCCCATAAAGTTGACCAAATATGGGAGTGTTATTACTTTAACATTTCTCTTTAAACACTGTTATGGCCCACCAACGGCCAGTGGAGCTGGCAGCAGATTGGACAGTGAGGAAGGTGGGGAGGAAGATGGGCCAGTCCTGGAGTCTGGGGAAGACTCGGACAAGGTCTCTGCATCGAGGCAGAGAGGGGGCCAGAGCCATCTGACAGTTATCAGGTGCCTCCTGAGTCAGACATCAGTGAGGCAGAAGAACAGCTGGAGCCTATTCCCAATGTGCGCATGTGCAGAGTTGCCAGAGGAAGGGAACAGCTAAAAAACAGTGGTCAGCTTGGGAGTAAGGCCACAGGTGGACGATGAATGGCCCCTCCCAGAGGAAATAAAAGAGGAGCGAAAGGGGAGTGGAGTTTGCAGGAGGCAATTAGTTCAATTCATTGGTTCGTGACTTTCGGAGACTCCTTGCCAAGTTCTGCAGAGATCGTCCTGGCAGCTCTCCAAGCCAGATAAAGTCTGTGACTGTAAATCCTCCCTGGAAAGACTTTGCTGGAGGTGAATGAGCAGAATTCACACTCAATTAATAAAATGTTTTTTGTCGGGACCAGGGGTTTGCTTCATGCACTTGGGAAGCCTCGATCAGAACAAACACTAACGAGCCAATGTTTCATACGGAAAGTCTTTTGAAGACAACCATGCATCCCTAACATGGAAATAACAGGACAAAAGTAGACCAAATGACAAAAGAAGAAAAGCTACGTTTAAAAAAAAAAGCCCCATCCTTTGATATTCCAGGATCTTTAAGGCTGGTCATTGCCAATTTTGTCGTGAAATGAAACGCAGGCATGAACGATCAAGGGATTAGATTGGCTGGCGGAGTTTAACTTCAATGGCTTTTAAAAGATAATAAGAGGAATTGTTGAAACCATTTGAGTTGTGATGCTTAGGTCAAACCAGCAGGATTCCCCTCAAAGCATGCTTTACAATGGGCTAACTATGGATTGGATAAAAGTGGCCCAGAATAACCATTACGCTTCTGAGTGTGGGCGGGCGACGCCCTTTCAAGATTAAAACGAAATAATAATAAAAATGTCATTATAAAGCAGGAAAGAACTGAAAGAAAGACTATCAGAGGAAGAATAGATACCAGTAGGCTGCTGTATACATACATACATACATACATACATACATACATACATACATACATACACACACACACACACACACACACACACATCTATCTATCTATCTATCTATCTATCTATCTATCTATCTATCTATCTATCATCTCTTTATCTCTTTATCTATCTTTCTATATCTATCTATCTATCTAATCTATCTATCTATCTATCTATCTATCTATCTCTTTATCTCTTTATCTCTCTCTCTCTCTATCTATCTATCTAATCTATCTAATCTATCTATCCTATCTATCTATCTATCTATCTATCTATCTATCATCTATCTATCTTTCTATCTATCTATCACCATATCTATCTATCTATCTATCATCTATCTATCTATCTATCTATCTATCTATCTATCTATCTATCTATCTATCTATCTATCTATCTATCTATCATCTATTATCTATGGGATGGATGAATGAATGAATGAGTGAGTGGGTGGGTGAATGAATGAATGAGTGAGTGGAGTGGATGGATGGATGAAAATGAATGAGTGGATGGGTGAATGAATGAATGAAAATGAATGAGTGAGTGGGTTGAGTTTCTTCTCCAATAATTCACCACTCCCACGGAAGGCGAGAGCCGCCGTAGTAGTAGTAGATCTGCTTTCCTTTGGCCCCTTGCTTCAGCCAGCATTTCAAATCGCAACAAGATTCATTCTCTCAGCATCATGATCCACATTTTTCTTCCTTGGCAATGTCCCTGACCTACGATTGTTCCAAAACGTTTGCAGAAGAGGGGAATAATAAGGCACACGCGTGGAAAGTAATTGTAGACAATGTGCAGTAAAAACAAAAACAAAACAAAAAAAATCTACAAAACCTGCTTCTTTGGGGAAAAGAGAAAAAATATCTGAGAAATGTCATCTAACTCCAGTTGACATAAGATAGTTGGTAGAATTAATTCTGGGCCTGGAATTCAATTTCTTTGTTTCGTGGCTGGTAGTGTTTTATCAGTAGGCGTGCACATTTTAATAATGCGGGGAGAGGAATGAACGGGGGACAAAGAATAGTATAATCACAACATCTCGTAGGAAGTCCATAAAACTAAAAATAAACACTGGACTAAGTAAAACAGGAGTCCGTCCGCTGTCATTCGGAGAAATGAGGAAAAAAAATATATATGTTCAGATAACACGAAAGTTCCAGATCCTGAAAATTAATTCCAATATGGAGAATCGTGGTGGCAAACCTCACCGTTTGTAAAACGAGATAAAGCGTTTCATTGAAAAGAGCAAAGCAATTATTAAAAGTTCAAGATAAGGTCTCAAACTCCAAGCTGCTGTTGAGTTCGGCAGCTGGGAAATTGGCAGGAAAGGATAGGAGTCGGGAAAGGAGACCGGAGGCAGAAGAAGGGGAGAAAACAAAAGGTAGTTAGGTAGAAAGAAAGGGGGGGGGGAAGCACAAAGAAGTGGGTTCTTTCATATATATATGAATGAAGAAGGTGAATTGTGTTCAAAAAGAGCAAAGGAAATTATCTGTGAGGTCCTTGGTGCTCTCAGAAGTTGGTTGTTTCCTTATAGATGTTTTGTGACCCAACTAGGTAAGATCTTCAGTGCTAAAAGGAGTGAGGTATGGAGATGATGGAGGAGCACAACTATGGATCTTTATGCTGTCTGAGCTTAGTGGTTTTCTTGAAGACATTTCATGACCAACTAGGTAACATAATCAGTGCTAGAAGGGAGTAGAGTATGGAGGAGGAGGAGGAGGAGTATGGATCCTTGATGCTGTCTGAGCTGAGTTGTTTTCTTGCAGATATTTCATGACCCAACTAGGTAACATCATCAGTGCTAGAAGGGAGTGGGGTATGGAGGAGGAGGAGGAGGAGGAGGAGGAGGAGGAGGAGGAGGAGGAGGAGGAGGAGGAGGAGGAGGAGGAGTATGGATCCTCGATGCTGTCTGAGCTGAGTTGTTTCCTTGCAGATATTTCATGACCCAACTAGGTAACATCATCAGTGCTAGAAGGGAGTGGGGTATGGAGGAGGAGGAGGAGGAGGAGGAGGAGGAGGAGGAGGAGGAGGAGGAGGAGGAGGAGGAGGAGGAGGAGGAGGAGGAGTATGGATCCTTGATGCTGTCTGAGCTGAGTTGTGTGCTTGTAGACATTTCCTGACCCAACTAGGTAACATTATCAGTGCTAGAAGGGAGTAGGGTTTGCTCTCATTTTATGTACTAGCGGCTTGCCCTGTCAGATGTTGTTAAGAGTGGTTTTTGGTGGTCGAAAAATTAAGTATGTTAGATAGTCTAAGGAAGGAAGCAAAGATATTTTGGCAGCCAATCATACAGCAGAGTCTCCCTAAAGACTTTTCATGGGGTTAAAATTGACTGAGGTTTAATTCCAAGTTGTGGATCATGTTTAGATGTGACAGAAGCCCAAACGATACACGCTAATTCTATATACTTCTTCCCTCTACTTTCTACTACAGTTATAGGCCACACCCATTCTCTTTGATGTCTCTTATTTTTCTATGTCCTTTTCCATTTGCTGGGGGGGAAGAGAAGTTGCTGGAGTGGCTATAAGGGGAAACCAGAGACCCCAGCCAGCTGGAGGTGGAGAAGGCTTAGTGAGCTGCATCTAGTCCACAGGATAGATATTTTCCTGCTGTTGGCCAAAGAGGTTGCGAGAAAAGTGACTGCATCTTGCTCCTTGCATACCTCTTTTCTAATTTAATTGACGCTTGACATTATTCCCTGCTGCCTTTCTCCTCTGTGTTATCGGGGGACAGCTGCAGAAACATTTAAAGGCAAGACAAAAAGGAATTGTGATGGCTGTTTTAAAACCTGCTCTTCTTCTAGCCTCTCTGAAATGGGGAGAAGGAGGGCAGCGAGGATGAAAGAATCAGCAGGGAGGTGTCAGCAGTAATTTTCAGCTCTGCCTCCGTCACCCGTTGTGCCATCCTAATAGGCAGGTGTCTGCTGGCAGAAGTTAGAGAGAGTTGGCTTGGTGTCCTCCACCTACTTTCTCCTGTCAATCTAAGGCCAACTGCTCTCCCTTCTCTGCCCATCAGTCAAGAGATGAGATGCCACCTGGGCATGGGTCTTCTAAAGAAAATGGCATTGCACCATGTGTATAAAAACACATATATACAACCCTCGCTCTCTCAAGGACCTAGGAGTACTCATATCAAACGATCTAAGCACCAGAGCTCGCTGTAACAGCATTGCCAAAAAGGCATTAAGAGTTGTTAACCCAATTTTGTGAAGCTTTTTCTCCGGTAACATTGTACTGCAAACTTGGGCATATAAAACCTTTGCCAGACCAATCCTCGAATACAGCTCGTCTGCCTGGAATCCACACTGTATATTGGATATTAATACAATTGAATACAATTGAATACCTCCAGAGGTATTTCACGAGAAGAGTCCTCCACTCCTCTGCTCACAATAGAATCCCTTACGCCACCAGGCTCGAAATTTTGGGCTTGGACAAACTGGAACTATGCCGACTAGGTTCTGACCTAAGCATAGTACATACAATTGTCTGCAACAACAGCTTACCTGTCAACAACTACTTCAACTTCAACCACAATAACACACGGGCAAACAATAGATACAAACTCAAGGTTAACTGATCCAAACTCGATTACAGAAAATACGACTTCAGCAACAGAGTGGTCAATGCCTGGAATGCTCTACTTGACTCTGTTGTTACGTCCTCAACCCCCCCACAGCTTCAACCTCAAACTGTCTACTGTGGACCTCACCCCATTCCTAAGAGATCCATAAAGGGGGAGCGCATAAGCTACCGTCTCCATTTATTCGTCCCCATTTCCTGTGTTCATGTCCATGTTTATACTTAGACCTGTTATGTCGGACATATTTGGCAAACTAAATCAATCAATTAAAAAAAATTGTGCTTAAAAGAGAGAGTTGGATCCCATTCAGTGCATGCCCCATAAGGCTGCAGGAGGAACATCAAGTCATGAGCCTTGACTGATAGGATCGGGCAACTCCCTGGTGGTTTATTGTCAGGTAAAGATGATTTAATAGCTGCCAGCTGATGTAAGGTTGTAAGCTGTAAGCTGATGCAATGTAAGCTGACGCAATGAGGTTGATTCAACAATAAAGGCAGAAACAAAAGTCAGTAAATAAATGTCATGGTGGAAACTGGAGGAGATTTCAGCTCATTCCCCTGCTGTTTGGGCCCTTAGAAATCCTATAGATTTTCTAGGAGAGCTACACACTTATGTTGTGAAAAGCTACAGCCTTTCTTATCTTGTTGCTCTTCAAGACTAATTTGTTTATCATTCGTATCCACCTCTGCCAGACAGCCAATGTCTTGGCTGCTGAAATGGTCAAAAGTGACAATAATTCAAAATCCATCGCTTGATACTTGTCTGGAAGGCCATCTGACAGAACAATGATAAGTGCAGGAAGATTTCCTATAAGTCCTTGGCCAAGTGCACCGGGCTGGGGACAGGAACAGTCGCAGTTGGCCAAGTAGGCAGCCTCAATCCCTCATGGTCAATTGAATTGATCAGAGGAGACAGCCCAGGGCAAAGGTTTTGTTTGTTGTTGTTGTCAATTGTGTTGTATTCTAAATAGAAGGGAGTGGAGGGAAGGAACATAATGAAAACCAGTGGGAGAACAAGAGGCTGTTGCAGCTACACTTGAACAGAACAATTCCGAACACAAATACTGCCGCTGTCCAGGGTGCTGAAATGCAACTGGACATGCTGCTTTGCTTGATGGTAATCGCTTGGTAAACCCGCCATCCTGGGCCCAACGTTTGGGAAGCCAGGCTCTGCCTGTCACAAGCCAGGACAAAGAGTGAGTGATGGAGGAGTAACACCTCCTTAAAAAACCTTGGTCCAGCTGGCCCGGCTGGGAGCACCTCATAAGGGCCCCTTCCCAGGGTTACGGGAGAAGACGGTCAACGGGTTTGAAGGCAGAAGAGGGCTCTACGCCCCAACGGAAGATCAAGCAGCAGAACCATCTTCTAGGAGAAGGGAAACTCCGGTGACAATCCTCCACTGCCTTGTGGCTGCATCCACTCCTGGAAAAGGCTTCAGGAGTCAACCTCCTGGCAAAATCCGGAGCCAGAGTCCCGGAAGCAGTTCGTGACTGTGTAAAACCATGTTCTGGTAACTCCTGTGACGCAGCTGGAATCAACCGTATTGGCTCTGCCGTTCCATTGGACTATTTCAGCCACATGGAGAGGAGGGATCTGCTGCTTGGGTAACAGTCTATCCTCCATATTAATCTACCCAGGCCTGGTGCTCTGGAGAGGACACTCCACCTTTGACCTCTTCCCAGAGCAAGATACCATCGTCTTTGGAGACACAAGGATGCCAATGCAATCGTTTGGTAGTAATCAACACAGTGGCTCAGTGGCTAAGACACTCAGCTTGTCGATCAGAAAAGTTGACAATTTGGCAGTTCGAATCCCTAGTGCTGTGTAACGGAGTGAGCTCTCATTACTTGTCCCAGCTTCTGCCAACCTAGCAGTTCGAAAGCACGTAAAAATGCAAGTAGAAAAATTAGGAACCACCTTTGGTGGGAAGGAAACAGCGTTCTGTGCGCTTTCGGGGTTGAGTCATGCCGGCCACATGACCACGGAGACATCTTCGGACAGCGCTGGCTCTTCGGCTTTGAAAAGGAGATGAGCACCGCTCCCTAGAGTCGGGAACAATTAGCACCTATGTGTGAGGGGAACCTTTACCTTAATTGTTTCAAGTCTTTCGGAAGGTTTTAACCTTCATCGTGGTCAGTGCTCTTGAAAATGTGCTGTTTTTCTTTTTTCTTTTTTTAAATGCCTCCATTGACACCAAACGTTTCCTCTTTTGTGGATATATTTTTTTAAATTTGTTTTTTAGGCATTTTCATTTGCATTGGTAGTATCATCATTTGCCCTGACCCCAGCACCCAGTTTTTGGTGGTTGTTGTTGTGGTTGTTGTTGTGATTTCCCAGTGTAAAAGCATACACCCTTCAAAGTATGGTGAATAGCTAAAACGAAACAAGGGCAGCTACAGCAAAACAGTTCAGCTGAAAGGGCTTCCAGATGGACCACACATCAGGGCGGCAGCCAAGTCTGGCACCAGCAGTTGGCACGGTAGGGCAGAAGCTTTCACCCTGTTGCCCCAGCAGGGACTTCGACTTTGGGCACAGGCCCTGATTCTCCATGTTGAAAATATTCCATTTAAATGTATTACCTCTTCTGGCACATCAAGCAATGTTTGAAATTCCTATTGATTTTTTTAAAAAAAACATGCCATTTATCTAACATACACAGTTGTGTGTGTGTTTTTTCAAGTCTGTGTTGACTCTTGGCAACTGCCTGGATGTTGCAGTTTTCTTGGCAAACTTGTTCAGGAGGGGCTTGCCACTAAAGGAGAATATCTGTAGCTCAGGGTTGAAATGAGGGGCCCTTGGTGCTCTCTGAGCTTTGTAGATTTCTTGCAGATGTTTGCAAACTAGGTAACATCCTCAGTGATAGAAGGGAGGGGGGATTGTGGAGAAGAAGAAAGAGAAGAGGAGGAGGACTGTGAGGTCGTTAGTGCTCTCGGAGCTGAGTTGTTTTCTTGCAGGTGTTTTATTACCCAACTACATAACAAGATCAGTGCTTGTTCTGAGCTAGTCTTCCCCCAAACGCAGAAGGCAGAATCCTGGTCCCGACAAAACCCCTTTTATTAAACGAATGTGAATTCCTCTCATTCACATGCAGCAAAGGCCTGGCAAACAGTCTTTCAAAGGTGTATTTAAGACCACAGACCTTATCTTGGAAAGCTGCCATGTAAATATTTTCCAAATGCGGTGCTGTGCAAGGAAAGACTGGGCACAGAGTCTCTGAGATTCGTGGACAGATCTTCACACTCCTGAAATGAATGAACAAATTATTTCCTGCAAAATCCCACTCCCCTTTCGCTCCTCTTTTATTTCCTCTGGGAGGGGCCATTCACCCCCCACCTGTAACTTTACTCCCAAGTCGACCCTGATTTCTGAGCTGTTCTTTTCTTCTGGCAGCTCTGCGCATGCGCACACTGGGAACAGGCTCCAGCTGTTCCTCTGCCTCACTGCTGTCTGACTCCGAAGGCAGCTGATCGCTGCCAGACAGCCTTGGCCCCCTCTCTGCCTCCGAGGACAGAGCCCTCATTTGAGCCTTCCCCAGCCTCCAGGACTGGTCCATGCTCCTCCCCAACCTCAACACAACAGTGCTAGAAGGGAGTGGGTGTTTGTGGAGAGGAGAAGGAGGAGGAGGAGGAGGAGGAGGAGGAGGAGGAGGAGGAGGAGGAGGAGGAGGAGGAGGAGGAGGAGGAGGAGGACTGTAGGTTTCTTGATGGTCTCTGAGCTTGGTTGTTTTCTTGCAGACATTTGATGACCCAACGAGGAAGCATCCTCAGTGCAAGAAAACAACTCAAACTCAGACAGCACCAGGAACCCCCACGGTTCTCCTCCTCCTTCCTTTCTTCTTCTCCACCCGCCCTCCCTTCCTGCTTGGCCATCGCCTGCTCCCTGCAGTTGAGACAGAGGGGCTCTAATCCAAGGTCACCCAGCCAGCATCGTCCATTATGCAGAACTAGAACTCACAGCCTCCTGGTTTCTAGCCTGGCGCCTTAAGCACAACACGTCTTGTTAGGAAGGGGGTAGGGGAAAGAAGAAGGGCACCAGCATTCCTTCATGCCTTCGTTTTGGATTTCAAACCCTCTTCAAAAGCCCCGGCATGTCTCTGAGAATGAGGGAGGCACGCACATGTTCTGGATACAGATTTCTTAACCGCAGAGAATTAGGGTAGCAGATGAATGGAGACTGAGGTGGGTTCCCGCTGAGAGTAATTTCCATTTATTTCCAGATACCCAGCTCGATTGCTGGGAAGGAGAGATTGTGAGATGATTGCATGAATTAAACCAATTCCACATACTTTTCTCTCTCCCGGGTTTCGATGTCATTCTATCGTTTATGTTACAGTGGAAAGGAAGGAGAGGGCAGGTTCTTTCTTCTCCCATCCATGTCACTCTGTACACTATGCTTTGTTGTTGTTGTTGTTGTTGTTGTTGTTGTTGTTGTTGTTGTTGTTGTTATTCATCTCATCTTTGATGAGATGATCTTCTTCTTCTTCTTCTCCTCCTTCTCCTTCTCCTTCTCCTTCTCCTTCTCCTTCTCCTTCTCCTTCTCCTTCTCCTTCTCCTTCTCCTTCTCCTTCTCCTTCTCCTTCTCCTTCTTCTTCTTCTTCTTCTTCTTCTTCTTCTTCTTCTTCTTCTTCTTCTTCTCCTCTTCAAGATTAGAGTTCTGTTGGTGAGGTGATCCAGCGGCAATTCCACTCTCTTTCCTTCCTACTTGAGCCAATTATCTTGGAGATCTTCCTTCTCTTTTCAGTTCTGGGTGTCAGGGTTCCAAATAGCATCCAAAATTAAATCAGAGTCCGAGGCCAAAGTTTCCTCAAAGTTCTTCAGAGAGACCCATGTTGGCACGTCTGGGAAAACTCGAATCTGAAAGCTTCCCGGTTTTCCCCACCCAGCTGAAAGCTCCAGATCTTGCCCCCACACCCACAAGTCCATCCCACGGTCCAATCTTCCACTGCCATGCTGGCAGCTTCCACCCATCCAGTTCCGGTCAGGTGCAGAGACACAGGATGACCTTGGCTTTCTAGAAAGAATGGTGTTATGGCTATATATCACCCAACTCCCCTCCCATTTTCCCACAATAGAAAATGCATAGTAGAATAATAGAAAGTGGGGCAGGCCTATGTTCCAAAAGAAAAGATGGCTTGCAGACCTTACACTGGGTTTGCCATTTGTGGCTAAAATATGTTGGGGCATATCTCCCTCTCCATGTGTGCTTCCGTGCTGTAATTGCTGTTTGCTGTTTGTTGGAGGTCTGATTAAAGGACGGGGGCATGACAGAACTATTCATGAACTAAAGTTTGACCCTCATCTCTTTTTCTTCCAAGCAACCAAAGTCATCGTCTGGATCTCAGACCTGCCGTGGGAATCAATGAGAGGGTGAGATACTGTGGCATTGTCAGTGTGGGCCCAATTATTATTATCATTATTTTTGGACTATCAGCAGTAGTTTGCAGCAGGGGTAGGATTCAGTTGCTTCAGACTGGTTCGCTTTTCTGTCCTATATTTCCCTGTTGGACTAGATGACTTTATTATTCCAGGTTTGTATGTTCTGTCTAGATGAAGCTCACTGAACAGGATTTCTTAAATTTGGAATATTCTCTTGCTCAGGACCCTCTCCTTGTCAGGCCTGCAATCATATTCCTTTTAGGATCTTTGGCCTGCCACATTCTCTCTTATTTTACTAGTGGGGTAATTGGGAGGGGGAATAGTGAGGAGCACAAGGTGTTGTTGTCAAAATAAAACATCCCTTTCTAGAAGCCCAAGGTCATCCTTTGTTCTCTGCACCTCTGCACCTGACCGGAACTAGATGGGTGGAAATGCCAGAATGGCAGTGGAAGATTGGACCATGGGATGGACTTGTGGGTGTGGGGGCAATCATGAATTTTCAATTGGGTGGAAAACACAGGAAGCTTTCAGATTCGGGTTTTCCACCGATGTGCCAACATGTCTCTCTTAATAAATTGGAAGTTTGAGGAAAGCTCTGCCTTGGACTCTGATTTAATCTTGGATGATATTTGGAACACTGTTTTTTTAGCTCAGCTGATTCACGTGGCACAGAAGATTGACTGAACCAGTTGTTAAACCAGCTGCATCCCACCACTGGGATTGTAATTTCTACATTTGTCCGCCTGGGTTTGGATGGACAGAGAAACATCTCCTTCCTAATGAAAGGAACAATTGTGCCTTATGGATCACTTGTGCTCTCTCCTTTCAGACGAAGGAATGGACCACCTCTTCTTTTGGCTCTTGCCTTTCCCGGGGAACAGAGACAACTTACCTAATTCTTCCAAAAGAAAGTACAGTGGAGGGAAATCTATCCAAGAAATGGATTTCTTGCTTTCTGTCCCCCAGCTAAACAGGAAGCTGATTAGCCTCTTGTCCCTCTACCATTACAGAAATTCAATTTTATCTTAGTGAGGGAGGGCAAAAAAAAAACAAAAAACTTTTCAGTTTGCTTAATACCTTGGCAAGCAAAGTAATTTCTCTTCCTGCCACTACTTCTGGTGGATGCAACCAAAGGTCAAAGAGAACATACTTGCAACATAACTAGGTAAAGTTAAAGGTTCCCCTCGCACACATGTACTAGTCGTTCTCGACGCTAGGGAGCGGTGCTCATCTCCGTTTCAAAGCCAAAGAGCCAACGCTGTCCGAAGACGTCTCCATGGTCATGTGGCTGGCATGACTAAATGCTAAAGGTGCACAGAACACTGTTACTTTCCCACCAAAGGTGGTTCCTATTTTTCTACTTGCATTTTTTACGTGCTTTCGAACTGCTAGATTGGCAGAAGCTGGGACAAGTAATGGGAGCTCACTCCGTTATGCGGCGCTAGGGATTCGAACCGCTGAACTGCTGACCTTTCTGATCAACAAGCTCAGCATCTTAGCCACTGAGCACCGCGTCGCTTTTGCAACATAACTACAAGGAAGCCAAAGGAACATCTCAAAGCTAAGGATATTATAATTATCCCGAGGAAAGGATATCTATCCTTCTTTCGAAGTACCTCATTTTATTTATTTATATGTATCCTGCCTTTATTTTACTTTATTAAGGTAGGTAGGTGGGAAGATAACTTCCCACCTACCTACCTTAATAAAGTAAAATAAAGATAAAGTAGGTAACTGGTAGGTAGATTAATAAGTAGGAATGTAGGCAGGTAGGTAAGTAGGTAGGTAGGAAGTTAGAAGATAGGAAAGTAGCTGATTAAATTAAGACCCTCGGTGGCCCAGTGGTTAGAGTGCAGTACTGCAGGCTATTTCTGCTGCCTGACTGCAATTTGGCAGTTCGAATCCCACCAGGCTCAAGGTTGACTCAGCCTTCCATATTTCTGAGGTGGGTAAAATGAGGATCCAGAATATTGTTGGGGGAAAATATGCTGACTCGGTAAACCGCTTAGAGAGGACTGCAAAGCACTGTAGAGCGGTATCTCAGTTTGTTTGTTTGTTCGTTTATTGGATTTATATGCCGCCCTTCTCCCAAAGGACTCAGGGCGGTGTACAACATTAAAAGAAACACATATTACAAAAGTTGAAAAGGAAATTAGACAGAGTATCCAAAAACAAACCCAATGAATATTAACAATAACATTTTAAAAATTAGATTAAAATTAACAATTAGAAAAGTGCTATTGCTATTGCTATTAATAGGTAGGAATGTAGTTAGATAGGTAAGTAGATAGGTAGGAAGTTAGAAATGTAGGTGGGGAGGTAGGTAGGTAAATAGCTAGGTAGATTAATAGGAATATAGCTAGGTGGGTAAATTGGCAGGTAGGAAGTTAGAAATGTGTGGGAAGGTAGGTAGGCAGATTAATAGGTAGGAATGTAATTAAGTAGGTAGGAAGTTGGATGATAGGTAGGTAGGTAGGTAGATTAATAGGTGGGAATGTAGTTATGTAGGTAAGTAGGTAGGTAGGAAGTGGGAAGATATGTAGGTAGGTAAGTAGGTAGGTATATTAATAGGAATGTTAGATACGGAGGTAAGTAGGTAGATAGGTAGCGTGATTAGGTAAATTAGTAGGTAGGAATGTAGGCACATAGCGTAGGAAGTTAAAACCCACCCCTCTCCTAGAAAAATGAAATATCCTGGGAAATATTGAAAAAGCAGAATATTATAAATGAATATATATATTAGAAGCGGAGAAACATGTTTTTAGGCAGGGAACAGACTCACTTAATAGCTCTCACCTTTGTCAATGGGCCATTAAAAGGCCTGAGCCAGTCGGTAGGTAACCAGGTAGGTATTTGTGTGTGTATTAATAGAAAGTCTAATGTAACACATATATCCATAAAAATTGATAAGAGTTCCAGAAACCGTATCTCACACACACACACACACAAAACCCCATGTACGTGTTAGGAGAAGCATGCCTTAACATTTTCAGGTTCAACCAGTGGAATTAACAGAGGCAGGAAAATGAGAAACAAGGCTTGAAATATTTGCTCATCCCACTCTTGTCACCCTTCTGCACACCAGAAGGGGGACAATAAAATGAATTTTTTTTTAAAAAAAGGGAGAGATAAGAAGGGAGAAAAGGAGAAACAGACTTCCGCCCGTTATCTCTTCCTCCAAACGACGGCAGCTTCAAATTAATCCCGTGGAAATGGCTGGAGAGCATCTAAAGCGATTTCAACCCTTGTTTGTTTTACTCAATTAAAAACCTGCAGACAGAGCTGGGCTCCCTGCTGCTCGGCGGAGGAGAATTTTTCTATAACGTGGCAATGATTTACGATCTACCAGGCAGTGTTTAACGGAACGCCATCCCAAAGCTGGAAGGCAGCTTATCAAGGGATTGGTCACTCATGTTAATGAAAAATGGTCCCCTTGTGACAGTCGGTTGCGTAGCTATATTTGGATAACAAATGACATGGTGAGGCCAGAGGCTTGGCAATTAATAGTGTAGTACGAAGAGAGCGTTGTAACGAGAGAGAGAGAGAGAGAGAGAGAGAGAGAGAGAGAGAGAGAGAGAGAGAGAGAGAGAGAGAGACCAGAATTCAAATCGATATCGCTTGTTCCTTGGTGTGTTGTTTCCATCCGTGCATTCTCCCACGGAAGGCAGGTGATTGAGTAGACAAGACGTGGAGAGAATATTTATCTTTCATTAACACAGACAAGGAACAAGCCCCAGTTGCCTTCCTCTAAACTCCTTCAGCTGTTTATTGTTAACGGGCTGGGCATGATTTGGGAAGCGATGGCAGAAGATGTAGATTGTCGAATGCGTGGGCCACCTTCTCTTTAAAGCAGACAGTTCTTTCCCTCTGCCCTCAATGTCGGTATGAAAAAAGAAGAAGACACAGCTGCTTTAACGAGTGGCATGAAAGAGGAGGTCGCTTTAATGAGTTGACTGGTTTAAGCAGTCGGTGGGTGTTTTTTTTTTTTCAGGATTCTTGTACTAATGTCCAATATACAGTGTGGATTCCAGACAGACGAGCTGTATTCGAGAATTGGTCTGGCAAAGGTTTTGTATGCCCTAGTTTGCAGTACAACGTTACCGGAGCTTTGCAAAGCTTCTTTGCATAATGTGGAGAGTTCAACAACATTGGAGGGACCGAGAGTTCAGTCTTTAATTTTGTAGAATTTTGCCCCCCCCCCTTTTAAAAAAAAGACAAAGGATCAGTGCTCCTTCATGGATGGATGTGAGTTATTGTCTACCTCTTATTTTTCGAAGCACAGATGCCGCATGTAAGACTCACAAATCTCGTTCCTTCAATTCAGAAGGTAAAGCCACGGAGAAAGCTGGACTCGGAAGGCTGTGTGAGAAGCTCCAGATTCAT
Source organism: Natrix helvetica (assembly GCF_964273705.1). Lineage (NCBI taxonomy): Eukaryota > Metazoa > Chordata > Lepidosauria > Squamata > Natricidae > Natrix > Natrix helvetica. Next base: position 5,092,923 of record NC_138565.1, read on the forward strand.
TGGAACCCATAAGTAATTGATGTCAACCTGCAACAGTCTTGGGAACACTTGAGCTGGCATCATCATTCATTTCCTTTTCTCCCTCACTTATCCAAGAATTGACCACCAACAAGAAGCTTTTCTTGGGAGCAATAATCGTTTTTATGAAATGCCATTATGAATCCCAAGGATGGCTGTCTGATGCCACTATTCTTTGTTCTTTTCCTTGCGCGCTGTACAAAATAAATCAACAGCAGCTCAATTTCAGGTAGAGGAGGACTTCAAAAAGTGCAAAATGTCATGAGAAGAAATGGAATTGTCTTTCCTTCTCCTCTTTGCTGGCTGGTGAATCCTCCTCCTCCTCTTCCTCCTTCTCCTTTTCCTTCTCCTTCTCCTCCTCCTCCTCCTCCTCCTCCAGCAAGAAAAAAAATACACATATAGACTGGGTAAAACCAGGCTTAATAGCAGCGACTCTGAGAGGGATCTTGGAGTCTTAGTGGACAACCAGCTAAATAGGAGCCAGCACTGTGCAGCGGCAGCCAAAAAAGCCAATGCATCCTAAGTTGCATTAATAGAGGGATACGATCCAGATCAAGGAAGGTACTAATACCATTCTATAAAGTCTTAGTAAGGCCACACCTAGAGTACAGCATCCAGGTTTGGTCACCACACTATAAAACAGATGTTGAGGCTCTAGAAAGAGTGCAGAAAAGAGCAACCAGGATGACGAGGGGACTGGAGGCTGAAACATAGGATGAACGGTTGGAGGAGCTGGGCATGGCTATTTTAGTGAAGAGAAGGACCAGGGGAGACAGGATAGCAGTGTGATATCTCAGGGGTTGCCACAAAGAAGAGTGAGTCAAGCTATTTTCCAGAGCACCAGAAGGCAGGACAAAAAGCAAACTAATCAAGGAGAGAAGCAATATAGAACTAAGGAGAAATTTCCTGACAGTGAGAACAATTAACCAGTGGAAGAACTTGCCTTCAGACGGTGTAGGTGCTCCACAACTGGAGGCTTTCAAGAAGAGACTGGACTGCCATCTGTCAGAAATGGTGTAGGGTCTCCTGCTTGGGCAAGACGTTTGCAGAAATTGGGCATGGCTAGTCTAGTGAAGAGAAGGACCAGGGGAGGCAGGATAGCAGCCTTCCAATATTTGAGGGGCTGCCACAGAGAGGAGGAACGGGTCAAGCTATTTTCCAAAGCACCTGAAGGCCAGACAAGGAACAATGGATGGAAACTGACCAAGGAGAGATTCGACCTGGAAATAAGGAGGAACTTTCTAACAGTGAGGACAATCAACCGACGGAGCAGAAGTTGCCTTCAGAAGTTATGGGAGCTCCATCATAGAGCAACAAGGGTGATTAGGGAATTGGAGGCTAAAACATATGGTAAATGGTTGCAGGAACTGGGCATGGCTAGTTGAGCGAAGAGAAGGACCAGGGGAGACAGGATAGCAGCCTTCCAATATTTGAGGGGCTGCCACAGAGAGGAGGAAGGGGTTAAGCTATTTTCCAAAGCATCTAAAGGCCAGACAAGGAACAATGGATGGAAACTGATCAAAGAGGGATGCGACATGGAAATAAGGAGGAATTTTCTGACCATGAGAGCAATCAACCAAAGGAAGAGAAGTTGCCTTCAGAAATTGTGGGAGCTTCATCACTGGAGGTTTTCAAGAAGAGACTGGACCGCCATCTGTCAGAAATAGGATAGGGTCTGCTTGGGCAGGGGGTGGGTGGGTTTGGGCTAGATGACCTGCAGGGTCCCTTCCAACTCTGTCAATCTGTTAACTTCTCCGAGAAGGCATCTGAGAGAGTTCCTTGACAGCTGTCCTCCGGCCACTACATCCACATCCGTGTCTGAAACAACAACCTTCCTTTCTCTGACAAAACGACTTGACCTTTCCTTCTCTAATGGGAAATATGCACAACACAAGCAATTAGGAAGGATGCGCAGAAAGAGCTGAGAAGGCCTTGGCAAGCATCTCGCGGAAACAGCAGGTGATGGGTTCTGACACATGCCTTTGGTGTCGCTGTTTGCTCAACACTCCCCTGGCTTCCCTCAAAGTGTTTTCCAAACCTGTTTGCCGAGCTTCCTGGACTAAAAGAAAGAAAGAAAAAAGAGAGAAGACGGCAAATTCATATCAGGAGATGCTCGGGATAAGGACGATGGTAGCAGTCACCGGAACAGCCACGGATGAACTTAGAACATAGAATAATAGGGTTGGAAAGCATCTGGAGATCTTCCAGTCCAGGGATGGCGAACTTTTTTGGGCACCAAGGGCCCAAACTGTGCTGCGCACGAACTGAAAGCTGCAACTGTACATGTACAGAAATGCACACACACACAACAAATACCCGAAGACAAGCTGGCCGGTGAGAGGTGGGGCATCCCAACACCGCCAGCATGGCAAGAGGTAAGACTTCCCCCCCACACTTTTGTGAGCTTCTGTTTCATCGTTTGCAAGGAAAGAGAAGCTCACGAAAGAAATGCCACGGAGATCTGATCTGGGGAGATGGCAGGCATGCCAGGAGAGAGGGCCATAGGTCCCCCATCACAGTTCTAATCCAATCTCCTGCTCCAGCAGGAAACCCTATATCCGGGATGGTGAACCTATGGCATGCATGCTACAGGTGGCACGTGGAGCCATTTGCCAGGGTACGTGAGGCGTTGCCCTGTCAGCTGGCCAGCGCGCATGAGTTCAGCCTTTTTTAAAGCCATTTTTCGCTCTCCCCAGGCTCCAGAGGCTTTATAGGAGCCTGGGGAGGGTAAAAAGAGCCTCCCCCTGTAGGCTTCAGGAGCTTCCCTGAAGCCTCTGAAGCACAAAAAACTGGCCCTATGGGCAAACTGGAGGTTCGGGAACTGACTTCCGGTTTGCTCATGGGGTCATTTTTAATCCTCCGGAGGCTTCAGGGAAGCCTCCTGAAGGTCCCCGAAGTCTCTAGAGGGCTTAAACCAACCCTACAAGCAAGCAAAGTGGAAGTGACTTATGTTTTGCTTGTAGGGTCGTTTTTAGTCCTCCGGAGGCTTCAGAGAAGCCTCCTGAAGGTCCCCGAAGTCTCTAGAGGGCTTAAACCGACCCTACAAGCAAGCATAGCAGAAGTGACTTCCGTTTTGCTCGTAGGGTCATTTTTTGCCTTCGAAGGCTTCAGGGAAGCCTTCTGAAGGTCCCCAAAGCCTCCGAAGTGCCTCCGGAGGGACAGTGAGTCTTTTTTTTTTTTTTTTTTTTTTTACTACAAATGGGTTTGGAACCTTCTTGGAACTGCTGAGACCAGAGGTGGCATTTAGCAGGTTCTGACCAATTCTGTAGAAGCGGTAGCGGAAATTTTGAGTAGTTCGGAGAACCGGCAAATACCACCTCTGACTGGCCCCGCCCCATCCATTCTCTGCTTCCTGAGTCCCAGCTGATTGGGAGATAATGGGGGTTTTACAGTCTTCTTCCCCTGCCATGCCCACCAAGCCACGCCCACTGGTAGTAAAAAAAAATTGAATCTCACCACTGGCTGAAAGGTCTGTGTTGTAAACAGGAGATAAGTGGTGTCATATCCCCTCCCCCTCTGTTGAGGGAAGGGCTATTCAGTCTTAATGTTGATCATCACTTTGGCCCCTCATTCAAACCAGAATGTGGATTTTGCATTCAAATGCTGCATGGACTGAAGCTAAACCTCCAAGTGGCCTCAACAACTCTCAGAAAGAGTACTGATGACCGGAGGACTGCAAGGCACATAAAGGGGGCTGGATTAGAAGACCTCCAAGGTCCCTTCCAGCTCTGTGTTTGACTGCCATCATCGGATTACTTGGTGTTATCGCGACTGACTCCTGCAAAAAAACCAAAAAGGCAAGATAATAAAAATCATTGAGTCTATTACTCCCCACCACGTGAATAATACATACATCAAATTCAGCTCAATGAGCTGATCACTGGGCTTATTCTTTGCTTCACGCCTAATTTTCCTCCCCAGGAAATCTGCCCCCCAAAAAAGGGAAGAAGGGGAAAATAAACCATCCCCTTGCATAATAAAAGCAGGAAGACGCTAGCAGGGCATTGGCCAAAATAGCCCAAGAAATCAGAAAGCTAAATCCAGAATTATTATTAAATAATTGCTTGCTCTGCAGAAAGTGGAGGGCTCTGCGTCAAAAATGGGAGGAGGTGGGGGGTAGAGAGAAAGGGGGAGGGGAGATATATTTGGCCAAGGGAGGGAACCGATATGGAGGCGGGCTCATTAAGACGGATGGATCAGAGGTGGCAGGTCTTCTAATGCTGAGCTATTGAAAGCGAAATCGGGATAATTGCCACCCTTTTTGCGACGAGGCTGATCAAGCTGAGAGAAACAAGGTTTAAATTGTACCAATCACTCCTAATCCGGCAGAGTTATTAGCAGCGCTCTATCCTGGGGAGACGGCATCTGCTAACTTGAGATAATGATTTATATCACAATTTATGAAAGTTCCAATTTATCCTAATTCAATAAGTGAAGAGCGAGCGAGCTCCGGGGAGACACAGAGGGAGATTCGAACACCTTGCGCGTCGCCCTCTTGACCCAACCGAACCCCTCCGCCCGCAAAACCCAGCTCAGCAATTTCCCCTCCTGTCAAGCGTGTGTATGTGTGCTCCTCATCCCAGGATTGGTTCATCGGGTAAACCTATAGGCTCCCTAACCATGGAGAAAACAAGGATGACTTTTTATACATCTTGACAGCTCGGCTTTATTTGATCCATTTTTAATGGAGCGCCGGGACGGATCGATCAATCTCTACCTGGACCTGTTTCAATCCGGAAAAAAAAAACCACTCCGTCAAAACTCCGCCAATGAAAAGTTGACGAAAGAACGGCTGCCCTTCGTTCTGACATTCTCTTTGCATGGAGCATGAAGGGGAAGCCATTTTCCTCTCCTTCCCTACAGCCAACCGAGTCCAAAAATACCAGAGAATTTCTAGAAGCCTGCCATGCTGACAAATTGGCCATCGACAGACGCGTAGACATAAATGGCAGCTACACACTGTGCAAGAGAGACCCGTCAGGCCTGCAGCCATCTTTTTTTTTTTTTTTGATCTTTGGCCTGCCGCACTTTCTATTATCCTACTATGTATTTTCTATGGTGGGAAAATGGGAGGGGGGATTGTACAGAGTTAGATGATAAGTAGCCATAACAACATTCTTTCTAGAAAGCCAAGGTCATCCTTTGTCTTTGCACCTCTGCACCTGACCAGAACTGGATGGGTGGAAGCTGCCAGTATGGCAGTGGGAGATTGGACCGTGTGATGGACTTGCGGATGTGGGGGGCAGGATCTTGAACTTTCAACTGAGTGGGGAAAACTGGGAAGCTTTCAGATTCGGGTTTTCCTAGATGTGCCAACATGGCTCTCTTCATAAATTGGCACTTGTGAGCAATACTTTGCCTTGGACTTTGATTTACTTTTGGATGCTATTTGGAACTTCGGCGAGACCATCAACCAGCTGAAAAGTGAACAAAAAGACCAACATATCTCTCCATCAGCAATTAATACTTAGCTGAGTATAGATTAACCTCAAGATTAACCTCAGACCAACAAACAAGTGAAGAATACTCCAATCAAAGAATTGCGAAAAAAAGCCAACAGTGAATAACCCAGCCAAAGATCCTCACAAAAACACTGGCAGGACAAGCCACTAGAACATAAATTGAGAGTCAACCCCATTCCTTACCTGCACTGATGTCATTACTTAGTTGGGTAATGAAATGTCTGCAACAAAACAACCAGGCTCAGAGAGCACCAATATTGGAGCTACAAGCATTCTCCTTTATTGAAGCCATTTTTCTTCTTAGATTTGTTACATCCAGGACTTTCTGTTCTGACCGAGGCTTCCCAAGAGCATGAAGCAAACTCCTTGTCCCAGCAAAAAACCTTTTTTTATTAATTTCCTGTGAATTCTGCTCATTCACATCAAAGCAAAGTCTTTTGAGGGAGGATTTACAGTCACAGACCTTATCTGACTTGGAGAGCTGCCAGGCCGATACCTGCAAAACTTGGCAAGGAGTCTCGGAGATTCAGGAGCCAATGAAGCAAACTAATTGCCTCCTGCAAACTCCACTCCCCTTTCTCCCCTCTTTTATTTCCTCTGGGAAGGGCCATTCATCGTCCACCTCTGGCTTTACTCCCAAGCTGACCCCTGTTCTTTAGATGTCCACTTTGTCTGGCCACTCTGTGCATGTGCACACTGGGAACAGGCTCCAGCTGTTCTTCTGCCTCACTGATGTCTGCTCTAAAGGCAGCTGATAACTGGCATAGGGCTCTGGCCCCCTCTCTGCCTCTGACACAGAGCCGCCATCAGAGCCTTCCCCAGACTCCAGGACTGGCCCAGGTTCCTCCCCAACATCCTCACTGTCCGAATCTGCTGCCAGCTCCGCTGACCACTGCTTGGCCACAACACTTCCTTAAATTCACACAGGGAGTACCCAAAATCTGCAGAAGGTTTTTGTAAATCACTACACAAAGCAGTGAGATTTTACGGATTGGATCCGTTCAGTTATTATTACCATATTGTTATTCTACACAGCAGTTTGGAATCGCAGTTTTCCTCCATAAAATGGCCCTGTTTTTTTTTCTCTTCCGGTGAGTGCCTCCTTCCCTCTTTTCTCCTTACTGTGTTATTTACATTTCTCCCTTCCCTCCCCCCCAAAAAATATTTTAATTGCTTTCCATTCTTTGAATGCCAGATGTCACCCCTTTTCGACATCCAATCTTTAACGGTGACAGAGAGATTTCTTTTAAAAAAAAACCAGTGGCAATGAAATATTTATCAAAATTGTCGTGCTGACCTTTATTCTTTCTTTTAAAACAACCGTTTGCACACTTGCAAAGGCGGGGAAGTAGGAAGAAGTGAATATGGAGCAATGTTTCAGCTTCTCTCTCTCTCTCTCTCTCTCTCTCTCTCTCTCTCTCTCTCTCTCTCTCTCTCTCTCTCTCTCTCTCTCTCTCTCTGAGAGCAACATATTGTAGCCACAGGAATAAGCTTCATAATAATTTTGGAATTTTTTTATAAACCTCAGCTAGGAGAAGCACATGGACTTTCTGGTTTAAACCAACTTCTTAGCTACCACAAAGGGGTTAAGCTATTCTCCAAAGCAGCAGAACAAGGAGCAGTGGATGGAAACTAATCAAGAAGAGAAGCAACTTAGAACTAAGGAGAAATTTCCTGACAAGTTAGAACAATTAATCAGTGGAAGAACTTGCCTCCAGAACTTATGGGTTCTCCATCATTGGATGTTTTTAAGAAGAGACTGGACAACCCATTGTCTGAAATGGTATAGGGTCTCCTGCCTGAACAGGGGGTTGGACTAGAAGACCTCCAAGGTGCCTTCCAACTCACTGATTCTTCGCCTCCTTGCAACATAAAAAAATAATGTGCTCAAAGCTTCTTTTTTTTTTAAGAAGTGCAGATCAGGAAGTGTGGGCAGCCAAGGAGGCTAATCCATAAATATCCCTTCCAGCAACCTCTGCCATAAAATAAGCTCACAAATAGCTACATTCAAATCCTAAAGTACCTTGAAAATGCAGCCTAAAGAGAGAAGAGTCTTTGGTGGGAAAAATATTTAAGGTTGGGGACAATTTCCATCTAGGTATCGTTTCATTTTTTTTTAAAGTGGGCTGTTGCCAGAAAAGTTGAGTGAGTTTGGAAACTTGTTTGAATGCAAAACGTTTGAGGAAGAGTAGGATTAAGCCCAACGGAATCTGATCTTAGCCTTAGTTTTTGGTTTAGCATTTTGCGCAGGGTTTTCCACCCCCAAAAAACCTAGACTAAAACCGGTAATCTGAAATTATCTGTGATTGTTCTTACCCTGTTCCCTGAAAATAAGACCTCCTTGACTAATAAGCCCTCCCCAGATAATAAACCCTCCCCAAAAATATTGCAACACAGCAGCAGCCACGAGGTGACCACGCTCGCCACCTCCTGCACCTCAAAAATAATAAGGCCTCCCCGAAAATAAGGCCAAATACTTATTTGGGTGGGGGTGTTTCAAAAGAAAATTAGACCCTGTCTTATTTATGGGGAAATATGATAGGTAGAGGTAGAGGTAGATAGATAGAGATAGATACCACGTTTCCCTGAAAATAAGACCTCCCCAGATAATAAGTCCAATCAGGATTTTGAGCGTATGCGCTTAAATAAGCCTTCCCCCGAAAATAAGCCCTCCCTGAAAATATTGCGACACAGCAGCACCCATGAGGTGACTATACTCACCGCCTCCTGCACCTCAAAAATAATAAGACCTCCCCGAAAATAACGCCAAGCTCTTATTTTGGGGGTCAAAAGAAAATAGGACCCTGTCATTTTGGGGAAAACACGGTAATCTGCTGCAAAAGTCACCCAGCATTTGTGGTGCATGTAAGAATGAGTGTGTCTCTGTCTCTTTCTCTCTCCCTCCCTCCCTCTTTCTTTCCCTCCCTCTCTCTCTCTCTGTCTCTCTTCGTCTCTGTCTCTCTGTCTCTCTCTCTCTGTTTGTCTCTGTCTCCCTCCCTCTCCCCCCTCTCTCTGTCTCTCTCTGTCTTGTCTCTGTCTGTCTGTCTATCTCTCTCTCTCTCTCTTCCTCTCCCTCTCTCTTCCCCCCTCTCTCCCTCTACACCCTCCCCGAAGCTATTCGGTGAACTTCCCAAGTTAACCTCATTTATCCCTTTCCTCAACAACAGCTTGTTCTGTTGGGTCCAACCGTCCAGTTGGGACTCAATATCTGGATGATCTGTTGGCAGCAGTCAGGCGTGGCCAAACCAGTCACCTGTTAAATTTAGATTTCTTGAATCTGCCAACAGCCCTGACACATTGATAAACTGCCATGGTTATGGGTAAAGGTTGGGAGAACTCACTCGTTCATGGTTAATTGCTTGGTGGCACTGGACCATGAAAACAACCCTGGCTTCTTTCGGCGCAATCTTCTCGTTGCAAAGAATTGAGGGTGGAGAGCAGTTAGTCATCCCAATACGAAGGCCAGTCCATTATTCTTCGGACACTGGGGTCAACTCGCCTCTCTCAGAACAAAAGACAGCTCAGAAGTTACTGCTAGTCCAGTTGCCATGAAGAGGCAAAAGAGAAGCAATGGCCCCCAGGCCAACATTCACCAAATAAGAGATGGTGGCTCACCAATCTCTCCCGTGATCCTTCCAGGAAAGGTGACTTCAGAAGTATCAATGAGGTGTCTACAAAAGGCTCTTTCTCCACAACAAAACTTTCCCTGAGTGAGTCCTGTTTAGATTTGCTGAGCCTACTATTGTCCAAAGTCTAGTCCAGGAATCAGCAATCTGTGGCTCTGGAGCCACATGTGGCTCTTTCTTCCCTCTGCTGCGGCTCCCTGTCGTCAGTCGGCGCCACAATTTTTGGGGGGGAAGCAGGGTGCCCCAGAAGGAGACTCTATGGCAAGGGGTGGGTTTTCTGATCAGCTCCACAATGGATAGGGCTTTTGGTTAGGACAGGTAGAGGAAAAAGGATGCTGCACTAGGAGGAGACTCTATGGTGGGGAACCCGGACTTCCGGTCGGCTCCAGAAATGAACAGGGGGCTTCCGGTTAGGACCTTTGTGGCTCTTGGAGTGTTTAAGGCTGCCGACCGCTGGTCTAGTCAAATATGGTTGAATTCTTATTATAGATCTTGGGAGTGGAAGTGATAACATACCTGGGGACTTAGGGATGTGACTTCAAATCCTGAATGGCAGGAATGGTTTTCCAGAGGTTGGTTAATCTGACAATTTTCATCAACCTTTAAACTAAGAATGGAAATAAGGACTAGGGGTAACAGGATGGCACTGATCCAATATTTGAGGGACTCCTACAAAGATAAGGGGGGGGGGCAGCGTATTTTCCAAAGCGCCAGAAGGCAGGACAGGAAGCAATGGGTGGAAGTTAATCAGGGAGAGAAGCAACCTAGAACTAAGGAGAAATTTCCCAATGGTGAGAGCAATCGACCAATGGAATAACTAACCTTCAGAGGTTGTGGGCGCTCCATCACTCAATGTTTTCAAAAAGTGATTGGACAACTATTTGTCTGAAATGGGGTAGGATTTCCTGCTTCAGCAGGGGTTGGACTAGAAGACCTCCAAGGTCCCTTCCAACTCTATTATTCTACATTTTATTGTTCTGACCTAGGCTTCCCACAGAACATGAAGCAAACTCCTGGTCCCGACAAAAACCCCTTTTATTAACTGACTGTGAATTCGGCTCCTTCACATCCAGCAAAGTCTTTCAAGGGAGGATTTACAGTCACAGACCTTATCTGGCTTGGAGAGCTGGCAGGACAATCTCTGCAAAACTTGGCAAGGAGTCACGAACCAATGAAGTGAACTAATGGTCTCCTGCAAACTCCACTCCCCTTCCGCTCCTCTTTTAATTCCTCTGAGAGGGGCCATTCATCGTCCACTTGTGACCTTACACCCAAGTTGACCCCTGTTCTTTAGCTGTTCCCTTCCTCTGGCAACTCTGCACATGCGCACACTGGGAACAGGCTCCAGCTGTTTGCCTGCCTCACTCATGTCTGACTCCGAAGGCAGCTGATAACTGTCAGACGACCCTGGTCCCCTCTCTGCCTCTGACGCAGAGCCCTCATCTGAGCCTTCCCCAGACTCCAGGACTGGCCCATCTTCCTCCCCAACCTCCTCACTCTCCGAATCTGCTGCCAACTCTGCTGGCGAGTCACAACATCTATGTTCTAATGTTACTCTTCTGCAGGTATCCACCTCAGCTCAGAGCCAACTCACAAAGGAGTCTTTCCTATTTGATGTGTAATGTAATTCAAACATACCTGAGGCTGTGTAGAGCAAGCACTCATTGTCACAATAGAACAGGATATAAATATCTTGGTCCAATGCACGGGAGAAAAACCAGATCTTCATGCTTCTACAAAAACTTTGTAAAGTTGGGACTAAGGGAGAAGGTAACAGACAGCAGCCTCCCAAAGAGGATATGATAAGGAGGGAAACGGTCTTCTGCAGCAGCTTCAAACACAGATCATTGTGAGAAAGTGTCCCCTAGGAAAGCCGCGTTCAAAAATAGTCTTTCATATCTTCTCCAAAGCACCCGAGGGTAGGACAAGAAGCAACAGATGGAAACTAAATCAAGGAGAGAAGCAACCTAGAACTAAGAAGAAACTTCCTGACAGTTAAAACAATTTGCCTCCAGAAGTTATAACTGTTCCAACACTGGACGTTTTTAAGAAGATGTCGGACAGGCATTTATCTGAAGCGATGTCCTGCATAAGCAGGGGATTGGACTAGAAGACCTCCAAGGTCCCTTCCAACTCCGTTATTCTATTCTGGTAAATGAACGGTGACAATTGAAAACTACCTCTATTAATACTAAAATGGTACATCCCATTCACTCCTAAATGCCTTCTCTTTGTCCCTGCTTCTTCTTCTTACCTGTTTCGTGACGTTAGTTTAGATAGTTTTCCTCTTCCCTTACAATTCTACCTCTTAGGGAAATCCATCATGTTGTTCTCCTTTCTTTTCACCTTCCCGGATTCTGTCACCTTTTGATAATCAAATCTCCAATTCAACACACACACACACACGCAACGCATGTTGATGGATGATGTTTTAATCTCTTCCTCTCTCCCCATCCCCATTACGCCTGGTCAAAGACAGTGCAAAGTCCCTGCTAATTAAGCCAGATAAATAAAATCACATTGCTTATAATTACTAGGGACAATTTGGCTTAATTAGATGTTAAGCTGAGTAGCCTCTCTCCTTTACAGGCCCGGATAAATACCTGTGCCTCACCCTCATAGGTGGCCGCTTCAAAACTCTAACAGCTTTGTTGCTCTTTCTATAATTAATGACCATTAAAGCCACTAATTAGGTCATAACTTTTAAATAAGTTGGCCTAATTATCCCAGGGTGCACAGGGAGCTGATTTGAGAGGGACAAAAGCCTTCGAAACAATGAGGGATATGGAGAAAAGAGCTGGTCAACAATAGCTTGCACACCTATAAAGAGAGGTCAAGGCACAGGATGTGACAGTCACACTTACTTCCTGTTCTGTTTACGAGAGTTGGAGAAGTAGGACAGAAAGCGCAGTGGAAGCGCAAGCCTTGCAAACGAAGGAGGAACTGCGGGCAAACGTCCTTTAAGGATAGTAACAGATGGACATTCCGTTCACTCCAGTGTATTTTTAATACTATACTAGTTGATAACCCGGAATTGCTAGGGGTATTTATTCATAGGGAGGAAATGTCCGTACCAAATGTAATTTCTAAGATTGGATTTTTCAATTAACCAGTGGAAAAACTTGCCTCCAGAAGTTGTCAATGCAAAAACAGTGGAAGTTTTAAAGAAGAGGTTGGACAACTATTGGTCTGAATAAGCAAGGGGTTGGACTAGAAGACCTCCAAGGTCCCTTCGAACTCTGTTATTCTATTCTATTCTATTCTATTCTATTCTATTCTATTCTATTCTATTCTATTCTATTCTATTCTATTCTATTCTATGGGTTTCCTGCCTAAGCAAGGGGTTGGACTAGAAAACCTCCAAGGTCCCTTCCAACTCTGTTATTCTATTCTATTCTATTCTATTCTATTCTATTCTATTCTATTCTATTCTATTCTATTCTATTCTATTCTATTCTATTCTATTCTATTCTATTCTATTCTATTCTATGGGTTTCCTGCCTAAGCAGGGGGTTGGACTAGAAAACCTCCAACGTCCCTTCCAACTCTGTTATTCTATTCTATTCTATTCTATTCTATTCTATTCTATTCTATTGGTTTCCTGCCTAAGCAGGGGGTTGGACTAGAAAACCTCCAACGTCCCTTCCAACTCGGTTATTCTATTCTATTCTATTCTATTCTATTCTATTCTATTCTATTCTATTCTATTCTATTCTATTCAATGGTCTTCCTGCCTAAGCAGGGGGTTGGACTAGAAGACCTCTAAGGTCCCTTCCAACTCGGTTATTCTATCCTATCCTATCCTATCCTATCCTATCCTATCCTATCCTATCCTATCCTATCCTATTCTATGGGTTTCCTGCCTAAGCAAGGGGTTGGACTAGAAGACCTCCAAGGTCCCTTCCAACTCTGTTATTCTATTCTAGTCTATTCTAGTCTAGTCTAGTCTAGTCTAGTCTATGGGTTTCCTGCCTAAGCAGGGGGTTGGACTAGAAAACCTCCAACGTCCCTTCCAACTCGGTTATTCTATTCTATTCTGTTCTATTCTATTCTATTCTATTCTATTCTATTCTATTCTATTCTATTCTATTCTATGGGTTTCCTGCCTAAGCAGGGGGTTGGACTAGAAAACCTCCAACGTCCCTTCCAACTCGGTTATTCTGTCTTTAAAATCTCAGAGGATGCCACAAAGAAGCAGGGGCCAACTTATTTCCCAAAGCACCAGAAGGCAGGACAAAGAAGCAACGGATGGAAACTAATCAAGGGTTAGGGCTAACTTCTTCAGTTCATATAAATCCTTCCATTCTCCACCACCTAGTCAGAACCGAGGAAGTTTCTTGTATGAGAAGCGAAACATATCCCAAGGAAAAAAAAAAGCCCAGTTGTCTCTTGAAAAAAACACAATTGGGACAACAATGACCCGGGTGGCCGAGACTCTCCACAGACATTCTAAGATGAAGTTTAATCTGTACCACTTTCCAAGTTTGGTCTACCTTGGAGGATGGCTAAGTCGCTGAGCTTGTCGATCAGAAAAGTCGGCAGTTTGGCAGTTCGAATCCCTACCGCCGCGTAACGGAGGGAGCTCCCGTGACTTGTCCCAGCTTCTGCCAACCTGGCAGTTTGAAAGCACGTAAATAAATGCAAGTAGAAAAATAGGGACCACCTTTGGTGGGAAGGGAACAGCGTTCCGTGCACCTTCGCCATTGAGTCATGCAGGCCACATGACCACAGAGACGTCTTCAGACAGCATTGGTTCTTCGGCTTTGAAACAGAGATGAGCACTGCCCCCTAGAGCTGGGAACGACTAGCACATATGTGCGAGGAGAACCTTTACCTTGGAGGGCTGACACTCAAACGAAAACAAACAAACTGGTTGCTATTCTCTTTTTGGGTCGGGAGGAGCGATTTTAACAGAGATACGGAAGAAGAGAATGAAGCAATCCAAAGAGGACGTTTAGAGATAGTGTCAAATGTGTCTGCCATGTGAAGATATAATCCCCGCTGATGCGCATAGTAGTCAATATTGTTTTCTTTGGGGAAAGTTTGAGAACATCGGCTCGGCTCCGTTCCGTATAGTCAATAAAGCCATCTCTATCGGTACAGATTGTATGGTGTGTGTGTGTTGTTTTTTTCCCCCCAGATGCTGCAGCAAGAATATCTTCCTCTGCCTTGGGGACCGCTGCTTCAGGTACTTCATTTTGAAAAATAAAATAAAATAAAAGGAGTTGCTGAGATGGAAGATGGTTTTCAAAAAATCTTTGACCTTTTCAGAAGGTCCCAGGTTGCCCAAAATATTTACAGGAGTGAGGAATTCAATTACTTGTTACGTGAGAGTGCTCACAACGCCGAGAGGGTCTCAAAGCAAAGAGGGGGGGGGGAAGAAAGATTGCTCCGGTGATATATCACTTTGGGTCGGCCCTGTGAAATTCTTGGCAAGGATTGTGACTGTAGGAACAGTTTGTTGTGGTCCGCCGGTGGCCTGCGGAGCTGGCAGCAGAGTGGGACAGTGAGGAGGTTGGGGAGGAACATGGGCCAGTCCTGGGGTCTGGAGAAGGCTCAAATAAGTCTCTCGCCTGGACTACTGCAATGCTCTCTACATGGAGCTGCCCTTGAAGAGCACCCGGAGGCTTCAGCTGGTCCAGAATGCGGCCGCGCGGGTTATCATGGGGGTACCTAGGTGCTCCCATGTTACACCCCTTTTAGGCGGCCTGCACTGGTTACCGGTTGTCTTCCGGGTGCGATTCAAGGTACTAATTATGACATTTAAAGCGCTCCATGGCTTAGGCCCAGGGTACTTGCGAGACCACCTACTGCCACCAATAGCCTCCCACCCTCCAGTACGATCCCACAGAGTTGGCCTCCTCAGGGTGCCGTCGGTCAGGCAGTGTCGGCTGGTGACCCCCCAGGGGGAGACCCTTCTCTGTGGGAGCGCCTTCCCTCTGGAATGAGCTGCCCCCGGAGCTTCACATAATCCCTGACCTCCGGTCCTTCCGACGCGCCCTAAAAAGTTGGCTTTTCCAGCAAGCCGGCCTGGCCTGTTAATTTTATTTAATTTTTAAAATGTGAGTGTTATATAAATTGGGTTTGTTTTTTGGACTGTTTCTAATTTCCTTTTAACTTTTGTGCTATCCGTTTTTTAATGCTGTACGCCGCCCTGAGTCCTTGGGAGAAGAATAGAATAAATAAATAGAATAAATTTAATTTGTTAGCCGCTCCCTCTCCAAAAGGACTCGGGGCGGCGTACAATAAAAACCCATACATATATACATATACATACAAATACATATACACATTCATACATACACATACACGTACACGGAGGAGGTAACAATCGTTAAATACATACAGTAGTAGTAATAGAATAGATAGATAGATAAAGAGAGAGAGAGGGAGAGAGAGGGAGAGGGATGGATGGATGGATGGATAGATATGGATTGATAGACATAGATGATAGATAGATAGATAGATAGATAGATAGATAGGTAGGTAGGTAGGTAGGTAGGTAGGTAGGTAGGTAGGTAGATGATAGATAGATAGATAGATAGATAGATAGATAGATAGATAGATAGATAGATGATAGATAGATAGATAGATAGATAGATAGATAGATAGATGATAGATAGATGATAGATAGATATAGATATAGATAAATAGGTAGATAGGCATAGATAAATAGATAGATAGATATAGATAAATAGATAGATATTGATAAATAGATAGATAGAGATGACAGAGATACAGATATAGATAGATAAAGATAGATATAGAAAGCTGCTTCAGTGCTGGCAGATATATTTCCTTTTTTGTATTCCCTTCCTAATCTGTATCTCCCCACCTTCAAATCTGTACCTTAGCTCATCCCAGCTCTTATACTCATCCCTATAGATCTGAAGGAATTAGAGTCAAAGATAATTGCCAGCATTCCGATCCGATTTCCCCAAACTGGGATCTCCCTGTCATTTATTGAATCTGCCAGTCAAATCCACTTCCCAGATTTCCCGTCTCCCATCCGACGACTCGCGTCGGCCTCTCCTCAAGCAGCCCGGGCCTGTTTATTTATTTATTTTGTTCAGAAACAAAAGTGCAACGGCTTCCAGTAAATTCCCTTAATTAATTTAATGCTTTCCAAAGTGCCCCGATCAACTGCAGAGCGATATAATTGCAGAGTTCCCGCTAATATAATTGAAGTTGATTGTGCCGCTTCTTCGGCTGGCTGGCTGGTTTTTTTTTAAAAAAAAGAAAATCACCTTTTGCTCTGCAGATCTGAGCACATGGAAGAAGAACAAGAAAATTGCCTCGACTTATGACGGTCATTGAGAATGACTGTTCCTCCCTGAGACAGTTGCTAAGTGGATTTTGCCCCGTTTTACGACCTCTCCTGCCATGGCTTCCTTACCAACTTTGTCACGTGCCCGGGGACACTGCAGCTGTCATAACTATGAGGCATTGTGCCAAGTGTCCGAATTTTCCAACGAAAAACTGAAGAAGCTTCTTGGATGAGAAGCGAAATGTCTTTAAGTCAAAAATGAAGTTTTGAAGAAACACCTTTGGGACAAATGAAAATAGTGTAACCAGAACAGAAGGAAAATAAGATGATGATGATGATGATGATGATGATGATGATGATGATGATGATGATGATGATGATGATGATAATAATAATAATAATAATAATAAGTGGGGCCCGACTAGTAATTAACTAGTAATTAATGCCAAATCTGGCGAAACAACTGGCCGCTGTGATACAATTCTTTTGATGCAATAATAATAATAATAATAATAATAATAATAATAATAATAATAATAATAATAATAAACTACTACTACTATCAAGAAAGAAACAGAAGGTTTAATACTGGCTGCTTAAGAACAAGCACTACAAACTAATGCCACGAAAGCGAAGATACAAAAATCCACTGACAACCCAAACTGCCGACTTTGCAATAACAAAGTCGAAACTGTTTCCCATTTAATATGTGAATGCAGCAAAATCGCCCAAACTGATTACAGAGCTAGACATGACCAAGTTGCTAAATTAATCCACTGGTCATTATGTAAAAAATATGATTTACCTGTATCCAGAAAGTCATGGGAACATAAAGTGGAAAAAGTGATCGAAAATGAGAAGGTGAAGATCTTGTGGGACTTTTGAATACAAACGGATCGTCATTTGGAGCAAAATATGCCAGATATCACAGTTGTGGAGGGCTGAAGTGTACAGTTTATTGATATTGCTGTTCCTGGAGATGCCAGAGTCGAAGAAAAAGAACTGGAAAAAATTCACGAAATATTGCGACCTGGCCATCGAAACTACACGGCTATGGATGAAGCATGTAACAGTGGTACCCATTGTCATCGGGGCACTTGGCACCATGTCCAAGAATTTTACGAGATACATCCACAAATTGAAGCTTCCTGCAATAACACCAGCAGAACTGCAAAAAACTGTGCTACTCGGAACAGCGTATATTTTAAGAAGGTCCTTGGTTGATACCTAGGACGCTGGTAGCAAACTATAGCAACTATTAGCACCAGTCACTGGTATTTGTGATGCATTTTTGAATGTTCATTTGGCTGAGTTTCATGTTTAATGAATAAAGTATATAATAATAATAATAATCATTGATATTGCAATACCTGGTGATGCACGAATTGAAGATAAACAGCAAGAAAAAATCACAAAATACCCGGACTTGCAAATTGAGATTGAGCGACTGTGGAAAAAGAAATCGTGTGTTGTCCCAATTGTAATTGGAGCCCTTGGAGCAATATCTAAAGGGCTACCTGGCTATTTGGAAATTCTAACTTTACCTGTCTTGAACATTCTGACTCTACAAAAATTAATATTAATAATAATAATAATAATAACAACAACAACAACAACACTGATGATGTAATGCTGTAAGGGAATAGAATGTAATTCTTTATTGGCCACATGTGATTGGAATTTGTCTTCGGTGCAAAAGCTCTCAGTGTACATAAAAAATATAAGTGAGAAATCATGATCATAGACATCATAAATACATTCCTCATGAATCATAAGATACAACACTTAGTGATTGTCATAGGATACTAAATAAGCAATGAAATCATACTAGGAAACTAAATAAAACAATATAAATTGTAAAGATACAAGGAACAAGGTTATAGTCATAAGTGGGAGGAGCTAGGTAATAGGAAGAATGAGAAGGATAATTGTAATACAGTCTTAGTAAATAGTTTGGCAGTGTTGAGGGAATTATTTGTGTAGCAGAGTGATGGCATTCGGGAAAAACTGTCCTTGTGTCTAGTTGTCTTGGTGTGCAGTGCCCTATAGCGTCATTTTGAGGGTAGGAGTTGAAACAATTTATGTCCAGGATGCGAGGGGTCTGTAGATTTTTTCACAGCCCTCTTTTTGACTCGTGCAGAATACAGGTCCTCCATGGAAGGCAGGTTGGCAGTAATTGTTTTTTTCCTGCAGTTGTAATTATCCTCTGAAGTCTGTGTCTGTCTAGTTGGGTTGCAGAGCCAAACCAGACAGTTATGGAGGTGCAGAATGAAAGCTTTTTGGATGAGAAGCAAACGTCTTCAAAGAAGAACGAAGTCCGGTTGCCTTTTGAAAAAAGCAGCTTTGAGACAAATGGAAAAGAGTGCCTTCCTTGTGAATAACAGTCTATAGGGTCTCCCGCTCGAGCGGGGGATTGGACTAGAAGACCTCCAAGGTCCCTTCCAACTCTGTTATTCTCCAGTGTGTAAAATTAAACCACCGGTATACCAAGAACCTGTGGGTTTTTCTCAAGACATTTTCAAAGAATGATTTGCTGGGAAATTGAAGAGAAGGAGTCTGCGAATACAGGATACAGGCAATCGCTGATCCATGTCTACCTTCAGAATTGATGCACGTTGTTGACTCTTCACCCAGATATTACCTTTCTCTCTCTGCTTTGCGGTGTTGTTTTCAACTCGGTGTTTCTCGCTGGGCCTCTTTAACAAGAGCCATCTCCCTCCTTCCATTTTTTTAAAAAAAGCATCTCTCTCTTGTCCAATTCCATTTTCCCCCAAGTTTAGCCAAAGCATCACATTAGAATGCTTCCAGCAGACCAGAAACAGATAATAATAATGCCTACAGGTATTCAAGGAGTCCGTATCCTATTAAATATTATATACGGGCATCCTTGTTTGGTGCAGGTTGAAAAAAAAAACTCTTTCTTTTTTGCAAGGTTTATGCACAGGCACGCAGCCAGAATCCACAATGTGCAAAGAGCAATCTTATGATGGAAAGAAAATCAAATGGGTTGCTTACTTTTTTACCGTAACTCTCCTGCTGTTTCCCCCGTAAGGATTCCTTCTGTTTTCCAAGCTGAAAATCTAAGTTTTTTGTTTTTTTAAAAAAAGCCATCCTGAGTTCAAAACAAAACATGTATAAAACCCTCTGGAGAAATTCCTCCTGCCTTCCTGAAATCCTTTTAACTGCTCAGAGGCAGCGATGGAGGTGCTGAATGGACTGCACAATGTGATAACATGCCCTTTAAAGGGAAAAGGGAAAGTTTCCCCTCGCACATATGTGCTAGTTGTTCCCGACTCTAGGGGACAGTGTTCATCTCCGTTTCAAAGCCGAAGAGCCAGCGCTGTCCGAAGACAGTCTCCGTGGTCATGTGGCCGGCATGACTTGTTAAAATATTCATGACTGGGAGAGACATAGGAACAAGGTCAGTCAATGAATAGGCAAAGCAACTAAGTCAGCCAATGGGAGCTTAAACAGATCTGAGTCTGTGCAAAGAAGTGAAACAGAAACTTAAGCAGTCTGCTGCTCTGAGAAGTAAACTAGCACTCTGTCTGGGCTTGTCTGCTGAAATGAAACTAACTGCTTGTGCTTGCCTGTAACTCTCCTGCCTTGTGTTTACTTGGAAGATCCACCTGTTGGTATTGTACTTTTATTCATCTATTCTTATCTATATAAAGAAGTTAATGAATCCAGCTGAATCAGTTATCTCTGCGTGCTTTCTGGATTTGAATTTATGCAACAAACTCTGACATGACTAAATGCCGAAGGCGCACGGAACGCTGTTCCCTTCCCACCAAAGGTGGTTCCTATTTTTCGACTTGCATTTTGTACATGCTTTCGAACTGCTAGGATGGCAGAAATTGGGACAAGTAACGGGAGCTCCCTCCATTAGGCGGCGCTAGGGATTCGAACCGCCAAACTGCCGACCTTTCTGAGCTACTGGTTCCAGAGAGGCTTATGGCAAATTATTAGCAATACATTTGAAAAAGCAAATTTTAACTATTAAAAAAGTCATGATAGTCTTCTTCTTCTTCTTCTTCTTCTTCTTCTTCTTCTTCTTCTTCTTCTTCTTCTTCTTCCTCCTCCTCCTCCTCCTCCTCCTCCTCCTCCTCCTCCTCCTCCTTCTCCTTCTGTGAGAACAATCAACCCATGGAACAGAAGATGCCTTCAGAAGTTGTGGGAGCTTCATACCTGGGAGCTTTCAAGAAGGAACTGGACTGCCAGAAATGGTGTAGGGTCTCCTCCTTGTGTGTGTGTGTGGGGTTGGACTGGATGACCTATAAGGTCCCTTCCAACTCTGTTAATCTATTAATTTTGAGCATAGTTTATATAACAGGGCTGTCTATTTGGGGGTGGATATGATGGTTTTAGAAAAAGTTTGTTGTGTCATCTCGGTTTATTGGTGGTATCATCAGGCGATTGAGTTCCACTCCAGCGCCGGTGTTTTTAGCCCTTAACCAAAATGAAAAGCTAAATAAATAAATATTGTCACTTTTAAATAGCGTCTGCACATAATCACATCTTGAAATGGCCCTCCGCTGTAGGACGAGGAAGTTATGAGCGCTCCCGATATTGAATTTTAAATAATATATCACACAAAAGAGCTTCCAATTTGATTTGGGAGGGGAATATATTTTCATGAATTATTGAAGAGTGGATTATTGTTTGAAGGACTTTCACGAGCGGAGCTACAGAAAGCCGCCATTCTTCTAAGCCCGTGACAGACTTTGGTGATCAATATTTTAAAGCAACAGCCAAACCCAGCAAATATAACCCACACCCTTTTGTTAGCGTCAGCACTTATGAGGATTTGTGCCAATTGGGCGCCAACTCCCTGCGCCGGAAGGACGAAGTCGTTCTAAAACTTTGCCGCTGTTGGATTTCGAGTTCATATTTCTGGTATGATCTGTGTGATGGAATCCAGGGGGCCCCATTTGCATTCCTTCCCGTGTCTCAACGTTTTAGAAAAGGAATCGTGGTTGACGCTATGAAGTCGTGTAGGTTACTACAAACTCAACGATCCGTCTTTCACAAAGTCCATCTTGCAAACAGGCAATGCCCATTTCTGAGGTCTAATTTTCTAGCACTGATGATGTTACCTAGTTGGGTAACGAAACGCCTGCAAGAAAACAATCAAGTTCAGAGAACATCAAGGATCCCATAGTTGTCTTCCTCCTCCACCGACTCCATTCCCTTCTAGCACTGATGATGTTACCTAGTTGGACAATGGAACATCTACAAAACAACAACAACAATTGAGTTGAGAAAACGTCAAGGATCCCACAGTCTCCCTCCTCCTCTCCATAGACCCCATTCCTTTCTACTGGTTTCACTGATGATGTTACCTAGTTGGATAATTAAACATCTGCAAGAAAACAAGCAAGCTTAGAGAGCACCAAGGACCCCACAGTCATCCTCCCTCCCTCCCTCCCTCCCTCTCCTGCTCCTTCTCTCCACAAACTCCACTCCCTTCTAACACTGATGATGTTACTTCATGAGAGTGGCAAGGACCCGGCAACTCAACCCTGAGCTACAAATATTCTCTTATATTGGAAAGCATGGATCTGGGAAGTGTCATGACCCATGTCCTGCACCAGTAGAAAAGCCAGGAGGAGGAGGAGGAGGAGGAGGAGAACAAAAGAAGAAGAAGAAGAAGAAGAAGAAGAAGAAGAAGAAGAAGAAGAAGAAGAAGAAGAAGAAGAAGAAGAAGAAGAAGAAGAAGAAGAAGAAGCATCCTTTTGATCTTTGGAAGCCCCTCTCGGAGCCTCGGAGCTCTAAGAGACCCAGTGGAAAAGACTCAAGATGTCACTGTATCTCCCAGGACAATGGGACAAGGAGAAAGAATGAAACTGATTACCAGGAGAGCAACACCAAGGATAGTTAAGACTTTGTTTATATTTTGAAGAAGAAGGAGGAGGAGGAGGAGGAGGAGGAGGAGGAGGAGGAGGAGGAGGAGGAGGGAAGGAGGAGGAGGAGGAAGAGGAGGAGGGGAAGAGGAGGAGGAGGGGAAGAGGAGGAGGAGAAGAAGAAGAAGAGGAGGAGGAGGAGAGGAGGAGGAGAAGAAGAAGAAGAAGAAGAAAAAGAAGAAGAATAGGAGGAAAAGAGGAGGAAGAGGAGGAGGAGGAGGAGGAGGAGGAGGAGGAGGAGGAGGAGGAGAAGAAGAAGAAGAAGAAGAAGAAGAAGAAGAAGAAGAAGAAGAAGAAGAAGAAGAAGAAGAAGAAGAAGAAGAAGAAGAACCTTTTTCCTCCCTGTTCCTCAAGAAGTGGGCTCAAATGGGATGGAAAAAGCTATATAAATGCGAATATGTATCGAGAGAGACACTTCCTTCTCTTTGCCCCCTTCTTTCTTCCTTTCTTTCTTTCTGCTGACTTCATAGCTTTCTGCTAAATTGCCTTTTCTCCCTCATTGCTGATTGAAGCTGAGTTCAGGGAGGTTTAAACACATCGCAAAATGGCTTGTTTAATGACTCAGAGAACTGAAGAACGGACAGCACAGGAAGCAACGCAGAGGCCTCCTCCTCAGTCTTGATTTTTTTCTTTTTTGCAAGCGTTTTCCTGCTCCTGCTTCCCTTGCCCCTCCCACCTCCCTTAGTTACACGTCAAGTGGATTTATTTTACGACTAAGGTCAACTCTTCGGGATTAATTCCTCCGATTTGCATAAACCTGTTGAGAAGACAAGGGAGGGCTTCCTTCCTCCGTGCCATTCCCCAATCCTTCAAGACCCGTTGGCTGTGCCCGGCCTGGGGTGAGAAAGGATAGGTGGAAGCTTTCCAACTGACATGCTGTAATCATAATATGCACAGAGGTTTTAATGCTGAAAAATGCCACGAGAGGGATTAATGGTTTCCTGCACTCCCGGCAGCCGAGGCCAGCCGCACGGTGTGATATTGCACGAAGCTTAAATGCAGATGGGCAGTTGAAAAATAAATCCCCTGGAAAATGTCATCAATTCTGAATTAATTCTTCAGGCATGTCAGTCTCCCATCTGCTTTACAGGTGGCAGTTTGAGCCCTACACCAAGGTTTGAAAGCGCAAGGCTCACCCTTTTCCCAACCAGCTCAGATCTGGAGACGAGACAAAACTCTTTCGCCCAAGAGGCTGAGAAAACTCTTCTTCTTTTTTTCTTCTTTTCAGTTGTACTGAGACGATCTTTAAAACATAGGTATTTTGGAAGATAAATTTTGCCTTGATTTCTGGAAATATTTTTTCTAGGTCAAGGTTCCTCTTGCACGTATGTGCTAGTTGTTCCTGACTCTAGGGGCGGTACTCATCTCCGTTTCCGAAGCCGAAGAGCCAGCGCTGTCCGAAGACGTCTCCGTGGTCATGTGGCCAGCATGACTCAATGCCGAAGGCCCACGGAACGCTGTTCCCTTCCCACCAAAGGGGGCTCCTATTTTTCTACATGCATTTTTTACTTGCTTTTGAACTGCTAGGTTGGCAGAAGCTGGGACAAGTCACAGGAGCTCCCTCCGTTAAGCGGCGCTAGGGATTCGAACCACTGAACTACCAACCTTTCGCATCGACAAGATCAGCGTCTTAGCCACTGAGCCACCGTGTCCATTTTTCTTTACTACCTTGCTAATCTGTCTAGTAAATCCCGTTCTCCAGACAAATTATACTGTAAAATCATTTAAAATGATAAAAGTAGTAAAAACCTTGCCATGCATGAGCAGCGCAGAGTAGATAGAAAGCAGAAAAATCATTAACCAAGGCTAACGTAGGCCATAACGTTTTAAGAACTGCCTACAACAGGGGTGTCAAACTCAAATTCGCTTGACTCCCTCCTCTTTGTGACAACCCCTGAGATATTGGAACACTGCTATCATGTCTCCCCTAGTCCTTCCCTTCACTTTACCTGACATGCCCAGTTCCTGCAACCATTCTTCATATATTTATCCTCCAGCCCCCAAATCATCCTGGTTGATCTTCTCTGCACTCTTTCCAGAGTCTCCACATCTTTTTTATAGTGTGGTGACCAAAACTGGATGCCGTATTCCAAGTGTGGCCTTACCAAGTTTATGGTAGATATGATGCTGTGACACCACATGCATGTAGAAAAGGATGGGGCCCGGATTGTGTTGTTGTGACAGTCCTCTTGCCTGCTTTAACCTCTTGTTAGTTGCCACTGCCTTTCATTTCACTGACTCGCTCTTAAAAGTGTGATTATTTTTTGGAAACCTGCTATCTGTCCATCCATCTCGGCTGTAGTTTTTTTTCTATTAAAATCACTGCCAAAGGTTCACCTTCTCGGCTACTACATGGGGGGGGGGGGCTGTGAGAATGAACGACCTCTAACATTTCCCCTGTTCCACCTCTCCACTCTTTCTCCGCTCCACACGCTTCCTCAGCAAAGAAACTGGAGTAGACAGAACGGTTGAGAACCAATTTTCAGAATGAAAAGCAATGATTCAATTAGTGAGAGATGATCCAAAGCCTTATTAGATGGAGAAGTTTTATGCCTTTGGCTTCAGGCTCCAAAGGGAAGGCGGAGGCAAAATGGCACTCTGTGGCTGCAACGTCTTCCATTATTTCATAAAATGGTGACAACCAAGCTCTGCTACCAAGATCTGTAAGCATTTATTGTGGGGCTAGAAAATAATTGGTCTTTATCCCCCCTTCACAAAGGTAGGAAATCACCCCCTTTTTGAGGGATCTCCACGGAAATCTAAATCTAAGATCTGAAACATACAATGAACGGTTGCAGGAACTGGGCATGGCTAGTCTAGTGAAGAGAAGGACCAGGGGAGACAGGATAGCAGCCTTCTAATATTTGAGGGGCTGCCCCAGAGAGGAGGGGATGAAGCTATTTTCCAAAGCCAGACAAGGAATAATGGATGGAAACGGAGAGAGATTCAACTTAGAAATAAGGAGAAAGTTTCTGACAGTGAGAGCAATCGACCCATGGAACAGAAGTTGCCTTCGGAAGTTGTGGGAGCTTCATCACTGGAGGCTTTCAAGAAGATACTGGGCTGCCATCTGTCAGAAATGATGTAGGGCCTCCTGCTTGGGTGGGGTGGGGGGTTGGACTAGATGACCTACAAGGTCCCTTCCAACTCCACTAATCTATAAAAGAAAATTGAGATTCTAGAAAGAGCGCAGAGAAGAGCAACCAGGATGATTAGGAGACTGGAGACTAAAACATACGATGAACGGTTGCAGGAACTGGGCCTGGCTAGTCTAGTGAAGAGAAGGACCAGGGGAGACAGGAGAGCAGTCTTCCAATATTTGAGGGGCTGCCCCAGAGAGGAGGGGGTCAAGATATTCTCCAGTGGAATAGCTTTCCTCCAGAAAAGTTGCGCTCCAACTGGAAGTTTTTAAGAAGAGATTGGACAGCCATTTATCTAGGATAGTATAGGGTCTCCTACTTGAGCAGGGGTTTGGACTAGAAGATCTCTAAGGTCCATTACAACTCTATCTTTATTCTATCTTTAAGACTCTGCTTTCTAAAGCCAAAGATCCATATGTATGTGGACATATAGACACGTACACACATGGATGAACTAATTGAATTGAACTAATTGAATTGAAGAACAGTTACAGGAACTGGGCCTGGCTAGTCTAGGGAAGAGAAAGACCAGGGGAGACAGGATAGGAGTCTTCCAATATTTGAGGGGCTGCCACAGAGAGGAGGGGAAGAAGCTATTTTCCAAAGCACCTGAAGGCCAGACAAGGAATAATGGATGGAAACTGATCAAGGAGAGATTCGACTTGGAAATAAGGAGACATTTCATGACAGTGAGAACAACCAATGGAACAGAAGTTGCCTTCAGAAGTTGTGGAAGCCCTCATCAGAGGCTTTCCCAGACTCCCGGACTGGCCCATGTTCCTCCCCAACCTTCTCACTGTCTTAATTTGCTGCCAGGCCACAACACGTAAATAGTCCCAGTGACTGATCCAGATTGGATCCTGCAAAATTATCCCAGGTCGCTTACATTCCTTCTACACAGTTCCATTCAACTCTAAGGGCCCCTGAAGCCAATTTCCAATGCAGATATCCGGATGAAAGCATTGCTAAGAAAGAGCTTCATTCAGGAACCACCAAAAACAGATCCCAGTTCATCACCACCGCTCTTAGTCTTTCTTTGAGTAGAGGAGGAGGAGGAGGAGGAGGAGGAGGAGGAGGAGGAGGAGGAGGAGGAGGAGGAGGAGGAGGAGGAGGAGGAGGAGGAGGAGGAGGAGGAGAAGGAGGAGGAGGAGGAAGGTCTCAGCTTTGTGCTGAATCTCAAGACTTTTGCACTTGGGATAAGAAATGAAATCTCTTCCTGAGCTTTTATGGCGTAAGTAATGAACCAAATTGAAAGACAGTTCAGGCGTTGGCTGGAATTACTGCCTCATCCAGGCTGGGAGATAATCGATACAAGCCCTCACTTACCAATCTCATCTGCATGTTGACTCCATCTCACAGGCTGTCTCTCGACAAATTCATCTCGCCGGAGGTCCAATAAAGCATGTTGCTGGCATTGATCCGGTTTATTCATCACTGGGCCTGGAAAATGCATCACTTAAATTAATAGAAGGACGGGCAATTAGGCCATGAAAAGTTAGCCTGCTCCCAGAGAACTGGGTACATTGTGCAAATTAAGGGAGGAAATAGTAGAAGGGCGGAGGAGATGCATCTCAGCTCCATCTACATATTCATGTACCATTTGCCTGGAAGGAGTCGATGGGCAAGTGAGTTTTCAAGGACCAAAAGATTAATAGAGTTGGAAGGGACCTTGTAGGTCATCTAGCCAAACCCCCCCCCACCTAAGCACCATTTCTGACAGATGGCAGTACAGTCTCTTCTTGAAATCCTCCAGTGATGGTAAAGGTAAAGATCAAGGTTCTCCTCACACATATGTGCTAGTTGTTCCCGACTCTAGGGGCGGTGTTCATCTCCGTTTCAAAGCCGCCCGTTTTTTTTTAAAAGTTTCTTACAGAAGCAGAATAATAGAGATGGAAGGGACCTTGGAGGTATTCTGCTCAAGCAGGAGACTCTATGCCATTCCCAACAAATGGTTGCCCGATTCTTAAAAACCTCCCAATGATGGAGCCTTCCCAGCTTCTGAAGGCAAGCCATTCCACTGATTCATTGTTCTAAATCTTGGGAAATTTCTCTTTAGGTCTAGGCTGGTTCTGTCCTTTGATGAGTTTCCATCTATTGCTTCTTGACTTGGTGCTTTGGAAAGTAGGTTGATCCTCTCTTCTTTGTTGCACCCATTCAGATGTGGGAAGACAGCTATCATGCCCACCTCTCATCCTTTTTATTTATTAAACGAGGTTTCTACAAGGAAGTTGGTGGAGCAATATGGTGAAGGAAGTTACCTCCCACCCCTCTCCTAGAAAAAAGAAATATCCTAGGAAATATTGAAAAGACAGAGTATTATATTTCCCTGGATGAGAAGTGGAGAAACATGGTTTTTTTTTTTTTAGGCAGGAAACAGACTCACTCTTAATAGCATCCCACCTTCCTCAATAACCCACAGCATTTGACCCTAAGAGATAGCTAGGTCTATTCATAGGGAAATGCCCTCACCCAAGATCCAACAAAGGTAGAATTAGCCCTCTACCCATCTCACCACATGGCACCTGGAAGATGACTTTAGCCAGCAAGGCTCAACCAAGCCTGGGACTCAGGACAGCCTACAAAGTTAGCTAAGATCCACCCGATCCACCAATCAGAATACATTTCTTACACAGGAACAGGAAGCTCATACGGTGGAGCCCAGAGAGGGCATAAAACCCAGCGCCTCTCAACATCCCAGTCCTTTTTTCTTCTTCTTCAACACCTTCGAGGCATGTGGGTCCCCCTTTTCCCCAGGACCTCAAACCACCTGGTCCTGTCTCCATTAAAACCTTCTTCCCAAGCAACTTCCATGAATCCAGTGTCTTCCCTTCCCCCCCCCCCACTTGGAACTGAACCCAGAAGGGCATTTCTTCCAACAGTGGTATAATGAGAATGGCAAGTGAGCTTAGATTTCGCATCCTTTGTCTGAAGCTCATTTGGGCTATTGAGATTAACAGCTTCTTGCAAAGGCATCCAAGTGAGAAAACATCTCCAGAGCTCGTGTCTTTATCTCCTCGTCTACAAATGTATTCCTTTGGGAGGTGTTACTGCTCTCCCAACTCCCATTAATGTCATCTGGAATTAGGGATTCCTACTTACGGCACCTGCCCCTCGGATTTTTTTTATTGCCGGATTCGTGTCTTGGCCGCAGCATCCTGTCGACCAAATTGGGATTCCGTCAGCATTTTGCAGTTGTTTCCTCGCCGGCGAGATCAGCCGGGCGAGCGTTAATTGTTTAGCAGGCCCTCTTTAGGAATTAATTTACAATGATACAAATTCAAGGAATATGCAAAAGCGAAATTTGAAAAAAAAAGCGTCTCAATTAACATACAAAAGTCGGAGCGCACCGCCTGCTTGGCTGAACATCTCCGCCAAGGCCCCGGCGGCCGACGGAAAGGAACAGCAACGCAAAAGCGCATGGATTGAAGAGGCCCATGTGGGGAGCGGCAACGGGGAGAAGCAACAAATGCAGGGTTTTCTCTTAGGAGGCCTCGGAAAAGCTTTATTCCTCGGGAAGCTCATTTCGGGAATACAGTGGGGGGAAATGCAAAAAAAACACTAAATAGGTTTGTCGGAAAACTCATTTGGGGGTTTGAAATGAGGTGGTGAGTATAAATGCCATTGTGGCAGGCGGGAAGTCAGAAATCCGACAACTATCGTTTGTTCCAAGATTGGAGGGTATTAAAAAAAAATGGTGGGGTGAGAGGCCTCGTGCAATGGAGGGCGGGAAGTAGAGAATTTCTCCACCTCTTGTAGGATTTATTTATTTATTTTATTTAGTTTGTCGAATGTGTAAGAGATAAGAGGTATAAGTATAAGCATAATTATGAACATAGTAAGTGGGTAGGAATAAATGGAGACATTAAGACAGGGACGGTAGGCACGCTGGTGCGTTTATGCATGTCCCCTTATAGACCTCTTAGGAATGGGGTGAGGTCAACAGTAGACAGTCTTAGGTTAAAATTAAGGGGGTTTAGGGATGTAACAACGGAGTCAGGTAGAGCATTCCAGGCGTTGACCACTCTGTGGCTGAAGTCGTATTTCCTGCAATCGAATTTGGAGCGGTTTACCTTGAGTTTGTATCGATTGTTTGCTCAAGATCAGGCATTTACCCTGGCCAAATTTCAACTCTGAAGGAGTCATAGACTCTTACAGCTGGAAGGGACCTTGGAGGTCTTCTAGTCCAACCCCTGCCCATGGCAGGAGACCTTATACTCCATTGTGGACAAATGGTTGTTGAGACTTTGATTGAAAACCTACAGTGATGGAGCAGCCACAACTCTGGAAGGCATGCTGTTTCATTGATTAATTGTTTATGTACACTGAGAGCATCTGCACCAAAGACAAATTCCTTGTTTATCCAATCACACTTGGCCAATAAAGAATTCTGTTCTGTTCTATTCTGTTCTGTTCTATTCCTATTCTTATTTCTATTTCTATTTCTATTTCTATTCCTATTCCCTTCCCCTCCCTTCCCTTCCCTTCCCTTCCCTTCCCTTCCCATTCCATCCCATCCCATTCTTATTCCCTTCCCTTCCTATTCCATTCTATTCCTATTCCTATTCCCCTCCCCTCCCCTCCCTTCCCTTCCCTTCCCATTCCATTCAATTCCTATTCCTATTCCCTTCCCTTCCCATCCCATCCCATCCCATTCTTATTCCCTTCCCTTCCTATTCCATTCTATTCCTATTCCTATTCCCTTCCCTTCCCTTCCCTTCCCTTCCCATTCCATTCAATTCCTATTCCTATTCCCTTCCCTTCCCATCCCATCCCATCCCATTCTTATTCCCTTCCCTTCCTATTCCATTCTATTCCTATTCCTATTCCCTTCCCCTCCCCTCCCTTCCCATTCCATTCAATTCCTATTCCTATTCCTATTCCTATTCCCTTCCCATCCCATCCCATTCTTATTCCCTTCCCTTCCTATTCCATTCCATTCTATTCCTATTCCTATTCCTATTCCCTTCCCATTCCATTCCATTCCATTTTATTCTATTCTCATTGACAGGAAAATTCTCCTTGGTTCCAGATTGGAACTCTCTTTGATGAACTTCCATCCAATGCTTCTTGTCCTTCCCTTTGGGGGTGGGGAGGGGAGGAGGAGGAGGAGGAGGAGGAGGAGGAGGAGGAGGAGGAGGAGGAGGAGATATCTGAGGTAGGGAGCAAGGTTCTGTGGAGTAAACAAGCAACGCACCAATTACCTTCTACCATCTAGATGCCTTAGCAGACGTGTTATTTTCCATCCTGGTTAAGGAAAAAGATGCTACTGTAGAATGGTCTTCCTAGACAGTGATCTCAAATGCAGGGGAGGGATTTCAGGATCCATTGTTGGAAGTCAAGCTAGAATGAACCTAGAGGCCCAACCTAGAATTAAGGAGAACTTTCTTAACAGTGAGAACGATTTACCCGTGCAATGGCTTGCCTTCAGAAGTTGTGGTTGCTCCATCACTGGAGGTTTTAAAAAAGAGATTGGAAAGTCCTTTGTTTGAAATGGTATAGGGCCGTGATGACAAATCAAACCAAAGGCAAGACAAGAAACAACAGATGGAAACTAAGAAAGGACAGAAGTAACCTAGAACGGAGGAGAAACTTCCCCATAGTGAGAACAATAAATTAGTGGAATGGCTTCCCTCCAGAAGTTGTGAGTGTTCCAACATTGGGAGGTTTTAAGAAGAGACTGGACAGCCACTTGTCTGGAGTGGTATGGGATCTCCTGCTCGTGCAAAGGGCTGGACTAGAAGACCTCCAAAGTCCCTCCTAACTCTGTTGTTCTTGGTTCTAGAAATCCTGAAATGCCCAGAGCTGTCCATGGTTCTGAAGTGGTTCTGGAATTACGGGGGGGGGGAATAGCTACACTCTCAGAAGCACTGGTGCAAAACTGTGAGCGAAGCAAGCAGACTGTTCCCATGGACAGCTGAACAAAGTAATTTTCTGCTCAGGACTTAGGCAATTATGCAGATTGCAACTGGCAATTTCTCTGCCAGCTGCCAGAAACTCATTTGCTTGCTGAATCATACATCTTGCCACTGGAGATGGGGAGGTGAAAATGGCAGATTGAAAGCACCTGGCACTTCTACATGTGCTCGCTTGGCCACTGTACTAATATATATATATATATATATATATATATATATATATATATATATATATATATATATATATATATATATATATATATATATATATATATATATATATATATATATATATATATGATTGATAGATAGATAGATAGATAGATAGATAGATAGATAGATAGATAGATAGATAGATAGATAGATAGATAGATGATAGATAGATAGAGATAGATGAGAGAGAGAGAGAGAGAGAGAGAGAGAGAGAGAGAGAGAGAGAGAGAGAGAGGTAGGTAGATAGATAGATAGATAGATAGATAGATAGATAGATAGATAGATAGATAGATAGATAGATAGATAGATAGATAGATAGCGTGGCAATGGGAGATTGGACCATGGGATGGACTTGTGGGTGTGGGGGCAAGATCTTGAACTTTCAACTGGGTGGGGGGAAACCGGGAAGCTTTCAGATTCGGGTTTCCCCATATGTGCCAACATGGCTCTCTTAATAAATTGGAGCAATACTTTGCCTTGGACTCTGATTTATTTTTGGATGCTATTTGGAACCCTGACACTGTGTCTTAAAGAAATAAACAACAGATCTATTTGTGTACGTGTTTATTTAAAAATCCATATCTTAGGGTAGTAGAGGTCAACCTAATTCCTTACAACAATCTTTTCCCAGGGTCTACAGTTGTGAAATCAAAAAGAGAGAGACTCTTTTCTACAAGAAAAGTGGGCAGAAGAAAGGAACAGGTCATAAGGTATGAGAAAATATTCTGGATCTATTCATTCCCATCACAAGAGGAAAAAATATTGTCTTTTTAAGAGATAAACCTCAACAGCACAGCACATGACTTCCCCTGTTATAGATCTTGCTAGTAAAAGAAGTCTGAACAAGCAATCTGCCTGCATGTCTATTTTCTTGCTGTGCTGGTATTTTTTTTTCTTTTTCTCAAAACTGTTGGCATGGCACTTTTTGATTGTCTGCCAACTGTATGGAAAATGCAGAGGTTTGACTCAGTCCGTCAATGATAGAGGCACCTTGTCTTCCCGTCTTCCCAAATGTTCTCTGACCTCGACTTAAATAAAGTTGAAAGAAAAAGCTTGAAGTCCCTTTCGGGAGAGGGGGCGGTATATAAACGCTAATAATAAATAAATAAATAAATAAATAACAACGACAACAACAAAACACCTCCCTTCTCCATCTCTTCCACCCACGGGAGCCATGGATGAAATTGCTGAGTGAGAAGAGATGATGGAGGCCGTGATGAATAACAGAACAGAATAACAGAGTTGGAAGGCACCTTGGAGGTCTTCTAGTCTAACCCCCTCCTCAGGCAGGAAGCCCTATACCATTGTCCAACTTCTTCTTAAAAACGTCCAGTGTTGGAGCATTCACAGCTTCTGAAGGCAAGTTGTTCCTCTGATGAATTGTTCTCGCTGTCAGAAAATGTCTCCTTAGTTCTAGGTTGTTTATCTCCTTGGTTTCCATTCACTGTCTTGCCATCCACGAAATGCTGGAACTCTCTTGCACCTTGTCCTGTTTCCTATTGATTCATTGCAGGTTCTCTTCCTTCAGAAGGAAGAATGGCCTCCAAATTAATTAAAACCAAAAAAAAGGGGAGGCGCTCTGTCCACAGGGATCAAGAGCTGAGCTCTCTCTCTCAAAATTTAGCCCTATGGCTTTCCAAGAGAAGTAGATACTGCCAAGCCTCCCCTAATACAATTACTTAGGCATTGAGAATATTAAAAAAAAGTGCCATAATAAATACGGGAAATCTGCGGCTTGCACCGAAGCCCGTCTTGGCTACGATCCCAAGAGCTTTTCCCAGGTGGCATTTTCTACAGCTGAGTTGCAAATGCAAAGCGGGGGGAACCTCCCCCCCCAAAAAAACAGTACAAGAGTCCAGGATGCCAAAAGAACATTCCCACAAGAGTCCTGGTCCAGTTTTTTAAAAAATATAAGCACGTCGAAAGCGTTCGCCAGCTTGACGGGCGCGATTCGTTTCCAACCCCCAAAATGTTAACAAACACCAGGCTCTTAAGTACGGTATGATTAATGTTGATTTTAATATGCAATGAGTTTCCTTCTTGGTCTAATTGACCTTTGGAGTCCTATACAGAGGAGCCGATGTTTACAGAAACCACCGCAGAGGTGGCATTCGAAACGGTGTCAGGTGTTCTGGAAAGGAAGCCTTGGGCCTTGCCAGTTGCTTTAGCTTGAAATCCCATTTGGGCCCAACCGGTTGCCATCTTGAGGTACTAGAGGAAGAGAGAGTGAGGTCTAATTTGTGCTCAGAGCTTCTTTTTGATCCCCATCCCTGCCATGAAAATAACATTTGGGAGGCTCTTAGCGTGCTTCTTGAGAAGCGAACGCGGTGATGAATTAAGCACGGAGAAATGCCAAAGAGGAGCCATTTGGCCTGTTTAGAGAGATGGAGGAGACGTATGCTTACCTCAGTCAGCCACCCGCTTCGTTAAAATTCCTCACCTGTGTAAGATAAATCTATCTATGGTATCTACCTATCTATCTATCATCCACCTACCACCCACCCAGTCACAGACCTTATCTCACTTGGAGAGCTGCCAGTCTGATATCTGCAAAATTTGGCAAGGTGTCTTGGAGAGTCACGAACCAATTAAGTGAATTCATGGTCTCCTGCAAACTCCACTCCCCTTTTGCTCCTCTTTTATTTTCTCTGGGAGGAGCCATTTATCATCCACCTGTGGCTTTACTCCCAAGTTGACCCCGGTTCTTTAGCTGTTCCCTTCATCTGGCAGCTCTACGCATGCGCACACTGGGAACAGGCTCCAGCTGTTTGTCTGCCTCACTGATGTCTGACTCTGAAGGCAGCTGATAACTGGCATACGGTCCTGGCCCCTTCTCTGCCTCTGACACAGAGCCCTCATCAGAGCCTTCCCCAGACTCCAGGACTGCCCCAGGTTCCTCCCCAACCTCCTCACTGTCCGAATCTGCTGCCAACTCTGCTGGCTGCTGGCGGGCCACAGCAAAATCAAAACCCTGCCACTTCATCAATCCCCCCTGAATTATCCTTGACTTACATTTGGCAATCTAGAGCAAGGAGTTCAAGCAGCTTCACATCGTGAGCCCAAGAGGGTTTTTTCCCCTCCCCCCACCTGGAATTTTGTGGGTCGTAAGTGGTGCTGGAGATGCTTCTGCAAACAGATGGAGAGGAAGACATTTAATTAGCCCCGGTAGAAAAGAGACACATTTGGGCTTCCAGGACTCAAAGAAAGGAATTCAACCCTGTGGGTTAAAGCTCTCTCTCTCTCTCTCCAGTTCTTGTTTTTCTCGGAGGAGGACTAGGCAGGTAACACCAGACAATGGACCGAGCTGGGGAGTTTTCAACATACAGCCGACCGGGGTGAAGTAGCTTTAGCCCTAGGCAAAGCTGGAGCCGACTTTCAACTCTAATTTGGAGCTAACTCTAATCTAATTAACTCCTCTAACATTCCCATAACACAGTAAGCTCCTCCTGACCATTGCCAGCCATCCTAAGGCAATCAAATAACTTTATCTGCTGATTAAATCTAAGCAAGTGAGCGAGCGAGCAAGCAGTGCTCAAAACAAACCACAAAAATCAACTTCTCTTCCCCAGAGGATGCTGAAATCAAGAGTCCTCTTTTACCCAATGTGTGTGTGGGGGAATTGGGAAAGCATCTGCAGGTAGAACCAATACCAGGTGATGACCTGTCCTCTAGGGCACTGTGAAGCTTTAATCGGAAAGCAAGTCTTCAAACAAACTGCTTCCCCTCTCAAACATATCAGAAAGGGGATCTGAACTGTCAAATTGAATAAAATGCCTCGAAAGCATTTTAAGGAAGAAAAAAAACAAAAATCAGTGCATCACACTGAGTTTCCTAACTGCTTCAACACTGAGTCCCTAGCAAAAGGTTTAGATCGGAGTGAAATTAATCTCCCTATCCTTCTGTCAGGCTGGATGAGTCACGCGCTGGCCACACCCATAGAAGGCAACTGGCAGCTGGAACAGAGTTCCTTTCAGGTGGGGAGGGGGAGTAGAATGTCTTAACTCCTTAGCATTGACACGTGTTAATATAATACAGTATAAACCCGCCATCCTGGGCCCAACGTTTGGGAAGCCAGGTTCTGCCTGTCACAAGCCAGGACAAAGGGTGAGTGATGGAGGAGTAACACCTCCTTAAAAAACCTTGGTCCAGCTGGCCCGGCTGGGAGCACCTCGTAAGGGCCCCTTCCCA
>NC_138565.1:5133654-5171154 GCF_964273705.1 Natrix helvetica
AAAACCCCCATTCCCTTCTAGCCCTGATGATGTTAACTAGTTGGGTAATGAAATAGCTGTAGGAATCCAACCCTCAGAGAGCATCCAGGACCCCACAGTTCAACCTTGAGCTACAAAGATTCTCTACTATTGACATATTACATTTTTGTAGGCGTAAGTGGGAAAAAAAAGAATGTTTTGGACATGTGATTTGACACCCAGATAAATACAGCATCCTTCACTTAATTCCCCCAGAGAAAGATTGAAGGCAAACGGGGTCCAGGCAGAAGGAGAGCATCATCATGGTTTCAAAACCCAAGGGACCGGTTTGGATAAAACTCAGCAGCACTTTTTCATGCGGCTGTTGACAAAAATAGGATTGCCAATAGGATCGCCAATGCCCAATGAGGGATGTGGAAGAAGAAGAGGAAGAGGAAGAAGAAGAAGAAGAAGAAGAAGAAGAAGAAGAAGAAGAAGAAGAAGAAGAAGAGAGGAGGAGGAGGAGGAGGAGGAGGAGGAGGAGGAGGAGGAGGAGGAGGAGGAGGAGGAGGAGGAGGAGGAGCAAGATGAGGAGGAGGAGGAGGAGGAGAAGAAGAAGAAGAAGAAGAAGAAGAGGAGGAGGAGGAGGAGAAAAAGAAGAAGAAGAAGAAGAGGAGGAGGAGGAGGAGGAGGAGGAGAGGAGGAGGAGGAGGAGGAGGAGGAGGAAGAGGAGAAAAAGAAGAAGAAGAAGAGGAGGAGGAGGAGGAGGAGGAGGAGAAGAAAAAGAAGAAGAGGAGGAGGAGGAGGAGGAGAAGAAGAAGAAGAAGAAGAAGAAGAAGAAGAAGAAGAAGAAGAAGAAGAAGAAGAAGAAGAAGAAGAAGAAGAAGAAGAAGAAGAAGAAGAAGGCATTGTCCTCTCTTAGGTCTACCTTAACATTCTTTCCCCCACCCTCTTCCTTGTGCCTCGGAGCAATGAACATGTCCAGATACACTACATGCCAACAAATATATATAGAAAGCCACAAATCCCTTAGCCAGAAGGACGATGAGCAGCAGCCAACAAATTAAAGCAAAAAAAGAGGCTTACAAGTAAACACTCTTTCACAGCCAGGCTCCTGATGGTGATAAGTCCATGGGCCAGGCAAGGCAAAGAAGATATAATGAAGTCAAAAGACCAAGCCCATGGTCCAGCAACTACAGAACAGGAATGCAAAGTCCAGAGATGAAGAAAGTGAGCGGATGGAAGACCGAACAATGAGCTTGCTTCTATCTGACAGGCTGGCTGGTTTCACCCCAGGTAATACTCGTTTTGAAGTATGACGGCCTTGCTTTTGCTAACTCTCACCTTCCACGGCCCACTGTGCCTTAATCCTCAAAGATTTAACCGTTTTCCCTCTGAGACAAGAAGGAACTTTTGACAGAAACTCACCATCCCAACGAGTAGAGTTCTCGGGCCTTTATAAGACCTGGTCCTTCACAAACAGCTCTTCTGTTGTAGTCCACTGGCAGCCGGTGGAGCTGATAGAAGAGTCGGACAGTGAGGAGGTTGGGGAGGAACATGGGCCAGTCCTGGGGGCTGAGGAAAGCTCAGACGAGGGCTCTGCATCAGAGGCAGAGAGGGAGCTAGACAGCAGTGAGGCAGAGGAACAGCTGGAGCCTGTTCCCAGTGTGCGCATG
Organism: Natrix helvetica; assembly: GCF_964273705.1. Classification (NCBI taxonomy): domain Eukaryota; kingdom Metazoa; phylum Chordata; class Lepidosauria; order Squamata; family Natricidae; genus Natrix; species Natrix helvetica. The sequence goes on from NC_138565.1 coordinate 5,135,289, forward strand.
TGCAGAGCTGCCAGAAGACAAGAACAACTAAGAAAGCAGGGTTGACTTGGGAATAAAGCCACCCCTTGTAGGTGATTGGCCCCTCCTAGAGGAAGCAAAAGAGGAGCAAATGAGGAGGGGTCTTTTGTAGAAAACAATTTGTTCCTTCGGTTGTTTCAAGAGAGGAAAGTTCTGTGTGTGACTCTAAGAGACTCTGTGCCAAGTTTTGCCCTGCTCTGCATTTGGAAACTAGTTATGTGGCAGTTCTCCAAGTGAGATAAGGTTCGTGTTGATAAATATCCCTCTGAAAGACTGTTTGCCAAGCCTTGCTTATGGTGAATGAAAGGAAATCACAGTGATGTAAATAAAAGAGTTTTTTGCCACGACCCAGACTCTTCTTCATGCTTGTTAAGGAAGCCTGGGTCAGAGCACTTTCTCCTTGGGGGACTTTTCGGATCTGCTTGAACTCTCATCACTTGAAACAATAATCTAATCCAGTTGAGCTGTCTTTACGAGATCTACTTGACTCCTTTTCTCAAGTAGTCCAGAAGAAAGTGGGCGGGATCTTCCCAGTGGATGTTTTTCCACCCGTTTCATTCTCAGATTTCTCAAGGTGATAGTTGGTATCCCTTCACCTCTCCTCCTTTGGAAAGTTCACCTAGATCCACCACTCACACCCCAAGGTGTTCAAGAGTTGTTTTTGTCGCTTTGTGGCTGTTATTCTTCAGTCTTGCTGTGGTCCACCAATGCAGCTGGCAGCAGATTCGGACAATGGGGATGGTTGGGGAGGAAGATGGACCAGTCCTGGAGTCTGGGGAAGGCTCGGACAAGGGCTCTGCGTTGGAGGCAGAGAGTGGGACAGAGCCCTATGCCAGTTATCAGCTGCCTTCGGAGTCAGACATCAGTGAGGCAGAAGAGCAGCTGGAGCCTGTTCCCAGTGTGCGCATGCGCAGTGTTGCCAGACAAAGGGGGCAGTTAAAGAACAGGGGTTGACTTGGGAGTGAGGCCACAGGTGGACGATGAATGGCCCCTCCCAGAGGAAATAAAAGAGGAACGAAAGGGGAGTGGAGTTTGCAGGAGACAATTAGTTCGCTAATCGGTTCCTGACTCTCCGAGACTCCTTGCCAAGTTTTGCCGATATCAGCCTGGCAGCTCTCCAAGCCAGATAAGGTCGGTGACTGTAAATCCTCCCTCGAAAGACTTTGCTGGATGGGAATGAGCAGAATTCACAGTAGATTAATAAAAGGTTTTTTTTTTGTCGGGACCAGGAGTTTTCTTCATACTCTTGGGAAGCCTCGGCCAGAACAAGTCTCTGTTTTGCTCCGTAGCCTTCCAACCCGTTTATATTTTACATATATACATTCTGCGTTCCGTTCTGCACATTTTCTGCTTGAACCAACACTATCAAAAGCATGCTCCTTTTCCTTTTAAAAAAAAATCTCCCTGCTTTTTAATGTCAAATTCCTACAGATGCCTCGTTAAAACGGTTCGCCTTTGCTCCATACAAGAAAGTTGGGAGGGGAGGGGGGAAGGGGGGGAGAGACATTGTATTCAAGTGACACGTTTGGCTCGGTGCAGTTTTAATTTGTAATCTCTTTCTTTGGAGCAGACTGCATTTGGCAAGAACACTCAGAGGGATGTGTATTTTTATTTTATTTTATTTTTTTTGCTCCCCCTTTCCAATGTACACCTTGGCAAACTTGCGATTCAATTGTCATTCCCTTGGGAGGCAAAAAGTTGGCTATTCGCCCCTTGGTGACAGATGCTCTCGTTTCGCTTGAGTTGCCAAACTTGTCATGTGCCTTATTAATCTTTGCTGTTCCCCATATTATTGAGGCAGCATATCATTTACTGGAGCTACAGGGAGAAGGGCGAGCCATTCCTGGGGTAGAGATTGCAAGCTCTTTAGCACTCAGACCAATCAACTTGGCTTGGGGAGCACATTTCAGTGGTGGGATTCCTTTTTTTTTTACTACCTGTTCTGTAAGATTTTTAATGGGCATGTTGTGGCTTGGTGGGCATGGCAGGGGAAGGATACTGCAAAATCCCCATTCTCTCCCTTCTCCAGGAGAAGGATATTTCAAAATCCACATTCCCTCTCCATTCCAGGGGAAGGATACTGAAAAATCCCCATTTCCTCTCCACTTCAGGGGAAGGATACTGCAAAATCCCCATTCCCTCCCCACACCAGGGGAAGGATACTGCAAAATCTCCATTCCCTCCCCACTCCAGGGGAAGGATACTGAAAAATCCCCATTTCCTCTCCACTTCAGGGGAAGGATACTGCAAAATCCCCATTCCCTCCCCACACCAGGGGAAGGATACTGCAAAATCCCCATTTCCTCCCCACTCCAGGGGAAGGATACTGCAAAATGCCCATTCTCTCCTGATCAGCTGGGACTCAGGAGGCAGAGAATAGATGAGGGCGGGGCCAGCCAGAGGTGATATTTACTGGTTCTCCGAACTACTCAAAATTTTCACTACCGGTTCTTCAGAACTGGTCAGAACCTGCTGAATACCACCTCTGGCTCATTTGTATTGGTAGTGGCTGTAATTATGAAAGAGGAGAAGGGGCCATTTGGGGTGTGTCCAGATAGAACATGGAATAACAGAGTTGGAAGAGACCTTTGGAGGTCTTCTAGTCCTATGCCATTCCAGACTTTTTTTGGGCTTGAAGAGATGGGTAAACGTGATCATAGAAAAATAATAGAGTAATAGAATAACAGAGTTGGAAGGAGCCTCGGAGATCTTCTAGTCCAGCCCCCTGCTTAAGCAGGAAACCCTATACCATTTCAGACAGATGGTTGTCCAATCTCTTCTTAGAAACTTCCAGTGTTGGAGCACTCACAACTTCTGGAGGCAAGTTGTTCCACTGGTTGATTGTCCTCACTGTTAGGAAGTTTCTCCTTAATGCCAGGTTGTTTTCCTGCTTGATGAGTTTCCATCCATTGCTTCTTGTCCTGCCTTCAGGTGCTTTGGAGAATAGCTTGACTCCCTCTTCTTCTTCAAGCAGAGGGTTGGATTAGAAGGCCTCCAAGGTCCCTTCTAATGCTGTTATTCTATGATTCTTTCTTTGATCATCCCTTCAAGCCCAAAGTTAAACTAGGTAACTGTCAGCGTTCCAAGTAACGCACCTGTATAAAACAAACTCTGAGGCACTTGAGCTCCTCAAAGAACAGTTTGTTGGACACATCATATTCGCACAAACTGGTGAAAGCCAACTCTTGAGCTTTTCCATGGCTTTCACTTAATTAAAAGTAAAAGTTCCGTCCTTTCCCCCAGGTCATTGTCACACTGTCCAATCCGAGTGCTGGCTAGTTGCTGGGTTACCGGCTCCTCCTCTGGCCAGCCACCTGTGAGAATGTCCTTGGTTCCCACAGGAAAACTTTGTATTGTTTGGCCTACAAAAGCCCATCTAACTATTTCTCCCGTCTCTCACTTCTGTGTGGAAACCCTGAAGCCTGCAAAACGACTTTAGCCAGGTTCAAATGAAAGCCCTTTTCAGCCAACCGGTTCTGTGGGTGTGCCTTGGTGGGAGTGGCTTGGGTGTGTGTGTGTGTCATATGACTGAGTGGGTGTGGCTTAGTGGTCATGTGATTGTGTGGGCATGGCTGCACAACAGACACACACAATGTAAAAGCAGCTGGACTTCACACCAAATGTCACACAGCGGATCGGTAGTAAAAAAAATGCTTAAGAAAAGTTTTTAAAAAGTTGATTAAAAGTTTAAACACAACACAGTTAATAGAAATCACCCAACATCAATTAGATTTGAAACCTGAAACCTTCTTGTTAGGACTCAAACCCCCAGATATCAACATGGAGATATGTTCTTGATGTTGCACATAACCATTGCGGCAAGATTGGCATTTGCCCAGGAATGGAAGAGCGATCAAATACCAATGGATAGGGCAGTAATAAATAAAATTAATGAATGCGCAGAATCGGATAGACTAACAAAATTAATTAAAGGGAAAAAGGACTCAGAATTCTATTACTCGTGGAAGAGGTGGTACAATTGGGTACGGGAACGACCGAATAACAACAACTGAAGCAATAATATATGTTTAAATCAGATACTGGTAAATAATATTAATCAGAAATTAAAGGACGAATAAGAATTGATGAAGTAGGTACGCTGACTAGATGGGCTGCATATAGTGTAAATGTTGGTGTCAAATACTAGGCCTACTATTAGGACGGTAATGTTAAGTTTGGTTATTTAGACGCTATGATTTCTTGCGCGGTGACGGCAATATGTTTAAAATTATGTTTGTATGATTTTATTTTTACAAGAATAAATAAATAAAAAATTTAAAAAAAAACACAAAAAAAGTTTAAGCACAGCTGATCGTGGGAACTTTAAAAAAATCTTTTTAAAGCATTTTTTTTACTAACGGTTCGGACGAACCGACCTGAACTGGTAACATTTCACCCCCGAACCAAACACCTGGAGAGCAGAACAGGAGCAGCTGGTAGCACTTTTTCCCCAGAGAAATCGAGGCACGCAATTCATCCATCATCCTAAAGTCCAATGCTTTCCCTGTCCTTCCCCCGTCCTCCCTTCCTAAACTTCGGTTAGTCATAATTAAGAAGGCTCCGGGAGATGTCGGTATTTACACATTCTGGCGTGACCTGATCTCATCTGTGTCTCCTCCAGGAAAGATCAGACCTATTTGTTATCCACTTGGTTTCTCGGGGCAGTGTGATTCTCAAGTGAGCTGCGTTGCTTTGATGAATATAAATGTATTTATGCGGGGCATATCAGGAGATAAAACCTGCTTCGAAATTTACCCACAGAGGAAGGGAGGGAGGGTGGCATATGTGCTAAAAGGAGCCATTTAAATATAGGTGGCAGAGGGAGAAGCAGAAAGAGAGAGAGAGAGAGAGAGAGAGAGAGAGACTTATAAAAGAGTGTGTTGAGGTCTCTCCATGTGTGTGTAACACGCAACACAAAGGACATCGGCTCAGAGAAGATTGCTTTAGGCGTTCTCGGTTGCCATCTCAGAGCACAAATCTTAATTACAGGGGAGCAAAGGGAACGCCGGATCAAATTTGACACCCCCCACCCCCCATTCAAGGCTGCAAGCCAACACTTCCCTCCAATTTGGATCATCTCAGATTGCATAAACAAAACTCTCTGGGGATTTTTGAAAAGCAACGCAATCTGATCCATTTGGGAATTTGTGAATTTCAGATCCACAGGGACATTTATTTATCTTGGAAAGCTGCCATGTCAATATTTTCCCAATGAGGTGCTGTGCAAGGAAAGGCTGGGCACAGAGTCTCTGAGATTCACGGACAGATCTTCACACTCCTGAAACGAATCTAACGACCGAACGAACAAATTGTTTCCTGCAGAAGCCCACTCCCCTTTCGCTCCTCTTTTATTTCCTGTGGGAGGGGCTATTCACAATCCACCTGTGGCTTTACTCCCAAGTCGACCCTGATTTCTGAGCTGTTCTTTTCTTCTGACAGCTCTGCGCATGCGCACACTTGGGAACAGGCTCCACAGGGACCACAGGTGGATGGTGGATAGCTGCTCCCATAGGAAATAAAAGAGGAGCGAAAGGGGAATGGGCAATTTGTTTGTTCGTTCGTTGCAGGAGTGTGAAGATCTGTCCGTGAATCTCAGAGACTCTGTGCCCAGTCTTTCCTTGCACAGCACCTCATTTGGAAAAATATTTACATGGCAGCTTTCCAAGCTAGATAAGGTCTGTGGTCATAAATGCTCCTTTGAAAGACTGTTTGCCAGGCCTTGGCTGAATGTGAATGAGAGGAATTCACATTCATTTAATAAAAGGGGTTGTGCCGGGACCAGGAATCTGTTTCGTGCTTTTTGGGGAAGCCTAGGACAGAAGGGGAATGTCGTCACCATGTCTCCCAAATCTGACTTTATCCCAGTAGTTTTCTGCCTCTTATTTGGAGGACAAGTCTTTGAAACGGTTTTTGAATAGCTTCCCCCTCTCTTGTCTTCCCTCCTATCTGTTTCTCTCCTGTCCAGATTGATTTTAGCCTGGCATTAGTTGAGAAGGAGAGGGAGGCTGGGAGGAGGAGAGGGGGAAAAAAACAACAACCTCCAAACACTAAAAAGACAATTGCCATCTGTGAGATGCAGAAGACATTGTAATTGAAGGAGAGGTCTCCCAACTTTCTCCCGCGTTAATAGAGCGCAAGTGAACACGAAGGAAATAATTCCGTTCATCGCCCTTCCCGCAAAGGTTTGTGCCACTCTCTGACACCCAACCTCATTATTTTAATCACAGAGTGGGAAACAGAACATCTAATAAGCGACAGGGCAGGAGTCCAGCCAGTGTAATAAGGAGCAAGCAAACATGGAAGGGCCGTGGCGGTTGACAGCAAAATGAAAGTTGTCAAAGGGATGTCAAAGGATCACTTCTGAAACTAAGGATCTCTAATCACGGGGATTGAGTTGGACCTGTTGTGGTACGCTGGCGGCCAGCAGAGCGGGCAGCAGAGTCGAACGGTGAGGAGGCTGGGGAGGAACATGGGCCAGTCCTGGAGTCTGGGGAAGGCTCGGACGAGGGCTCTGCATCGGAGGCAGAGAGGGAGCTAGAGAGCAGTGGGGCAGAAGAACAGCTGGAGCCTGTTCCCAGTGTGCGCATGCACAGAGTTGCCAGAAGACAAGAACAACTAGGAAAGCAGGGTTGACTTAGGAGTAAAGCCACAGGTGGACCGTGAATGGCCCCTCCCATAGGAAACAAAAGAGGAACAAATGGGGAGGGGGCTTTTGCAGGAAACAATTCATTTATTTGATCATTTCAAGAGTAGAAAGTTCTATTTGGGATTATAAGAGACTCTGTGCCACGTTTTGCTTCATCTTTCATTCAGAAACTAGTTATGGCAGGGGTCCAAACGAGATAAGATGCGTGTGGATAAATATTCCTCTGAAAGACTGTTTGCTAAGCCTTGCTGACTTGTGAATGAAAGGAATTGACAGTCGTGTAAATAAAAGAGGTTTTGCAGGGACCAGGACTTTGCTTCTTGTTTTCTAAGAAAGCCTGGGTCAGAGCATAACCCAAACGAAAGTTATTAGGTTGTCAAAGCAAAGAATCCATTAATAAGGATAGGAATCCTGTCGGCTGCCAGCCCCTTCAGCAGCTGAATCAGAGGAGGGGGCATGGGAATCAGGATCAGCATCAAGGCAACCGGAGAGCTCCGAGGGAGAAGAAGGAACGGAGCTGGCAGAGAGGGAGAGAGAGAGAGGCAGAGCCTGGGCCAACCATCAGCCCTCAGATTGAGACTCAACAGCCCATCACATCTGGAGGTGGCTGATGAGGAAGAGGAGGGACAGCTGGGTGCAGTGCCTGACGCGCGGATGCATAGAAGGCAGAGGAGAGGACAGCAGTGGAAATCTATGGGCCGGTCCTTGGGAAGAAAGAGCCAGCACTGCTGCAAACCTCCATTTCAGCTCTGGGAATAAAAGGCAAGAGGCGGAGATGAATAGATATGGCAGAATCGTTTGCGACAGCCCTTCAAATATCGGAATGGGTAGCATTGCAGAAGCGTGGTGCAGGTTTCTCCTTGTTTTTAACCTTTCTCTGAGACTCCGATCACAGGGAGGAACATCAAGAGACTCTTGACCTTCTGGTGATGTTTCTACCTAAGAACGTTAGGTAGAATGTTTCTACCTTGGGCTTTTCCTTGATGGTTGCTCCAGGCACATTTCCCTCCAGGCCATATTTAGTTGGCTTGGGGCTGAGCAAACTCTGCAGGGAAGGCCTATATAAGCGATGACGAACCATCATCATAGAAAGCACACGCGTGCCCTCTATTGCGTGTGCTCGCATGCCCACTCCTATAATTTAATGCCACCCTGTGCTGTGCCCCCTGCCCATACGCAGGTGACCCCCCTGCCCCATTGTCCAAGTGTGCATGGCTTTCTTGGAGCCTGCGGAGGGCAAAAATGGCTTCCCTCAGCCCCCCCGGAAGCCCCTCCAGAAACAGCCCATTGTCCGGTGGGTCCCGTAGGTCTGTTTTTCACCCTTCCCAGGTTCCAGAGGCTTTCTTGGAGCCTGGGGAGGTAAAAAACGCCCTCCCCCAGCCCCCCAGAGCCTCCCTGGAAGCGGCTCATTTTCTGACTTTCAGTGGGCCTGGTAGGTCCGTTTTTCGCCCTCCCTGGGCTCCAGAGGCTTTCTCGGGGAGGTTGAAAACGGCCAAAAATCAAGGCCGAAAATCAGCATGCGCGCTGGAACTGACAGGGCAATGTCTCGAAACGGCTCTTGGGCTCCACCTGTGCTATAGGTTTGCCATTCCGGGCCTATATGGTGAACTCTGAAGGATAATCCCATTCCTGTGATATCTCCCTCCCCCACCCCACCCCATGCCTTCTTCCCTTGGTATGTCATGGCACAGAGAGAGAGAGAGACAAAGCAGGTTTCGGAGTCCAAATGACTCCATCCGTCTTATTCCAATGACGGCCTAATAGCCATTATGAGATAAACAGAGAGAACATTTGCTGGCAAGCGAGACTGACAGAAGGGCTATAGAGCTGTAGAGGGCAGGGGGTGCCCGACGGGGAGTCGTTTCTCTATTCCCCACCCCACCCCCCCAACTCCAGGGACCAAGACATATAATAGAATAAAGGATAACCCTCAGAGCCCTGCAAATGTTTGCGAAGGCATTACCACACCGCTATGAAAAGCCACAGCAGGCCTGGGTCTCGTTTCCCTTCAGACTTCACCGACTCGGCGACTGTCACCAATCATAGTTCTAAAAAATTAGGTGCCTTTCAACAAAGCTGACCCCCTTTCCAACCCTTTGGTGGACAGAAGATGCCGTGTGCTTTCTTCAAACCGGGAGGGAGATCGTACGATGGGTTAGCCTCTATTTAAAAGACCACCCCTCTTTCATTAGAACAAGGTTAACCCATCGCGCGGTTTCGGAGGACTCCCGCTCTTGACGGATCTCCGGGTGATAATAAATCTCAGGTCTTCCCTATCGAGGTGGCGCGGAATATTTAATTTATAATAGTGGAATGACAGATAAAAGTCACATTGGAGTGAAAGAACCGTGTCAAAAAAAAAGAAAAGAAAAAGAAAAAAGAGCCGTTCAAGAGAGGCTCTGCGTCGTTTTGATTTATGGATTATTTGTTCTCACCTTCTGGATCTCCACATACTAAAAATCCAACTGAGATCCTGCAGAAACGGGTATTCAGATTGGCTTAGCTTAGGTTATCAAGGTGGAACTGAGGCAGTAGGATTTCCCCATTATTCAGTCTCTTTAATTTCTAAATGTTTCTGCAAAGGGATGTCCATGCATAATTTGTAGCATCATTTCAACTCGTAGGTAGGTAGGTAGGTAGGTAGGTAGATAGGGATGGAGAGAGAGATAATGGATGGAGATAGATAGATAGAGAGCAGGGGGAATGGATGGAGATGATAGAGACACACACACACAGAGACAGATGGATGGAGATAGATAGATAGATAGATAGATAGATAGATAGATAGATAGATAGATAGATAGATAGATAGATAGATGATAGATAGATAGATAGATAGATAGATAGATAGATAGATAGATAGATAGATATGGATGGAGAGACAGATAATAGATGGAGATAGATGGAGAGAAGGGGGAATGGATGGGGATGATAGATAGAGAGAGAGACAGAGAGAGATGGATGGAAATACATAGATAGAGCTAGAGATAGGTAGATAGAAGGATAGATAGATAGATATAGATAGATAGAGATAGGATAGATAGATAGATAAATAGATAGATAGATAGGAGATAGATAGATGGATGGATGGATAGATAGATAGATAGATAGATAGATAGATAGATAGATAGATAGATAGGCGATAGATAGATAGATGGATTGATAGATAGATAGGATAGATGATAGGTAGGTAGGTAGGTAGGTAGATAGATAGATAGATAGATAGATAGATAGATAGATAGATAGATAGATAGATAGATAGATAGATAGATGATAGATGATAGATAGATAGATAGATAGATAGATAGATAGATAGATAGATAGATAGATGATAGATGGATGGATGGGTGGATGGATGGATGGGTGGATGGATGGATAGATAGATAGTTTGTTTTCTTGCAGATGTTTCATTACCCAAAGTTGGTAACATCATCAGCAAAATTGGGGGGGGGGCGCTGTAGTAATGCCGGCAGGAACCCACCCCTGGTTGGACTGGATGACCTACAAGGTCCCTTCCAGCTCTATTCGGAATTGAAATTCGAATGGAAATCCCCTACCTCCTTCTGCCTCAACCAAGGAGAAACAAGTATTGCTGTGGGACGTTGCAACCACAGGTCGTCCATTCAGCTCTGGACATGCAAATGCTTCCCAACGAATGAAGCACCCTCAAAGAGTTGCTGCCTTTCCCCCCTTGCCTCCAGCAAACCCAATTTCCCCTCGACTTGTCTCCTGATAGGTGGGAACAAGTGTTCCTACCCCAAGAGCTCATGATGTGGGTCAGAAGCGCCATCTGAACCCATCCAGATTTTAGAAAAAAAGAAAGAATAAGGTGAAGGTTCCCCTTGCACATCTGTGCTACTCGTTCCCGACTCTAGGGGGCGGTGCTCATCTCCGTTTCAAAGCCAAAGAGCCAGCGCTGTCCGAAGACATCTCCGTGGTCATGTGGCCGGAATGACTCAATGCCAAAGGAGCACAGAGTGCTGTTCCCTTCCCACCAAAAATGGTTCCTATTTTTCTACTTGCATTTTTAACATGCTTTCAAACTGCTAGGTTGGCAGTAGCTGGGACAAGTGACGGGAGCTCACTCCGTTACGCGTTGTAGGGATTCGAACCGCCGAACTGCCGACCTTTCTGATCAACAAGCTCAGCGTCTTAGCCACTGAGCCACCCTTCTGAAAGGACAATTGCCTAGAATTGTCTAGAATGGGGGTTTTCATCCCCCTTTCGTATTACCCAGGCAGAATGATCCACCTCTGCTAGAAAAAGAGAGTTATTTTCTCCCTCCATTTTTCCAACTCTTAAGCTCCGTTGACTCTCAAATGCTCATCACTGCGATATGTGTTGAAGGGACAGCTTTGGAATTAACAACATACCTCTTGGGGTTGCAGGCCTGCATTAGATTTACCCTGAGATTCCATCTTTGGGGAGCGGAGATGCTTAGAGTTGACAGCTCGCTAAAAACAACTGCATAAACAATCTAGAATAAGAAGCATATGCAGGAAAGGGCTTATAATGTGATGGATTATTTAGGGGAAAAAAAACCTTATTTCATCTGCCCAAAGGTAATTTGTCGACAAAGGGGCCATGCATTAGCAGGTGGAACATCTCTTCGGGGAAGCGACATTCAAAATGGTTAATATTTTTTCAAATTCTAACTCAAAAACGGACAGGCTCCTGTTGTGGCTTGCCAGCAGAGCTGGCAGCAGATTCGGACAGTGAGGAGGTTGGGGAGGAAGATGGGCCAGTCCTGGAGTATGGGGAAGGCTCTGATGAGGGCTCTGTGTCGGAGGCAGAGAGGGGGTCAGAGCCGTCTGACAGTTATCAGCTGCCTTCGGAGTCAGAGATCAGTGGGGCAGAAGAACAGCTGGAGCCTGTTCCCAGTGTGCGCATGCACATAGTTGCCAGATGAAGCGAACAGCTAAAGAACAGGGGTCGACTTGGGAGTAAGGCCACAGGTGGACGATGAATGGCCCCTCCCAGAGGAAATAAAAGAGGAGCGAAAGGGGAGTGGAGTTTGCAGGAGATCATTCGTTTGCTTCATTGGTTCGTGACTCCCCGAGGCTCCTTGCCAAGTTTTGCCGATATCAGCCTGGCAGCTCTCCAAGCTAGATAAGGTCTGTGACCGTAAATCCTCCCTTGAAAGACTTTGCTGGCTGTGAATGAGCAGAATCCACAGTCAATTAATAAAAGGGGTTTTTCTCGGGACCAGGAGTTTGCTTCAGGCTCTCGGGAAGCCTCGGTCAGAGCACTCTCTTGCCAATCAGGCAAGAACATTTCTCTTCCCGAGATAAATCAGGGAACATTTTTATAAAGTCCACCTTCAAGAGGCCACTCTTCAGCTTTCAGAAGTGCCGTCTGAAGAAGCTTTTCAATTGCTTGGGGGAGGGGAAAAAAAATCTCTCCTCTCCTCCGAGATCCCAAAACCGCTTTCAAAACACCTTCTTCCCCTTCCTTTCGATTCTCCTTTCTCGTTCGCCCATTGACATCTCCCCGTTTCCTTTTCAATTTCCTCCAGAAGGGACGGTTTGTGTTGGAGGGTGTGGGGAAGCCAAACCTTCTCCCAGCCTCCCCCTTTTCCTCCTTTCCTTAAAAACCCATTGCGAATCTCCCCCACTTTCCTCCCATCTCCTTCCCACCCGGCGAGGCTGCATCAAGATAATTTTCTGTTATTAGATCTGAAGTGTTTTCGATGCGAAGTGCCTTTTCACGGGGAAAAGAATGGAGGCCCTGGCGTTGTAATAGCTTTGCTTCTTCGCCGTGCCGCACGACAGCTCCCAAGTATATTCAGGTAAGGTAATCTTGGCAGCTTAAGCTCCATTAAAGGAGCGATGGCATCTCTTAATGAAACCACGGTGCTTTGGTCATTGTGCCTGATGTGAGGGGGCACAGATGCCAGGAGAAAATGATGATGGGATGAGCCCCCGTTCCCTCCTCTCCCCCACCATTGGATGCTTACAAGATCTACAAAACTATACATTTCCCACAACGGCGGTAGCATATGTCACATCGCTGTGCCACATAATTATATTTCATTTGCACAAAGGAAGAGGGGGAAAAAAACCCTTGGAAGGGAAGACATTAGCTAGACAATCTAGCAAGCCATCAGGTTGTGAGTTAGAAGAGGAAACAACAGCAGCAATCACACACAAATACACTAGGTCCCAGTTATTTTGTCAAAGAATTGATTATTTTCTTGTGAGAACTTTTATATCCATTTATATACATGCTAGCTGGATACCCATGCTTCGCTACGAAACCATGTGATCGGCCCAGCTGTCAGGCTGGATGAGTCACGCACTGGCCACACCCATAGAAGGCAACTGGCAGCTGGAACAGAGTTCCTTTCAGGTGGGGAGGGGGAGTAGAATGTCTTAACTCCTTAGCATTGACACGTGTTAATATAAGACAGTATAAACCCGCCATCCTGGGCCCAACGTTTGGGAAGCCAGGCTCTGCCTGTCACAAGCCAGGACAAAGGGTGAGTGATGGAGGAGTAACACCTCCTTAAAAAACCTTGGTCCAGCTGGCCCGGCTGGGAGCACCTCGTAAGGGCCCCTTCCCAGGGTTACGGGAGAAGACGGTCAATGGGTTTGAAGGCGGAAGAGGGCTCTACGCCCCAACGGCAGATCAAGCAGCAGAACCATCTTCTAGGAGAAGGGAAACTCCGATTACAATCCTCCACTGCCTTGTGGCTGCATCTACTCCTGGAAAAGGCTTCAGGAGTCAACCTCCAGGCAAAATCCGGAGCCAGAGTCCCGGAAGCAGTTCGTGACTATGTACAATCATGTTCTGGTAACTCCTGCGATGCAGCTGGAACTGATCGTATCAGCTCTGCCATTCCCTTGGACTCTTTTAGCGACATGGAGAGTGGGGGGGATCTGCTGCTTGGGTAACCATCTATCCTCCATACTAATCTACCCAGGCCTTGTGCTCTGGAGAGGACACTCCAGCTTTGACGCAGTTGGAACTGACTGTATCGACTCTGCCGTTCACCCTGCACCTGTGGCTTTACTCCCAAGTCGACTCTGATTTCTGAGCTGTTCTTTTCTTCTGTCAGCTCTGCGCACATGCACACACTGGGAACAGGCTCCAGCTGTTCCTCTGCCTCCCCGAAGGCAGCTGAGAACTGCTAGACGGCCTCGGCCCCATCTCGGCGTCCAACGTAGAGCCCTCCTCCAAGCCTTCCCCAGCCTCCAGGACTGGCCTACGTTCCTCCCCAACCTCCTCCTTGTCCGAATCTGCTGCCAGCTCCACTGGCCACTGGCGGGCCACAATAACCTGGTCCTTAAAGATAGAACGCCCTTTCCTGCGATGTCCCACATCCCATCTCTCTTTGTGGATGGTCACATGGTTTTTACCCAGGATGCCGTTCACACATTCTCCTGCCTACGGGCATTCTGGGAGAAACATAGAGGAGCCATTGCTAGCCAGAGAGCCAAGCTGCCTCAGCCACTGAGGAAATCACCAATTCTTGACCTCTTGCCTGAGTGCCTTCTCTACCCACGCTGGATTTCAGCAGAAGGCCAGGCAAAGGTGTTTCGAAAATAGTTTTGAGGCAGAAAACCCATTAAATCTTTTGTGTAACCCACTAGAGATTGCTCCACGCAGGTGTTTGCTTGCTTTAAGGGGCAGGAAAAGAGGCAAAACTTCAAACTGTTTTTAACCGGCTGACTTCCTTTTATTGCCCCCCTTTTCTCTTGAACTGCCTTCAAAAAGCAACAAAAAACCTGACTTTAAGGAAGGCTCCCAGCCTCCTCCAGTGCTTACCAGATCTACATTAGACAGACCAATTCTTGGCGTGGTAAAAAGGAAAATGTTTTTTTTTTTTACCACTGCAGGTTTATTGTCACAGATAATTCACTGGTGGTTTGTTTAAGAGAATAACAGAGCTGGAAGGGACCTTGGAGGTCTTCTAGTCCAACCCCCTGTTCCAGCAGGAAACCCTATAACAAATAGGATAGGATGGGATGGGATGGGATGGGATGGGATGGGATGGAATAGAATAGAATAGAATAGGAGTTGGAAGGGACCTTGGAGGTCTTCTAGTCCAACCCCCTGTTCCAGCAGGAAACCCTATAACAGATAGGATAGGATGGGATGGGATGGAATGGAATGGAATAGAATAGAATACAGTTGGAAGGGACCTTGGAGGTCTTCTAGTCCAATCCCCTGTTCCAAACCTTTCAGACAAACAGTTGCCCAGTTTCTTCTTGAGAGCCTCCAGTGATGGAGCACCCATAACTTTAGGAAGTGAACCATTCCACTGGTTTATTGTTCTCACTTAGTTCTAAGGTTGCTTCTCTCCTTGATTAGTTTCCACCCATTGCTTCTTGTCCTGCCCTCGGGTGCTTTGGAGAATAGCTTGACTCCCTCTTCTTTGGGGCAGGCCCTGAGATATTGGAAGACTTCTATCATAACTCCCCTAGTCCTTCTTTTCATCAAACTAGACATACCCAATTCCAGCAACCGTTCTTCATATGTTTTAGCCTCCAGTCCCCTAATTCTCTTTTTATTCTCCATGTTCCAGAAAAAAAACCATGGGTGCACTCTGCACCTTGGCTTAAGTGATGCATTTGGTTCTTTCTCTTCTCGGAAAGTCTGTAGACTTTTCCTCCAAGTATTTAATAATGATGTTCCTAATCGCATCCTGAGCCACATGGAGTTTGCTCATCATTAGACATAATCCCAATGTCTCCTAATTGCTGAAATTCAGGCACAAAATCCAGCCAAAGTTAAGCACCTGCTTAAATCTCTAATTAAAATCAATGGAGCTTAAATAAACCCAGTTCAGATAAAGCAGAATTATGCTTTATTAGAGTTCCCTTCCCTTCCCCCTGGAAGACTTATAGGGGGTAAACATTCATTTTTGATATAGTTTTTAAAAACTTGTGCTGATGCTTACAATCAAGGTTTGCTAGGGGAGGGGGAGTAGGGGAGGGGAGAGGAAAGGAAAGGAAGGGGAGAAAGAGAAAGAAGGGGAGAGGAAAGGAAATGAAGGGGAGGAGAAGAAAGAAGAGGGAAAGAAAAGAAAGGGAGAAGAGGAAAGGAAAGGAGGAAGGAGAAAGAAGGGGAAAGGAAAGGAAATGATGGGGAGGAGAAGAAAGAAGGGGAAAGGAAAGGAAAGGAAAGGGAGAAGAGGAAAGGAAAGGAAGGGGAGAAGGAGAAAGAAAGGGAAAGGAAAGGAAATGAAGGGGGAGGAAAAAGAAGGGGGAAAGAAAAGGAAAGGGAGGGAAGAGGAAAGGAAACGAAGGGA
Source organism: Natrix helvetica (assembly GCF_964273705.1). Lineage (NCBI taxonomy): Eukaryota > Metazoa > Chordata > Lepidosauria > Squamata > Natricidae > Natrix > Natrix helvetica. The sequence goes on from NC_138565.1 coordinate 5,151,206, forward strand.
AGGAGAAAGAAGGGGAAAGGAAAGGAAATGAAGGGGAGGATGAAAGGAAAGGGAGAAGAGGAAAGGAAGGGGAGAAGGAGCAGAACAGAGAAAGGAAAGGAAAGGAAGGGGAGAAGGGGAAATAACGGGAAAAGGAAAGGAAAGGAAGGGGAGAAGGGGAAAGAAGGAGGAAAGGAAAGGGAGAGGAGGAAAGGAAAGGAAGGGGGGAGGAGGAAAGGAAAGGATGTGGAGGAAAGGAAAGTTAGAGGAAAGATATCCTGGGACTTTAGATGAAATAGATACTCTTCATGCAAATTCCACATCCAGGTATTCTAACAAAGGTGCATGTGAACCAGCCTCCTTTCTCACTAAACCTGGATGCAGAGTTTCTGAAATCTCTTCAATCTAAAGTCTCAGGATTATCGCCGACATTGCGATTCTCAAAGGCCCGTCCACCGAACACTCTTTTTATCTGTACCCTTTTGAGTGTGAGTCTTCGATCACGCCCTGTTTACATTTCCCTGGGAAAATACTTGGGAAAAATCCCAGGTTGGTGGTGGGGGTTGTAGGGGAAATCCACTTAGTTTTTGAGACATCCTCTGAGTTTTTGAGACACCTTATCTATGTTTCCTGGGAAAAGAAATATGGGTAAAATCCCATTGGGGAGTCAAATCCACTTAGGGTTAGGGTTAGGTCCAGGGGTGGGTTTCAAAAATTTTAGCAAAGGGAACTCTGCCTGGTTGCTGGATTGGTTTGGCCATGGTGGGCGTGGCCTAGTTGGCCTCCTGCACCAAGCCCGGGGGGGAGAGTTTTTGCCCTCCCCGGGCTCCAGAGGTCTAGTGGAACTTCTGGTAGCCTCCATGCGCACCCTGCACTTACGGGCCGCTTGGGGACTCCTGGGAGGGGAGAGGTGGTGTGGGCGAGGCCAGCCAGAGGTGGAATTTGGGGATTCTCCGAACTACACAGAATCTTGGATAGAATTTCTCCCGAAGCCCTGCAAACACCCAGGAGCCCACCCCTGGCTTAAGCCCCCATGAAAATTTAGAGAGTAAAACAGACATCGCCAATGGATGTCGTAGCGCATGGGTATGCTTAGGAGGGTTCGGACTTTGTGAGACCACCCTATCCATTTTTTTTCCCTGGGAAAATGCACAGGGGAAATCCCACTGGGGGCCCAATCTCTTCCCCTTTGCACCCCCAACTAACTGCCTCGTTGGCTTTATTGCTTTCATCTTCCCATCTACAAGATGCTGCCGAACTTGGTGAATCTCGCAAGCTTTCAATTTCACATGGCATTTGTTGCCATGACGACCATCCTTGTCCTCTTCCTCCTCCTTCCTCCCCCCCCCTCGGAAAATTTACAGAATCAGCTTGGTTGTGTGTTGTTGTTAAAAAAAACCACACAACCCTGGGCTCAATATGGTGGAGGAGTCCCATAATGGGCTGTTAGTTTTCTCCCACTCTCCGCTATCTCAAATGTCTCCTATGTTTGAGTAGCGTCGGCCACCATCTCGGCTCCCAAGGGACACTTCTCAGCATTTTCATCTCAATGAGCTCCAGACCCAAGAATGGTGTCATGCCTGCAAGCCATCTTTTCTTTTTAGACTTCAGGCCCTCCACGCTTTCTACCGTGGGAAAATGGGAGGGGGAATTATACTGAATTGGGTGATATGTAGCCTTAATAACATTCTTCTTAGAAACTCAAGGTCGTCTTTGTCCCTGCACCTGGCCAAATCTGGATGGTGGAATCTGTCTTTGTGGCAGTGGAAGATTGGACCATGGGATGGGCTTGTGGGTGTTGGGGCAGGATCTTGAACTTTCAACTGGGTGGGGAAACCTGGAAGCTTTCAGATTCGGGTTTTCCCAGATGTGCCAACATGGCTCTCTTCATAAATTGAGACTTTGAGCAATATTTTGCCTTGGACTCTGATTTACTTTCGGGCACTATTTGAAACCCTGACAAATGCATTTGTTGGTCTTGACAGAAGTAACAGATTAACGGAGTTGGAAGGGACCTTGCAGGTCATCTAGTCCAACCCCCTGCCCAAGCAGGACACCCTACATCTGTCTCTACCTAGGATCAAACCCACAACCTTTTTTATTTGTTTCCTTTTATGTACACTGAGAGCATCTGCACCAAAGACAAATTCCTTGTGTATCCAATCACACTTGGCCAATACAGAATTCTATTCTATTCTATTCTATTCTATTCTATTCTATTCTATCCTATCCCATCCCACCCCATGCCACCCCATGCCACCCCATGCCTCCCCACTCCACTCCACTCCACGCCATCCCACCCCACTCCACTCCATTCTACTCTACTCTACTCTACTCTACTCTACTCTACTCTACTCTACTCTACTCTACTCTACTCTACATTCTTTATTCTATTCTATTTCTACTCTATTCTATTCTACTCTACTCTACTCTACATTCTCTATTCTATTCTACTCTACTCTAATCTACGTTCTCTATTCTATTCAATTCTATTCTGCTCTGCTCCGCTCCACTCCACTCTACTGTATTGAAAAAGCACATTTGGGAATCAGCAGAAGGGACGAAATGTGGACCACCGTCTAATGTCCCCTTCCTTCCTCCTTCCTTCCTCCTCCTCTTCCCCATTGCCACAGTGAAAAGATCATCCCACTCTTAAAAGCAAACTTTACGGGCGAAGCGCGTCTGAACGCATTTTCATTATGAAGATACATGGGGTGGCGGGGAGCTAATGAATGTCAGTGTTCAAAAGGATAATCTCTGCTTCTCTCTGATACAATTTAACATCGTATTTCCCTAATTTGAGCCTGATTTAGTCGCAGGGGTATTTGGATGCCTCTTCCATGGTACTGATAGTTAATTAAACAGATGTTGCAGAGGGAATCATTAATTTTAGTACCGCAGATGGGAGTGGAATGACTTTGCGAAGTTAATGTTTCAGCAGAACAATGGGCTTCTGTCATCAGTTGGTATAAACCAAGTAAATTAAGAGGAGAGTCAGAAGTAGAAGGGGGAGAAGAGAGAGCTATCAATTTTTCATTTGGAAAGTTATTACCTTTGATTTCAGTTAGTCACATGGTAGAGCAATAAAGGGGTGGAGACACAGAGAGAAAGAAGAGGAGAAGGAGGAGGAGGAGGCTGAATTTTTGGGGGGAGACTTGCAAATTAGTGCAGGACCATGAGTATTGTTTTGAACTACGCTTCCCCATAAACCCCTTTTATTTAATGTGCAGTGAATTCCTCTCCAGCAAAGTCTTTCCTCTCCCCCTCAGTCTTTCAAGATAGTTCACAATTACCGACCTTAATCAGGCATGTCGATCAGAAAGGTTGACAGTTCAGCAGTTCGAATCCCTAGCGCCGCATAACCGAGTGAGCTCCCCTGACTCGTCCCAGCTTCCGTCAACCTAGCAATTCGAAAGCACGTTAAAAAAAAATGCAAGTAGAAAAATAGGAACCACCTTTGTTGGGAAGGTATCAACGTTCCCTGCGCCTTCGGCATTTACTCATGCCAGCCACATGATCACGGAGACGTCTTCGGACAGCGCTGGCTCTTCGGCTTTGAAACGGAAATGAGCACTGCCCCCCTAGAGTCGGGAACGACTAGCACTTATGTGTGAGGGGAACCTTTACCTTGGAGGGCTTGAAGAGTGGCCAGGCCGATATCTTTCGTAGGCTGCAATAGTTGGCAAGAAGGCAGGAATGAACTAATTGTCTCCTGCAAACTCTCCTCCCCTGCCATCTGTCAGAAATGGTTCAGAGTCTCCTGCTTGGACTGGAGGTTAGACTAGATGACCTACAAGGCCCTTTCCAACTCTGTATCTGTGAAATACAGGACCACGAAGACACTGGTTGGCAATGATTTTCTCCAGTTCAGCTCTGAACCGGAGTGATGGATGGGATGCCGGAGTTGCAAAATTGCGTATTTCATAAGATAGGGAATGCTGACCCCTGACTATTGCTGAGTCCCCACTCTTCACAGGACTGTCTGCCCATATCCTCTTTCCTATTATCTTCCCTTCCTTTCCACTGAGGCTGCAAATAAGAGGCGCTGAAGAAATTGTGTCCGTTTGTTTGTCTGTCGAATTCCAAACACTTGGCAGTGCCCAGTTTGTCATTATGTTCTTGGCAATCTTCATTGGAAATAAATCTTCCATGAAGCATCTTCTGTTGTCCTTACCACAAATGACACAGGTCTTGAGAAATGGAGGAGGAACGTGCATAGTCTATATTTTCAAGCATAGTGTTCTGGAAGCGGAACTGGCAGCAGAACCGGACAGTGGTGAGGTTGGGGAGGAACCTGGGCCAGTCCTGGAGTCTGGGGAAGGCTCTGATGAGGGCTCTGCGTCGGAGGCAGAGAGGGGGCCAGGGCCGTCTGACAGTTATCTCTCTGCTTCCTCCCTATCTTCTTTTCTCTTTTCTCTCTTTTCTCTCCTACCTTCCTTCCTTCCTTCCTTCCTTCCTTCCTTCCTTCCTTCCTTCCTTCCTTCCTTCCTTCCTTCCTTCCTTCCTTTCTCATATATACTATGATCAAATGTTGGGTTGATTTGATTATCAGATAGAATTCCCCTTGTCAAGTCCTCGAAGCTACAATTGACTATCATTGCCGGCCCCTGATTGATTGGTTCAGAGTGACAGCTTTTGTATAAAAGGATTGTCAGCTGTCAAATGTTGCTGTTTGCCAGTTCGAGGTTTGCCTTACATTTTACCGTGTTAAACTGTTAAATAAAGGTTGTGTTAACTTCAACCTGCCTTACCTCAGTTCCTGCCTGCCTCTTTTCTCCCTACAGAACACCCCTCACTTGGAATATTTGTTTATTCAATATAGTATTTTAATTAAATCAGCATGATAAAGCTTATAATTATTTGTAGATCCCTTATGTAAAGGGGAGGAGAAATTATCATCCAGCTGGGGTGAATTCTATGTGTCTAATGTTAAATTTATTTGATATTTGGGTTCTTACTTTTTTTTTTCTTTTTATACACATTTTTTTTTCCATTTGTTGCTGTTAGCGTTGGTTTCTTATGTTTTGGTGTTTGGCATTTCGTTCTTGTTTATAAAACAAAATAAATGAAAAAGAATTTGGAAAAAACCACCCACTAGGAAGATTTTTTAAAAAAACAACAACACAAAATTTGCAAATGAAAGTTAACAATCTGTGGCAGCAAAAGGTAATAATAATAATAATAATAATATATTTATTTCTAAGCCGCGCCCTCTCCCGAAGGACTCGGGGCGGCGTACAACAAAACATTCGAAATAAATATGCAAACAAAACAAACATATAACAAGGTACACTAAAACATACATACATATATATAAGGAGGAGATCGATTAATAAAAACAATTAAAATACTGTATCTAAAACCCCTAGAAATTAAATGTAATTAAAATACCCATTTAAAAACCCGTCAGGAGCGATATGGCTAAATCAAAGTTGAGCCAGGCCAGCTGCTTGGAATAGGTGGGTCTTAAGCTTAATACGGAAGGAGCGGAGGTCGGAGGTATTCCTAATATCCGGAGGGAGGTCATTCCACAGGGCTGGGCCCGCCACAGAGAAGGCTCTACTCCTAGGCGCCGCCCCACGACATTGTCTAGCGGACGGCACCTGGAGGAGCCCCTCTCTGTGCGAGCGAATTGGTCGCAGGGATGTATGGGGCAGAATACGATCCCGCAAGTAACTAGGTCCTAAGCCATGGAGCGCTTTAAAGATAGTTATCAAAACCTTGAAACGCACCCGATAGGACACAGGAAGCCAGTGCAGCTCGCGCAGGAGCGGTGTCACGTGGGAGTACCTAGTACTCCCCATAATTACCCGCGCGGCAGCGTTCTGGACCAACTGCAGTCTCCGGGTGCATTTCAAGGGAAGCCCCATGTAGAGAGCGTTACAGTAGTCCAAGCGAGACGTCACCAGCGCATGAGTGACTGTGCGCAAGGCATCCCGGTCCAGTAGGGGGCGCAATTGGCGCACCAGGCGAACCTGGTGGAACGCCCCCCTTGCCACGGCTGTCACATGGTCATCCATGGACAGCCGGGCATCTAGGAGGACGCCCAAATTGCGCGCCCGCTCCACGGGGGCAAGATGGATGCCCCCAATGGCCAATGATGGAATTAATTGGCTGAACCGGGGGGCTGGTACCCACAGCCACTCCGTCTTGGAAGGGTTGAGCTTGAGTCGGTTGTCATCCATCCAGATCCGTACGGCTTCCACACACCGGGACATCACTTCGATGGCCTCGTTGGGGTGGTTCGGGGTGGAAAAGTACAGCTGAGTATCGTCAGCGTACAGATGGTATCCCACCCCGAAACCACGGATGATCTCACCCAGCGGCTTCATATATGTGTTGAACAGGAGTGGTATTCAGTGCATAAATCCTTTTATTTTTTAGATTGCTATTTTCGATGTTCAGAGGCTAAAGTAAGGCAACTCAGATGTGTGAAAACTTTAAGAACAACTATATCCAATACTTGCTTCCTTATTTTATACCTCAAATGTCTAATTTTATGCCTATTTGAAAGGCATGTAGGCGTGTGTCTCTGCCTTTCCTTAGACCTTGGGGCTTAAAAGACATTTTCCCGCTTTGTACTAACTAGCCTTTATCAAATATATCAAGAAAGGGTTTTTTTCAAAGGGATTTTCATCCATTACTTATTTATTTCAAGGCCAGATTAACAAAGCCTATAATTTATAATAACCCTTCCCGAAGCACTTACGCAGTTTGAAGCTGCCATTTTGTTGAAGCTGAGCTCATGTTATCATTTTTTTCCAGCAGGCATCTCTCTGTCTCTCTGTCTCTCTCTGTCTCTCTGTCTCTGTCTCTCTCTCTGTCTCTGTCTCTCTCTCTCTCTCCCTCCCTCCCTCCCTCCCTCTCTCTCTCTCTCTTTCCCACCCCCCCCATGCTGGACACACATCATTGGTAATGAAACTGCCATGCCCGTTGAAAGACAGTATAATAATTCAAGAGTCTATACAGTATATATATACTGTATACAAATGTTACTAATTCAATTAGACATAGTGGAGCCTTTCTAGAACCTCATGCATATGAGATCAGTCTTCTTCCAAGGTCCTATCATATTAAAAGTGATGAATGTATCTTTAGGATGAATGTATTTTTACGATGACCATGATCTTGATTTATCCCTTATAGCTTGTATGTGCACCGAGAGCTTATGCACCAGAGACAAATTCCTTGTGTGTCCATTGTCATACTTGGCCAATAAATTCTTCTCTTCTCTTCCCTTCCCTTCCCTTCCCTTCCCTTCCCTTCCATTCCATTCCCTTCCCCTCGTTTCTCTTCTCTTCCCTCCTCTCCTCTCCTCTCTCCTCCCCTCCCCTTTTCTTCCCTTCCATTCTCCTCTTCTCTTCCCTTTTCCTCTCCTTCCTTCTCTTCTGTTCCATTCCATTCTCTTCTCCTCTCTTCCCTTCTCCTCTCTCCTCCCCTCCCCTTCTCTTCCCCTCCCTTCCATTCTCCTCTCCTCTTCTCTTCCATTCTCCTCTCCTTCCTTCTCTTCTTCCCTTCCCTTCTCCTCTCCTCTCCCCTTCTCTTTCCTTCCATTCTCCTCTCCTCTTTTCCTCTCCTCTCCTCTCCTCTCCTCTCCTCTCCTCTCTTCTCTTCTCTTCTCTTCTCTTCTCTTCTCTTCTCTTCTCTTCTCTTCTCTTCCCTTCCATTCTCCTCTCCTCTCCATTCTTTCTCTTCCCTTCCCTTCCCTTCCCTTCTCCTCTACTCTTTTCATTTCCTCTCCTCCCTTCTCTTCTCTTCCCTTCTATTCCTGTTCTGTTCTCTTCCTTTTGTGTTCTTCAATAGTGTTTTGGCCTCACAGTGCCCAGCAGAGCTGGCAGCAGATTTGGACACTGAAGAGTTTGGGCTAGTCCTGGAGTCTGGGGAAGGCTCTGATGAGGGTTCTGTGTCGGAGGCAGAGAGGGGACCAGGCCATCTGACAGTTATCAGCTGCCTTCAGAGTCAGACATCAGTGAGGCAGAAGAACAGCTGGAGCCTGTTCCCAGTGTGCGCATCTGCAGAGTTGCCAGATGAAGGGAAGAGCTAAGGAACAAGGATTGACTCAGGAGTAAAGCCATAGGTGGGTGGTGAATGTCCCCTCCCAGAGGAAATAAAAGAGGAGCGAAAGGGGAGTGGAGTTTGCAGGAAGCAATCAGTTCATTCCTGCATTCTGGCCAAGTATGACGGCGTCTGAAAGATATCGGCCTGGCCACTCTCCAAGCCTGATCAAGGTTGGTAATTGTGAACTCTCTTGAAAGACTGAAGGGGAGAGGAAAGACATTGCTGGAGAGGAATTCCCTGTCAATTAAATAAAAGGGGTTTATCGGGACAAGGACTCGGCTTCGTGCTGCTGGGGAAGCTTAAGTCAGGACAAATAGCTTGACTTCAGCGGTGCCGTTGTGACAGAGAGAACACAACACAGCCTATCTTGGATAGATAAATCTAGAACGCGATTGTTTGTTTGTTTTTTTAGAAAAACCTCCTGATCAAAGATGACACTTTATCCCGTCTGCTTTAATGAAACACCACGTCTCATGTCTGTACTTTATTTAACCGACAATAATATGTGTTTTAAGTGAGCGATGGGCTTCCATAAACATTCATGTGAAAATTAAAACTGCATTCCGAATGCAGGGGAAGCATTCTAATCACAAGCCACGGCTCGAAATGAAGCAGCGTGTCGGAAAGATCAGTGCAATAAAGAGATGGCAATAAAGAGAGCAGTTTAATATTTTGTGGAAGTTTTAAGACCGTGTGCTCGGTGACAGTCGCTCTGACAATGAGAACCGAAAGTAATAAACTATATTCTCTTGGTGCCTTAAAGTCTAAGGATCATCGGATCAAAATCTTCCCGGGAAATCCAGGTTATTTCTACTGGGCCTTTCTTTAAAAGTTTACAAGGATTAGGAATAGTTCCAGGTTTAAGCCCTCCTCACTGAGATAGGCGAGGCCTTTCCAACCAAAGATAAGTGAATCTGTCAATTTAATATCTTTCTCGGTTTCTCATTTTATGAACTGTGACTGGGCTTATTTCTGAATTAATTTACTTTCCTGGCTTGAGAACTGTCGGCGTAGGGAGGCAGCCGTTTTCAAAGGGTGCCTTTGATTTCGATGCTTCTGATGTCTGTGCTTTTTGCAAACGTTTTCCCCTCTTAATCAGTTGCAATATTTAATCATGTCATCCTTTGTTTTTTTAAAAAAAACATTTTCTTTCTATCCTACCTAACTTCTAGTCATAAAAAAAAGGAAGGAGAAAGAGAGGAAAAGAAAGTAAAATGTAAAAAGGATGTGGAGACTCTAGAAAGAGTGCAGAGAAGAGCAACCAAGAGGATGAGGGGACTGGAGGCTAAAACATATGAAGAACGGTTGCAGGAATTGGATATAGTTTAATGAAAAGAAGGACTAGGGGAGACATGATAGCAGTCTTCCAATATCTCAGGGGTTGCCACAAAGAAGAGGGAGTCAACCTATTCTCCAAAGCACCTGGGGGTAGGACATGAAGCAATGGATGGAAACTAATCAAGGAGAGAAGCAACCTAGAACTAAGGAGAAATTTCCTGACAGGGAGAACAATAAACCAGCGGAACGACTTGCCTCCAGAAGTTGTAAATGCTCCAACACTGGACGTTTTTAAGAAGAGGTTGGATCACCATTTGTCTGAAGTGGTGTAGGGTTTCCTGCCTAATAGCAATAGCACTTAGACTTATATATCACTTCATAATGCTTTTACAACTCTCTCTAAGTGGTTTACAGCATCAGGCTCTTGTCCCCAACAATCTGGGTCCTCATTTTACCCACCTCGGAAGGATGGAAGGTGAGATTTGAACAGCCAAACTGCAAGTCTCTTCTGAGCAGAGGGTTGGACTAGAAGACCTCCAAGGTCCTTTCCAACTCTGTTCCATTCTAAAGCAAATCAGAACAACTACAAAAAAAAAAGAGAAATCATCTCTCGATCATCTCTTGCTGTTCATCCCTTTCTGTGATCCTTGTTTGGTTGACTTTGTCACGATTTTCAAGGTCGTTACAGCAAAAGCAAAAAAAAAAAAAAAAAAATATTTACAGAGGAGAAATTAGAAAGCACCATACTTTCTGTCTCCCACTGGTCTACGCAAGGATTCTTGGCTGACCTCTGGAGAGAAGCTAGTTTCTCAAAAGCCTTGTCTGTGTTTTTAAATTTGGTCACAGGAGCTTAACCAGATCCCTTCTGATAACGTTCAGCCAACTTAAGTGCCCAGCAGACTCTTCTCATCAGTATTTGTGATCACGGAAGGAAGATTGTGTAGTCTAAAAAATAAAAAATAAAATACCTTTCTGTTTCCTTTGATAGGCCTGGAATGTTTAAAGAAGCCAAAGTGAAGGAGATAAATAGATTATTGATCAGGGAGGCATGTAATTCCTTAGCGAATTGGATTTAGCTGCCGCGGTGTGATCGGGCTTCTACCATAAATATCTTGAGGGATCAATAACCCTGCCTCGCAATGAAGCCAACTTTTGTTGCTAGGACCAGCATAAGACGAGGCCTCAAGGCCAAATTTGAGAATGATGTGGGTTGTTGCTAGTTGCGAAGTTGTATCTGACCCATCGCAACTGCATGGACAACATTCATCCAGGCCTTCCTGTCCTCTACCGTCCTCTGGAGTCTATTTAAGCTCATGCCGACTTCTTCGGTGACTCCATCCAGCCATCTCCTTCTCTGCCGTCCCCTTCTTCTTTTGCCCTCCATCGTTCCCAGCATGAGGCTCTTCTCCAGGGAGTCTTTCTTCCTTCTCATTAGGTGGCCAAAACATTTGAGTTTCACCTTCAGGATCTGGCCTTCTAAAGAGCAGTCAGGGTTGATCTCCTCTAGGACCGACCGGTTGGATGGCCTTGCAGTCCAAGGGACTCGCAGGAGTCTTCTTCAGCACCAGAGTTCAAAGGCCTCAATCCTTTGGCGCTCAGATTTCCTTATGGTCCAACCTTCACAGCCATCCATTGCAACTGGAAAGAGCCTCAGCTTTATTATTTATCCCCTATATTACAAGAATCTGAGCACCCTAGCAATGACCATATAAGGCTTCAAGGAGAGGTTGTGCTTATGCCCTTTGTGGATGTTCAAGGATTCCAAGCTAGGCCCCTGCTTGACTCCTTCTTCCAGCCTGGCTAGCAATTTCCCAACAGCGTAACTCCTTGGGAGGAAAACAAAGCTTCCCTGCGAAGTAGAATAAGAAAACGCAAAGGAAGCAACCATCCCAGTCCCAAGCTCCAAGGGAGCGTGCTTTAGCCCCAAAGCAGAAGGAACAAAGATCAAGGAAAGACATCTCCAATAATTCAGGGGACATCTCAGACACCCAAGGCTATCATATAGCAGGAGGAGGAGCAACTAGGCAACATCTTCAGTGCTAGAAGGGAGTTGGGTTCGAGAAGGAAGAGGACTGTGGGGTTCTTGCTGCTGAACTTGCTTGTTTCCTTGCAGAATTTTCATTACCCAACTAGGTAACGTCATCAGTGCTAGAAGGGAGTTGGGTTTGGAGGAAGAGGAGAAGGAGAAGAAGGACTGTGGGGTCCTTGGTGTTGAGCTTGCTTAGGTAACTAGATAACATCATCCATCCACTGTTTCAGTTTGTATCCTTTGTAGCATGCAAACATTATTCTACTGCTCAGCAGGTTTGATGGGGGATGGAGAACTATTTCATTTAATGTTTTGCATGCTGGTGCAAACGTCCCCCCCAAAAAAATTGATCGACATTTCGCAGAAGTTCTAGCCGAGTCTCTTTTTCTTCTCTTAAATCATGCTGCAGATTTCAACCACGCAGTCTCTGTGCGTTTGTATTCAGGGCAGCTTATTTTTAGACATGCAATGGCATAAACGAGAACGATATCATCGCCTTGCTCAGTTTGGAGAAAGGAAATATAATAAAGCCTGGGGTTAACAGAGGCTCTCTTGAAATGAAGCCACTGCTGAATCACCGGTTCAAAACACACCTGCCCGCCAGAACCAAAGAAGGACACTGCGGCTTTGAGTGTTTTAAAGGCCCATGTCACTTTGTCAGACAGTGGAGGGGGTAGAAAAGGCATTGCAATGCTTAATCCGAGTGAGATCAGTGGCATATGAGTGTAATAAGTTAATAAATAAATGAATTCCAGAGCTGTAAAGGAGACCTTCACTCTAGGATTAAACTAGATTAAAATTAAGATCTAGTTCGCCCGAACCGATTCAAACCGACTGAATCACTCTTCCTGGGTGAGTGCTAACTTTCTCCAGTACTAAGGTGACCAACCGTCCTCCTTTAGGGAGGACAGTCCTTCTTTTGTAAGTTCTGTCCTCCCTCGAAAAGTGTCCTCCTACATGTCCTCCTTTTTGATATTTGAAGGCTAATCTGTTGCGCGTTATGTGATGTATTTTATTAAACAGTTTTTAATGGTGTTTTTTTTACTTCATCGCAAGTATATTGAACAGATATTGAATCTTGTGTTGAATTTTTATCTAAAGAAATGCTAGACATTAAAATAGACGACAATTGTCTCTTTGAAGAAATTAGAAGACTGAATGTATATTTAAATTCTGAAAAATTAATACAATGGGAAAATCAACATGTTGAAATTGATAAAAGATGGGTGGATATTTTCAGCCATTTCAAAAATGAACATATTCCATGTGAACATTTATTTATACTTGTTCAATTTACGTTGTGCTGCCCTGGAACTAATGCAGAGTTTTTTTCAATTGCCAATGATTTTTCGACAAGTGAGAAATCGAGATTGAATGTTGATACTCTAGCTGCAGCATTTGCCGTAAAATTCAATATGAAGGATATTTCTTGTTCAGATATTTCCAATATATTGTTAGAAGATGATACATTGACAAAAAATATTAATTCAATGGAAAAGTACTCATTTAAATAATAATTAACAGGCATGTAAGCATAATTACAATATAAAATGTTGCAAATGTTTTTATTATGCATATATCATATTTTAGTGTATTATTGTTGCAATGAATAAAATATTTCTTTTATTTACGATATATTTTTTCAAATTTATTTGTCCTCCTTTTCATTGTAAAAAAGTTGGTCACCTTACCAGTACTGAATAGACTTCCGCCTTAAATGAGTTACTTAAGGGGCACAGCTGTGAGCTTCACCATTTCACCAGGTTATATACCCATCATAAATAAAGATAGACTGAAATTCCTGAATCCTCTACCTTTTGCAACATTTGGGATCAGATCCTGGATTTATTTATAAACAAAAAATATGAGATTGGAGGCCTGGAATCAAGAAGAAGCTCCAGTGGGCATGAAAAGAGGTGACTTTCAGCGAAATCTTACATTTTGGGGGATAATATTCTGACGATAATAGGGTATCTCAGACCATCCTCCCTCCCTAGCTGCAAATACGCCTAGATTCAAAAGCCAACGTGCATAATTTTGCTCAGTTTCTCTCCCTGATTTGCCCTTTCTTATGTTTTATTTTTCCCTTTTAGAGGCAATGAATAATCTTAACATTTTCTGGGGCACCGAAGCACAAAGAATGGAAGATCAATAGCCAGAGGATTAAATGCAAGACAAGCACTATTTCTAATAAGAGAACCACCCAGATTCTTTATTTAAATTTATATATTATTTATATCTACTGAAAGCTCAAGAAAGCATCCCTAAGGTTTCAGGTAAAAATTGTAGGGACTTCCAACTTTGATTTGTTTCTCAGGTAGCTTAGTTCTCTTTTTTATTTCATCCATTCAGCATGCAGAGGATAGATAGATAGATAGATAGATAGATAGATAGATAGATAGATAGATAGATAGATAGATAGATAGATGATAGATAGATGATAGATAGATATAGAGAAAGAGAGAGACAGATAGATGAGTGAGAGAGAGAAAGAGAAAGAGATTAGATGGATGGATGGATGGAACCAAAGTAACAAAGCTTAGAATTGAGATCACGCGAAGGTTTAATACAACTTTATAATGCCTTGGAATTAATTATTATAATTAATTATAATTTAATATAATTATAATTATATTATAATATAATATAAAACCACACTTGGAATCCTGCATCCAGTTTTGGTTGCCACGATGTAGAAAAGATGTGGAGACTCTAGAAAGAGTGCAGAGAAGAGCAACAAAGATGATTAGGGGACTGGAGGCTAAAACATATGAAGAACGGTTGCAGGAACTGGGTATGTCTAGTTTAATGAAAAGAAGGAACAGGGGAGACATGATAGCAGTCTTCCAATATCTCAGGGGCTGCCACAAGGAAGAGAGAGTCAAGCTATTCTCCAAAGCACCTGAGGGTAGGACAAGAAGCAATGGGTGGAAACTCATCAAGGAGAGAAGCAACTTAGAACTAAGGAGGAATTTCCTGATAGTTAGAACAATTAATCAGTGGAACAGAAGTTGCCTCCAGAAGTTGTAAATGCTCCAACACTGGAAGTTTTTAAGAAGATGTTGGATAACCATTTGTCTGAAGTGGTGTAGGATTTCCTGCCCAAGCAGAGGGTTGGACTAGAAGACCTCCAAGGTCCCTTCCAACTCTGTTATTCTATTCTTATGAAAAGCTTGCCGTACTTTAAGTGGTCCCTCCTTCAAACCAAGCTCATTTCTCATCCCGGGTTATTAAACACAATTTGTGTAGAGTAAGAAGACTTGGTATCATGTCAAAATTAACACCCTCCTTATGGCCTCCCCCGACTTATTTCAGAGTTATGCAAAACAAAGGACGAAAAGAGAACGGCGCAATTCCTCTGGCATTAACGGTTCTAAAAGAACAGAGTCCCACGCAAAGCTGTGCGGTGCCACATCATAACATCGCAAGAGAGATAATGATGCTCAAACCTGGCTAAACGAGCTCTCATTATTTTCCCCGGACTCAGAGCTGTGAAATACCCAAATTACGCAGACTAGACATTGTTAGACAGCCGCGGATATAAGGCAGAAAATCCAAAGTCTCCTGAATTGCTTAGAAAGTAGAGGAAAAATAATAAAAATAATAATAATAACATAGCTAGAGGAAACGCCATCCTGAACCCAAGAAGGAAATGTTGAGAGAAGACAACCAAGCAATGGATATTTCCGACAATATTATTATGTATCAATCCGTTCAACGGAGGGAGTCATTTTTCCTTTTGGAAAAAATCGCCCATAATTAACGTACTCAAGAATGCACAACCCAACAAATCGGAAATTGACAATGGCCACATCATTTAAGGAAAATCTTTATAAAATGTTTTATAGGTGGCATCTGCCCCCGGCAAGAATTGCTAGCTAGACAGACAGACAGACAGACAGACAGAGACAGACAGACAGATAGAAATAGAGATAGATATATAGATGTAGATAGATAGATAGATAGATAGATAGATAGATAGATAGATAGGTGATAGATAGATAGATATACAGATAGATAGATAGATAGATAGATAGATAGATAGATAGATAGATAGATAGATAGATAAATAGATAGAGATAGAGAGATACAGATAGATAGATAGATAGATAGATAGATAGATAGATAGATAGATAGATAGATAGATAGATAGATAGATAGATATCCTTCAGATAACAAAGGCATTTTTTCCCAGGCATTTAACGCTCGTAACTCCCATCTTATTGGGTTCCAAAACCCAATTCCTCTTCGCTTCAGTCTCGTGGTTTATGTGCTTTGTAATCCAGGGGAAAAAATAGATGGGGTGTTTTTAAAAGATACTTCAGGGAGAAAAGCGACGTTCGCTTCACGAAGGGAGGAGAATCTCAGGAGGAGGAGGAGCGTGTGTTGGTAAAGATGATTGTCTAGACAGCAAAGAACAAACTCTTCCCCCCCAAAATGAAAAAAAGCAAAGAAATACTCAATAGCATTTGAAGAAGCTCGGGAAGGAGCGACTCCGAAGGGGAGCCAGAGTGCTTTTTAAAATCTGTCTCATCCTTGTTAATAGCTGATGCCAAATGCGCGCCAGCCTAAGCTGAAATCTCAAGAGGGGAGAGATAATCACTGGAGAGAAGATCTGAAGTGCAAGCAAGTTTCCGCCATAATCAGCCAGCAAACAAGGCAGTAGATTTACTCCATTTCCCAGACTTTCGGTCTAAACCCATGGCTCAGAAGCCAAGAGCCAGGATCTTCTTCTAACTGGGTTTTCTTTTCTCCAGTTTTCTCAACTTTTTCTTTTCAAGACAATTCTGAGGGTTTGGGGATATAGTCAGCTCGGTTAGGGCAAGGGCAGGGATGCCACTGCTATTGAAGTTGGAGGAGGACACCATCTGGGTCTGAAGGTGAAAGTTATGGTAGGAACCTGTTAGGGATGTAACCCTAGGCTTGGCTTGGCAATGTATATAAGCTATGATTACTTTACTCTTCCTTTAAATGCTTAAGACATGTAACTGGTTTATTACCTCAAGCAGCTATAAGAGGGAGCCAGAACGGCTGTTAGCTCTCTGTTTTGTTAGAAGCTGATCGGTGTATACTGAGGCATTGTGGTTTGCTACTGTTTAGCTATACTTTGTGGGTTAGACTGACTATTTTGATAACTGAATTACTGAACCGTGTATGACCTGGACTGTTAACCGGACTCTGACTACCTCTATATTTCTACATAGTAAACTACTATATTTTTATACTATTCAGTGTCTCTATATGCTGGTTTGTGCATGTTATTCCATATCACTCTCATTACGCTTCTCTGCATACTCGCTCTTCTAACGGGGAGCTTAATTACTTAACAGAACCCAAAATGTTCTTTTGAATTGGATGGCCAAAGGGAATTATTTTGGGAGTCACCTTCCAGAGCTGCGGATGTAAAGTATGTTAAAAACCAAAGCCTGAGAGTTGTTTTTGTTTTTTCTCCTCCTCCTCCTCCTCCTCCTCCTTCCCCTTCCCCTTCTCCTCCTCCTCCTCCTCCTCCTCCTCCTCCTCCTCCTCCTCCTCCTCCTCCTCCTCCTCCTCCTCCTCCTCCTCCTCCTCCTCCTCCTCCTCTTTGCAAAGCCTAATGCCTTCTAGCACTGATGATGTTACTTAGTTGGGTAACAAAGGGTCTGCAAGAAAACCACAAAGCTCAGAGAGCACCAAGGGCCCTTTGTAATACTTCTCCTCCTCCTCTTCACTTCCTCCTCCTCTTCCTTCTCCTCCTCCTCTATGTAAACCCTAATGCCTTCTAGCACTGATGGTGTTACTTAGTTGGGTAATGAAACTTCTGCAAGGAAACAAGCAAGCTCAGCACCAAGGACCCCACAGTCGTCGTCGTCGTCCTCCTCCTCCTCCTCCTCTTCCTCCTCCTCCTCCTCCTCCTCCTCCTCCTCCTCCTCCTCCTCCTCCTCCTCCTCCAAACTCAACTCCCTTCTAGCACTGAAGATGTTACCTAGTTGGGTAATGAAACTTCTGCAAGAAAACAAGCAAGCTCAGAGAACACCAAGGACCCCACAGTCCTTCTTCACTTTCTCCTCCTCCTCCTCCAAACCCAACTCCTTTCTAGCACTGATGATGTTATCTAGATGGGTAATGAAAGGTCTGCAAGAAAAGCACAAAGCTCAGAGAAGGGCCCCTCCTTCTCCTCCTTCTCCGCTGCTTCTTTACCTCCTCCTTCTCCTCCTCCTCCTCTTCCTCCACAATTCCAATGGTAGAGCCTCTAGAGTGGAAAATGTTTGACGAGAATGTTCGAAATAAAAGATAAATTGAAGCCCATTATACTTCTCTGATACCAGGCACCTAAACAATAATTTCACTGGTCAAGACGAAATTTTGCAAATTCCTGGTCTTATGCTTTCCAAAACAGACGGCAGGCTAGGGGCAAGATGTATCTTAACTTGTACACTGAATGCATCATTTTCCTCTGGAAAGCTTTTCTCTCTCTCCTTAATAAATAAATAAACAGACTAGATTTTGCAACCAAAAACAGCAGTGAAGGACCTCTTCTGCGTAACTGACATTCAAGAGCTATTAGCGTCTTTTTTTTTTCTGCTCAAACATCGCTGGGAAGAAATGACAGTGACATTCTAAAAGAGTCCATTGTGTGATTTTGAGAGAGAGAGAGAGAGAGAGAGAGAGAGAGAGAGAGAGAGAGAGAGAGAGAGAGAGAGAGAGAGAGGGAGAGAGAGAGAGAGAGAGAGAGAGAGAGAGAGTGAGTTAAAACATGAATTTTAAATTGAGTAATAAACAGTCAGGAAAGACAGATGGAAACGCAAGCTCAGCTAACCACAAGGAAACTTACCATATCAGCTATTGCCTTCCTCTTTTTCAAACCATCTCATCGAAATTTTCTTACTGGTCATCCCAACAATGCCCCATCATCCAGCCAGGGTCAAACATCCCATTTGGGGATTCATTTAATTAAGTGTATTGATCTTCCTCGTCCACCCGATTCCCGAAAACTGGTTTGTATTTACAGAAGAACAGGGCTGTGACGAGTGACTGGAAAGAACAGGTAGTCCTCAGCCACAACTGGGATCAGGATTTCTGTGCCCGATTTTTGCAACCTTTTTTTAACCACGGTTGTTAAGCAACTCATGACAGTTGTTAATTGAATCACGAGGTCATCCAGCAAATCCGGCTTCATCCATTGACTTTGCTTATCGGAGGTCGACCAAAAAGAACCGGCTGGCATCAAAATTGAATCAATCAATCAATCAAAAGATGAAAGAAATGAACTTTCAACAGTTTAACAGAGTTGGAAGGGACCCTGTAGGTCATCTAGCCCAACCCCCCCAAGCAGGAGAACCCTACACCATTTCTGACAGATAGCAGCCCAGTCTCTTCTTGAAAGCTTCCAGGGATGAAGCTCCCACAACTTCTGAAGTCTTTTGGGTTTTGAGTTTTGAAGCCAACATACAGAAGGATAGCATCAAGATCTTGAGAAGTGATAGTGCTTTGTTGTATTGCACTAGTGAGGCCACACTTGGAATCTTGCATCCAGTTTTGGTCACCACACTATAAAAAAAAAAGATGTTGAGACTCTAGAAAGAGTGAAGAGAAGAGCAACAAAGATGATTAGAGGACTGGAGGCTATAATCTGTGAAGAACAGTTAACGGTATGTCTAGCTTAATGAAGAGAAGGACTAGGGGGGACAGGATAGCTGTCTTTCAGTAGTTGAAGTCTGTCACAGATAAGATGGGGTCAGCTTATTCTCCAAAGCCCCAGGGCAGAACAAGAAGCAATAGGTGGAAGTCATCGGAGAAAGGTCTTACCTGGGAATAAGGAAGGATTTGCTGATGGTGTCAAGAATTGATCAATGGGACAACTTTCCTCCTGGAGTTGTGGATGCTTCATCACTGGAGGTCTTCAAGGAAAGATTTCACAGGTGGTATTCAGCCCGTTCTGACCAGTTCTGGAAAACTAGTAGCAGAAGTTTTGAGTAGTTCAGAGAATCGGTAAATACCACCTCTGGCTGGCCCTGTCCCCATCTATTCTGTGCCTCCCAAGTCCCAGCTGATCGGGAGGGAATGGGGATTTTGCAGTATCCTTTCTCTGGAGTGGGGAGGAAATGAGGATTTTACAGTGTCCTTCCCCTGCCACACCCACCAAGCCACACCCACAGAACCAGTAGTAAAAAAAATTGAATCCCACCTCTGGTTCATTTGTCCAGGTTGATATAAGGACTCCAGGCTTGGGTAGGGGGTTGAAGACCTCCAAGGCCCCTTCCAGTTCTATGATTCTTCGATTCTTCAATTCTACAATTCTATGATTCTACCTTCTTCAATTCCACAATTCTACCTTCTACAATTCTATAATTCTACAATTCTACCTTCTACAATTCCACAATTCTACGATTCTACAATTCTATAATTCTACAATTCTACAATTCTACAATTCCACAATTCTACCTTCTACAATTCTACAATTCTACAATTCTATAATTCTACAATTCTACCTTCTACAATTCTACCTTCTACAATTCTACCTTCTACAATTCCACAATTCTACAATTCTACAATTCTACAATTCTATAATTCTACCTTCTACAATTCCACAATTCTACAGTTCCACAATTCTATGATTCTACAATTC
>NC_138565.1:5176154-5177273 GCF_964273705.1 Natrix helvetica
TGTGAGAGGGTTGTTTGACCCCCCCCCAAAGGGGTCCCGACCCACAGGTTGAGAACCACTGAACTAAAGAGTCTCTTGATGGGGGTGAGGAAGGAGAGTGCAAAAGTTGGCTTGAAACTCAACATTAAGAAAACTAGGATCATGGCATCCAGCCCTCTCAATTCCTGGCCCCCCCAAAAAAAAAAAAATGGGGAAGAAATGGAGGCAGGGACCGATTTAGTTTTCCTGGGGCTCCAAGATCACCGCAGATGGGGATGGCAGCCAAGAAATTAAAAGACGCTTGCTCTTGGAGAGTAAAGCAATGGCAAATCTAGACAGCAGACTAAAAAGCAGAGATATCACCCTGCCAATCAAAAGTGCGTCTAGTCAAGGCGATGGTTTTCCCAGTTGCAATGGATGACTGTGAAGGTTGGACCCTAAGGAAGGCTGAGCGCCAAAGGATGGAGGCCTTTGAACTCTGATGCTGGAGAAGACTCCTGCATTGAGTCCCTTGGACTGCAAGGCCATCCAATCGGTCAGTCCTAGAGGAGATCACCCTGACTGCTCTTTAGAAGGCCAGATCCTGAAGAGGAAACTCAAAGACTTTGGCTACCTAATGAGAAGGAAGAAGGACTCCCTGGAGAAGAGCCTCATGCTGGAAAAGATTGAGGACAAAAGAAGAAGGGGACGACAGAGAATGAGGGGGAGTCACCGAAGCAGTCGGCGTGAGCTTCAATGGACTCCAGAGGATGGTCGAGGACAGGAAGGTCTGCAGGCATATTGTCCATGGGGTCGCGATGGATCGAACACAACTTCACAACTAACAACAACAGCCTCTCTCTTCTTCCCTGTTGCTAATTCACAAGGTGAAACTGAGACTTGTCCTCCGCAGAGGCAAAGCCAAGGAGATACGGCCATACCAAACAAGGCGGCAGTTTTACAACTGGCATTAAAAATAATTTCGTTGGCCTTTCATTTTGAGGAAACCACAGGGAACCACTGACCCGTCTCTGGCCTGGCTTTCCAAAATTATATATATATATATGTGTGTGTGTGTGTGTCTGTGTGTGTGTGTGTGTGTGTTGTATTTGTGCTGATAAAATAAAGGGAGACTAGTATAGATCTATTTTGAGCTAATTA
>NC_138565.1:5177473-5283508 GCF_964273705.1 Natrix helvetica
TGGTTATTATCCGGCACTGATGATATTACCTAGTTGGGTCAAGCGCAAAAAACCACCTACCCCAGAGAGCGCCAAGGACCTCACAGTTCAACCCCGAGCAACAAAAAAAAATTTTTTTTCTATTGCTACTCACTATATTAATAGTAATTTTTATCTCTTGGGGGAATCATATGTGGAATAAGCCATCCAGGCACATTAAAGTAACAAATCTCCTTAACCCAATAAAACAGGAGCCCCTTAAAAGACCTAAACCCGCCATCCTGGGCCCAACGTTTGGGAAGCCAGGCTCTGCCTGTCACAAGCCAGGACAAAGGGTGAGTGATGGAGGAGTAACACCTCCTTAAAAAACCTTGGTCCAGCTGGCCCGGCTGGGAGCACCTCGTAAGGGCCCCTTCCCAGGGTTACGGGAGAAGACGGTCAACGGGTTTGGAAGGTGGAAGAGGGCTCTATGCCCCAACGGCAGATCAAGCGGCAGAACCATCTTCTAGGAGAAGGGAAACTCCGATTACAATCCTCCACTGCCTTGTGGCTAGATCTACTACTGGAAAAGGCTTCAGGAGTCAACCTCCAGGTAAAATCCAGAGCCGGAGTCCCGGAAGCAGTTCGGGACTATGTACTACCATGTTTTGGTAACTCCTGCGACGCAGCTGGAACCAACTGTATCAACTCTGCTGTTCCATTGGACTATTTCAGCCACGTGGAGAGGGGGGACCTGCTGCTTGGGTAACAGTCTATCCTCCATATTAATCTCCCCAGGCCTCGTGCTCTGGAGAGGACACTCGAGCTTTGACCTCTTCCCAGAGCATGACACCATCGTCTTTGGAGACTGAAGGATGCCAATGGAAAAGACCTGAGCCAAGGTCAAAGAAAATGTAAAATAAAAGTCTTTAGTTGCTACTGGAAGTCCACTGCAAAGTCAAGGCCTCTTGGCTAACTCTTTTTTAACGATCCAGTTCCTCCCTATCAGATAACATGAATAGAATAGTATAGAATGGAATGGAATAGAATAGAATAGAAAATTAGAATAGAATAGAATAGAAAATTAGATTAGAATAGAATAGAATAGAATAGAAATTAGAACAGAATAGAATAGAAATTAGAACAGAATAGAATAAAAGAATAGAATAGAATAAAAGAATAGAATAGAATAGGAATAAATAGTATAGAATAGAAAATTAGAATAGAATAGAATGGAAAATTAGAATAGAATAGGAATAGAATAGAAATTAGATTAAAATAGAATAGAATAGAAATTTAGAATAGAATAGAATAGAAATTAGAACAGAATAGAATAAAAGAATAGAATAGAATAGGAATAAATAGAATAGAATAGAAAATTAGAATAGAATAGAATAGAAAGAATAGAATAGGAATAGAATAGAAATTAGATTAGAATAGAATAGAAAATTAGAATAGAATAGAAAATCAGAATAGAATAGAATAGAATTTGGAAGGGACCTTGGAGGTCTTCTAGTCCACCCCCCTGCTCAAGCAGGAGAGCCTATCCCATTTCAGACAAGTGACTGTCCTGTCTCTTCTTAAAAACCTCCAGTGAGGGAGCACCCACAACTTCTGGTGGCCAGCTGTTCCACTGGTTGATTGACCTCACTGTGAGTAAGTTTCTCCTCAATCCCAGGTTGCTTCTCACCTGGATCAGTTTCCATCCATTCGTTTGTTGTCCTGCCCTCTGGCCCTTTGGAGAATAATTTGACACACACACACACATACACACGGCCTCTTCTCTGTGGCAGGCCCTCAAATATAAACCCGGCAGAGAAGACCTTTCCCATTGCAGAGCAATGGCAGAGCATGAGCTAACGCGTAGAGAAACCAGCCAAAACCGGCTTGGAAGATTAAAATCAGCAATTCGACGTTGACATTACCTTGGACCAGCAGCTAGAAAGCAAGGCACCTCTAGTGTATTATCAGCGGAGTTCTGCTTGATGTCTCCAGTTTATGTAGTTTGGGGGGGTGGAGGGGGGAAAAAAAGGAGAGAGATTCCCCAGGGATGACGATATCTCTTGGCACGCTCCTGTAAGGATACACGGCCTGGGAATTGCTTGTGTCTCGACTCAGTTTCCCTCCAGTGGTGGATAACCATCCTGCCCGGAAGACCGTTTTCAACTCTCTGCTCTCCCTGGAAGATTTCGTGCACCTGTGCAACACCACATCTCTGCACCCGTGCTCTCGTAAGACCACACTCGCAATACCGCAAGCAGGTTTGGTCACTCTGCTTGGAATATTGCATCCAGTTTTGGTCATCCCATTGCTAAAAAAAAGATATGGAGACTCTGGACAGAGTGCAGAGAAGAGCAGCAAAGATGACTAGGGGACTCAAGGAGAGAAACTACGAGTTGAAGGAATTGGATAAGTCTAGTTTAAGGAATGTATGTATGTATGTATGTATGTATTTGTGTTCAAATCCTAGTAAGGGCATGGCTAGCTGATGAGAGCTAAATAGCTTGAAATAGATCTATACTAGTCTCCCTTTATTTATTTATCAGCACAAATACAACATGTATGTATGTATGTATGTATGTATGTATGTATGTATGTATGTATGATGTGTGTATATATATGTATACACACACACACACACACACACAATAGGGACATGGTAGCTCAGTGGCTAAGACGCTGAGCTTGTCGATCAGAAAGGTCGGCAGTTTGGCGGTTCAAATCCCTAGCGCCGCGTAACGGAGTGAGCTCCCGCTACTTGTCTCAGCTTCTGCCAACTGAGCAGTTCGAAAGGAGGTAAAAAATGCAAGTAGAAAAATAGGGACCGCTTTGGTGGGAAGGTAACAGCGTTCCGTACACCTTCAGTGTTGAGTTATGCCGTCCACATACCCCGGAGACGTCTTCGGACAGCGCTGGCTCTTCGGCTTTGAAACGGAGAGGAGACCCGCCCCCTAGAGTCGGGAATGACTAGCACATATGCGTGAGGGGAACCTTTACCTTATCAACTGGTGATTTCTATATCAACAAATCTATCCAATCGGTAAAATCCAAAATCAATTTCCCCCCACCATAAGTATTTTTGTTTCTACTTGGAAACCACTGCTGGACTTTGTGCTTGAGGCCAACCCAATCCGGAAACAATCTGCAAAACGTTCCCACCCACCTGATCTCTTTGATTTATCCTGCGCTGCATTTTCTGGAGCGGGGGGGGGGGGTGTCCCTCACGCGGCACCCCTCATCCTTCATTTCTCCACCAGCTTCCCCCGTTGCCCTTTCCTAAGGACAAAACTCTGCAAGCCCTGGAAGCGTTACGATCCTTGTGGCAAGATTTTTTAAAAAAGTAAAATAAAAAAAAAATGAAGTGAAATGAAAAACAGCCCCACGTACTCTGCAGTCCTGATGGCCCTGAGCACCTCCAGAGCTGCTCAAGAATACTGAGTGGGGGGGGGGGGGGAGAGAAAAAAAGAGGGGAAAAATTTCCAGCTTCACAGCCTTAGTACACCATAGAATATCGAGCAATTCTGCTTCATCCTTGAATACTGAGTGGCCAGACAGCGAATGCTGTTGGAATATTGAGTAATATCCACAAGAACCAACCTCTGCAATACCAAGCAGTTTTGTGCATGCAGAATAACAACTAACGGCCAGTTTTACCTACTCCCCCCCCCCTTGTATGCAGGGAGGTTGCGATGGGGTTTTGCGCAAGAGTGCAAGGACAGAAACAAAAGGGAGAGGCCACCGAGGAAGGGCAGAAGATCTGATCTATAGGTGGACATGTAGGGGAGGAAGAGATGGGTAGAATACAAGTAGACCCCCTCGATTTACGGCAGTGAGAACAATTTTCTGGAACGACTGGAGCCAGAAGTTGTGGGTGTTCCATCACGGATGGGTTTCAAGAAAAGATTGGATAGCCATTTGTCTGAAACTGTACAGGGGGATGGATTAGAAGACCTCATAGCAGTGTTCCAATATTTGAGGGGCTGCCACAGAGAGGAGGAAGGGGTCAAGCTATTTTCCAAAGCACCCGAAGGCCAGACAAGGAACAATGGATGGAAACTGACCAAGGAGAGATTCAACCTGGAAATAAGGAGGAAATTTTCTGACAGGGAGAACAATCAACCCATGGAACAGAAGTTGCCTTCAGAAGTTATGGGAGCTTCATCATTGGAGGCTTTCAAGAAGAGTCTGGACTGCCATCTGTCAGAAACGGTGTAGGGTCTTCTGCTTGGGCAGGGGGTTGGACTAGATGACCTACAAGGTCCCTTCCAACCCTGTTATTCTGCTATATGTCTAGGCTACCAGTTCCATCATATTCCTGTACAGTCTCCCCATTCTTTGCCACCTTTCAACCCAGAATTCCCCCTCCACCATAGATTGCTACATCCAAATGTTACTTCTTGTGGGAAGAAATATATATATATATGAATTTGTTCGCCATTGACTCATCCTGAGGTTGGGGATGGGAGGAAAGTCATTGTGCCAAAGAACACTTGAGATTTGTCCTCTCCAAAGCTTATTTTGTATGCTGGTCTTTCTCTGTCTTTCCGAGCCTCTGTGGAGCAAGCGATGCCTCTGGTGAGTCCATAAATCATTCCAGTAATTGGTGATCAAAGATTTGTTGAAGCCCAGGAAGATATTCCCAATTGGCAGCTGCCATTTCTGGCAGCGTCGTAATCGAAGGAAGCCTGATGTTGCTGCAACGGTGCCCCAGCCCCCAAACCACGTAATGGAATTTAAGCTTTAAGCTTGTCTTCTCTTCCCCTGAATGTTAAGTGGTTGTATAACAGAATATAACAGAGTTGGAAGGGGCCTTGGAGGTCTTCTAATCCAACCATCTGCTCAAGTAGGAGACCCTACACCATTTGAGACAAATGATGGTCCAATCTCTTCTTAAATTAAATCTCTTAAATACTTCTTAAACCTCTTCATTAACAGACGGATACAGTCAAGATCAAGGGAGGTAGTAATACCACTCTATAAAGCCTTAGTAAGACCACACCTAGAGTACTCCATTGAGTTTTGGTCACCACACTATAAAAAGGAGGTTGAGACTCTAGAAAGAGTGCAGAGAAGAGAAACCAGGATGATTAGGGAACTGGAGGCTCAAACATATGGCGGACGGTTGCAGGAACTGGGCATGGTTAGTCTAGTGAAGAGAAGGACCAGGGGAGACCAGATAGCACTCTTCCAATATTTGAGGGGCTGCCTTCTTCCTTCCTTCAATCCTCCCTCTATCTCTTCCTCCCTCCCTCCTTCCCTTCCTTCCTTCCTAACCCTAACCCCCCCCTCTCTCTTCCTTCCGTCCTCCCTCTATCTCTTCCTCCCTCCCTCCTTCCCTTCCTTCCTTCCTAACCCTAACCCCTCCCTCTCTCTTCCTTCCGTCCTCCCTCTCTCCCTCATCCACCCACTCATTCATTCATTCCTCCCTCCTTCCCTACCTCTTTCCCTCCCTCCCTTCTTCCTTCCTCCCACCCTCCTTCTCTTCCTTCCTTCTTTCCTCCTTCCCTTCCTCCCTCTACTGAATCTAGAGTCATAGAAAGGGAATTAAATATAAGGCCTGGAAAGGTAGAATCGTATAAAACACCCAAAGCCATTATGGAGCCTGTCGAAAACAGCATCATTTCTTCTTTAGCTATCTTGGCTGTGAAAAAAAAAGAAGTCCTTTCATTTTAGGCTAGTAAGTTGACCGCTGGCATCTTCACAGCGGCATGAATTGGAGAGTGATGACTTGATCGGGAGAGAGAAGAGAGTTTTCTGGTTGTAATCTAAGCCGTACGAAGGCCAACCTTTTGCTGGGTTAATATATTCTCTATCCTATCCCATTTCCTGGCACCTGCAAATAGCATTTGTCACCACAATAGGCCACTTTTCAGTATAAAACTGATGAGGGAAACTACATTTTCAATTCCGGCTCCGTTGTACCTGGCAAGTACGAGAAAGAAGAGGACAAAGTCAAGATGAATGAAAACGATGAGGACGAGGACGGCAGAATGGAGATCGGCTTTGTACACGCAATTTCGAGAATCATTCATATCTGCAGCCTCCGTGATAGGAGATGGCCTTAATGCCTCATTAAGTCTCACGGAGCCGGTGATGATATATCATACCCTTTCAATCAGTAACTAAGCAATCGGTTTATGTAAAAGAGAAAAAAGAAAAACCTAATTGGCGCATGGTTTAATGCATCCATTAAGCTATTAGAGAGCGATTTCATAGCGAATTAACTGCATTTGGGACAAAACGACAAGGAGTTGTCAACCCAGCAACATTACATCTTGGGAAAGTGGACTTCAAAGTTGGGGAGAAGGACAATCAAAGTACGGATGGGTGCAGGATCTTCTTGACGATTAAAAACGGATTGTAATTGTGAACATGGGCACAAACACACATACAAGTATGGAATAGATATGTTGTTGTTGTTGTTAGTTGCAAAGTCGTGTCCGACCCATCGCGACCCCATGGACCACATTCCTCCAGGCCTTCCCGTCCTCTACCATTCTCTGGAGTCCATTCAAGCTCACACCGTCTGCTTCGGTGACTCCATCCAGCCACCTCCTTCTCTGCCGTCCCCTTCTTCTTCTTTTGCCCTCCATCGTTCCCAGCATGAGACTCTTCTCCAGGGAGTCCTTCCTTCTCATTAGGTGGCCAAAGTCTTTGAGTTTCCCCTTCAGGATCTGGCCTTCTAAAGAGCAGTCAGGGTTGATCTCCTCTAGGACTGACCGGTTGGATCGCCTTGCCGTCCAAGGGACTTGCAGGAGTCTTCTCCAGCACCATAGCTCAAAGGTGTCCATTCTTTGGCGCTCAGCCTTCCTTATGGTCCACCTTTCACAGCCATCCATTGCAACTGGGAAAACCAACTGGCATAGATATAGAGTTAGTCATATTTAACAGAATAACAGAGTTGGGAGGGACCTTGGAGGTCAACCTGCTCAAGCAGGAAACCCTATAATATTCCAGACAAATGGTTGTCCAATCTCTTCTTGAAGTCCTCCAGTGTTGGAGCACCCATAACTTCTGAAAGCAAGTCCTTCCACTGATTAATTGTCCTCACTCTCGGGAAATTTCTCCTTAGTTCTAGGTTGGTTCTCTCCTTATGTTTACACCCATTGCTTCTTGTCTGGCCTTCTGGTGTTTTGGAAACTAAATTGACTCCCTCTTCTTTGGGGCAAAATCTTGGCACATTGCTACCATGTTACACACACCCTCAACTCAAGCAACTAAAAAAGAGACTACTTTCCCTCCCAGGTATCATGTGGCTGATACAGCCTCTAAAATTGCTGTTCTGACCTAGGTTTCACCAAACAGACTCCTTGTTTCGAGAAAACCCCCTTTTTATAAGGCTAATGTGAATTCCTCTGAACTCACATCCAGCAAAGTCCCAGCCAACAGCCTTTCAAGGGTGAATTGACAACCACAGACCTTATCAGGCTTGGAGAGCTGCCAGGCCGATATCTTCCAAACACCAAGCTGTAGCAGCAATTACTTGGCAAGAAGTCAGGAACAGATCTTCACCCGAATGAATTGAACTAATGGCCTCCTGCAAACTCCACTCCCCAGTCGCTCCTCTTTCATTCCCTATAGGAGGGGCCTTTAACGTCCACCTGTGGCTTTACTCCCAAGTCGACCCTTGTTCACACCCAGCAAAGTCTTTCAAGGGTGAATTGACAACCACAGACCTTATCAGGCTTGGAGAGCTGCCAGGCCGATATCTTCCAAACACCAAGCTGTAGCAGCAATTACTTGGCAAGAAGTCAGGAACAGATCTTCACCCGAATGAATTGAACTAATGGCCTCCTGCAAACTCCACTCCCCAGTCGCTCCTCTTTCATTCCCTATAGGAGGGGCCTTTAACGTCCACCTGTGGCTTTACTCCCAAGTCGACCCTTGTTCACACCCAGCAAAGTCTTTCAAGGGAGAATTGACAACCACAGACCTTATCAGCTTGGAGAGCTGCCAGGCCGATATCTTCCAAACACAACGGCTGTACAAGAAAATACTTGGCAAGGAGTTTCTGAGAGTCATGAATAGATCTTCATCCTAATGAAGCGAACTAATTGTCTCCTGCAAACTCCATTCCCCTTTCACTCCTCTTTATTCCCTATGGGAGGACTATTTACCGTCCACCTGTGCCTTTACTCTCGAGTTGGCCCTTGTTCTTTAACTATTCCCTTCGTCTGGCAGCTCTGCCCATGCGCACATCAGGAACAGGCTCCAGCTGTTCTTCTGCCCCATTGATCTCCGACTCCGAAGGCAGCTCTTAACTGTCGGACGGCCCTGGTCCCCTCTCTGCCTCCGACACAGAGCCCTCATCAGAGCCTTCCCCAGACTCCAGGACTGGCCCATCTTCCTCCCCAACCCTCCTCACTGTCTGATTCTGCCACCAGATTCGTTGGCCGCTGGCGGGCCACAACTGTTGCCATGCCATCCAGAGAAAAATCAGGCATGGTTTAAGAGTTTGTGGAAATGTACTCCACTCCTGTCCTTGTGCATTCTTAACCTCTCATTTGCCTTTAAATCAAAGTGCCAGAGTGAGAAAGGGCGACAGGCAGCATTGGGAGAATCGCTGTGCTTTAAGTAAATAAGTAAAAAATCAATGAAGCAACTGCATTTTTCTACATTGATGTTTGACCTCTGGGTGGTCCCATTGATGATTTGGGAAGGTCCCTTTTTAAATATTTAAGCATATTAATCTATAAATGGAACGTTGTCTAGCTTGGAGCTTCTCTGAATTTTGTTTAGGGACCTGTGCATATGAGAGCAGCAGAGTGAATACCTCCCAGAGAGCAATGAATTTTCAGAATCGGAATAGAACTGGAAGGGACCTCGGAGGTCTTCTAGTCCAACCCCCTGCCTTAGGCAGGAAACCCTACACCATTCAGACAAATGGTTATCCAACATCTTAAAGACTTCCAGTGTTGGAGCATTCACAACGTATGGAGGCAAGCTGTTCCACTGATTAATTGTTCTCACTGTCAGGAAATTCCTCCTAAGTTCTAGATTGGATTTCTCTTGATTAGTTTCCACCCATTGCTTTTTGTCCTGCATTCAGGTGCTTTGGAGAATAGCTTGACTTCCTCTTCTTTGGGGCAGCCCCTGAGATATTAGAAGACTGTTATCATGTCTCCCCTAGTCCTTCTTTTCATTAAACTAGACCTACCCAGTTCCTGCAACTGTTCTTCATATATTTTAGCCTCCAGTCCTCTAATCCTCTTTGTTGCTCTTCTCTGCATTCTTTCTAGAGTCTCCACATCTTTTCTACATCGTGGCGACCAAAACTGGATGCCGTATTCCAAGGGTGGCCTTACCAATGCATTATAAAGTGGTATTAACCCTTCATGTGGTCTTGATTCTATCCCTCTGTTTATGCAGCCTAGAACTGTGTTGGCTTTTGGGGCAACTGCTGCACACGGCTGGCTCCTATTTAAATGGTTGTCCACTAGGACTCCAAGAACCCTCTTGCTTGGGATAGCCAAGTCCAGTTGTCCAGTTGCCTCTTGAAAAAAGCACCTTT
Organism: Natrix helvetica; assembly: GCF_964273705.1. Lineage (NCBI taxonomy): Eukaryota > Metazoa > Chordata > Lepidosauria > Squamata > Natricidae > Natrix > Natrix helvetica. The sequence goes on from NC_138565.1 coordinate 5,186,943, forward strand.
GGGACAACCATGACTGAGAATCTCCAGTCATGTCCTTGGTTATGGTTCTCAAGAGCCCTGACCGAGATACTTTTGGAGAGTTGACTCATTTTTCTATTATTGTTCCCTACCACCAAAATAGATCTACTAAGTTTGGGAAAAGGTTACTGTTGTTTTGGGCTTTTTTTAAATTCTCCTTTTGAGCGCGAGTCAAGAAAACAACTTCAAAGGATCTTGGAATGAGCTTTGATTTTTATCCCGGTGTGGTGAGCACAGCAATCAATTTTCACGAAGGTCTGACGAATCATAAATAAAGAGCTGATCAATATTATGTATGTGTTTGCATCTCTCCCGCCCCCTCCCCCCATTAGGATTTTTAAAAAATCTGTTTACATTGATCCAAACTTCATTTTGGAAATGTGTTCTAAGCATGTCTCAAAATGAGAGTGAAAACAACAGAAAAACAGAGTTGGAAGAGACTTTGGAGGTCTTCTAATCCAGCCCACCAAGCTAAGACAGGTTTGGGAAGCTCTGTCCTCGATGAGTTGGTCAACTGACCATCTTTTAACCAACTCATTGACAGAATTACAGAGTAACAGAGTTGGAAGGGGTCTTGGAGTTCTTCTAGTCCAACATTTCAGACAAATGGCTATCCAACATCTTCTTAAAGACTTCCAGTGTTGGGGCATTTACAACTTCTGGAGGCAAGTTGTTCCACTGATTAATTGTTCTCATTGTCAGGAAATTCCTCCTAAGTTTTAGATTGGATCTCTTCTTGATTAGTTCCCATCCATTGTTTCTTGTCTTGTCTTCTGCTGCTTTGACCACCACCATCTTCTCTGGGACAACTCCTCAAATATCGAAAGACTGCTATCATATCGCCCCAAGTTTTTCTTTTCATTAAACTTCTTGTTATTAGTTGCAAAGTCATGTCCGTCCCATCGCGACCCCATGGACAACGTTCCTCCAGACCTTCCTGTCCTCTACCATCCTCTGGAGTCCATTGAAGCTCACGTCGACTGCTTTGTTGACTCCATCCAGCTACCTCCTTCTCTGGTGCCCCCTTCTTCTTCTTTTGCTCTCCATCCTTCCCAGCATGAGGCTCTTCTCCAGGGAGTCCTTCCTTCTCACTAGGTGGCCAAAGTCTTTTGAGTTTCCTCTTCAGGATCTGACCATCTAAAGAGCAGTCAGGGTTGATCTCCTCTAGGACTGACCGGTTGGATCGCCTTGCAGTCCAAATAGTTCATTAAACTAGATATACCCAATTCCTACCACCGTTCTTCATTTGTTTTAGCCTCGAGTCCCTTAATCATCTTTGTTGAAAAGGGGAACTAAGGCAGAAATTTTAAAAAAACCCAATCAAGGGTAATTGGCAGAGATAAGAGTCAATGAAATTCATCAAGGGTTGGACTGAGATCTCTTGAGGGTGTGTAAAAGGCGAAAGATTTTTACAATCTGTAGAGAAACCAGAGTATATAGAGGGTGTGAAGAGACTCCAAACTGATGACATGCTTGACCCCTCCCTCGGTCTCAGCCTGGTCATCTCCTGCAGAGTGTCGGCGTTCCAAATATCATCCCAAATTAAATCAGAGTCCAAGGCAGATCTTTCCTCAAAGTCCCAATTTATGAAGAGAGACGCGTTGGTACAATCTGTGGGAAACCCGAATCTGAAAACTTCCTGGGGTTTCCACCCAGTTGAAAGTTCATGATCTTGTCCCCACACCCACAAGTCCATCCCATGGTGCAATCTTCCATTGCCATGCTGGCATCTCCACCCATCCATCCCTTCGCCTTCCAAGCCAAGCTCCAAGTACCCAAAACGGGGGTGGAAGGGGAAGTTGAAGCACTCATGGAGTGTGCCCTCCATCCTTCCCAGCATTAGGCTCTTCTCGATGCTTAATCAGGATGTCGATTGTAAAATGAAATGCAAGGGGTGCATTAAAAACAGCCAACACCAAGCCAACAAAACTGAAGGACCATCCTTATTCCGTTGAGCATTTTAGGTTGGGCACTTCATTTCCTAGTGCATTTTTGTCCATTTTCCCCGATAGCTCCTTTTATTTTATATTATTATTCCCCACCCCCACCCCCTTGGCTGCAGAAACATCGAAACAACCCCAAATAGCCGTGCGGTTTCAAAAAACAATGGTGTGAAAATATAGATAAATTGCCTCCAAATGAAAGCAATTTGAAGAAGAGCCCAGAGTGGCTTTCGCGGACTTCTGTTTCTTCCCGATCTTAATGCTCCCAAAAGGAGGTTGTTGAACACTGTGGATTTTCACAATGAAGAGCAATTCAAAGGCCTCTGCTCACATACAGAGAAGGGTCTCCTTCTCCCTTTGGGGGTGTGGGAGTGGGGGTGTGTCATAGGATGAGGATCAGGGATGGGGTACTACAGATTTATCCAGGTTCGGGAGAACCCGTAGCTAACATTATGGCTGGTTTGGAGAACCTCCAAATCCCATCCCTGGCTGTCCATTGGATAATGTGATTTATGACATACCCTGGGGAGGGGGAGGAAACAGGGTCATAATTGGGCCGTGAGGTCAGAGTTGGCTTCACTTGGGTACATGCCAACATGTTGCTCCTAATTAGATTTCTTTTGAAGCTTGGCTCAAGGCTCATGATTTAATTAGGATGTCCGTCAGAACCCCGACACAGGAGATCCTATACCATTCCAGACAACTGGATGTCCAATCTCATCTTGAAAACCTCCAGTGATGGAGGAGCACCCGCAACTTCTGAAGGCAAGTCATTCCACTCATAACTGAGTTGGAAAGGACCTTGGAAGTCTTCTGGCCAACCTCCCTCAGCAAGCAGGAAACCTTTTATCACTTCAGACGAATGGTTCTTCAACCTCTTCTTAAAGACTTCCAGTGTTGGGGCATTCACAACTTCTGGAGGCAAGCTGTTCCACTGATCAATGGTTCTAACTGTCAGGGAATTTCTCCTCAGTTCTAGGTTGGCTCCCTCTTGGATAAGCTTCCATTAGTTTAATTTCATCCATTGTACATTCTCTGCCCAAGCGATCAGCCCAGTTCAGACTTACGGCGGGAGGCCCCGATCCTTTCCTGAGGCCAATTTGTAATCAAGAGACGGCAAACAATTCCCCCCCCCCCCTTAATTTCTCTCCTTTCGCCCCTTTTATGAGACATGTTATACGTCAGTAGAGTTAACTTTTCTTATTCAGCTCTGCCCAAATGATGGGGAGCAGTTTCAATCAAAAGGAGGAAATTACAAAGCAGGATTGGGAAGGCATCTGCCAACACCCCCAGCATGGTAAGGCATGCATTTCCCATTTAGAATAGCCAGAAAGTGTCTGGTTTTAAAAGGATTCGTAATGGCAATGTGACGTTGACTCAACTGCTATGCAAAATGACTCAGTTCCCGAGAATATGTCAGCTGTTGTTTCTCCAGTCTCTCCTGCCTACAAAGAAAGACATTTGGTGATGCTATTTCAGTCCGGTTCTAACCTTGGAAAAAGAGGCATTCGGTGATAAAAAAAATAAGCTCAAGAACTTCTGGTGGGGACGCTGAGTTGAAGGCAATCTTTGGCAAAGATTCAATGTTTGCAATGGACCACCATATCAGGTAGAATGAGAGGTGTCAAAGTAAATCCAACAGTGAATCTTCTTTTAACCACCCCATAATTCCTTGCAGGATGGAGTCTTGGGCAACTGAATGGAGCTAGCAGAGTATTTACTGGCCAGATGCCCTTCCTGTCTCCAATGCAGAGTTCACAGCAGATATATTCTCATTGTGCCCAGAGAGAGAAATATCTGCCTCTACCTAGGATCGAACTCACAGCCTCCTGATCATGAAGCGAGAGCTCCCCCTCTAGGCCACCGCGCCACTCCCTAGTTGGATAATGAAATCATCATCATCATCTCCATTTAACAACCCCATAATCCCTTGTGGGGCGCAGTCAGGGCAACTGAATGGAGCTGAGTATTTACTGGCCAGATGCCTTTCTTGTTGCCAATGCGGAGTTTTGTTCAGCCAATAAATTCTCATCGTGTCCAGAGAGAGAAATACCTGCCTCTACCTAGGATTGAACTCACAGCCTCCTGGTCAAAGTTTTGCCTTCTGAAGAACTGAAGAAACTTTTAATCTTTTTTGCAAAGAGGGTAGACTGTCTTCAAGTCAGCCATGACTCTTAGAGATTTCCTGGACAAGACCTTCCAATTTCCTTGGTATGATAGTTTGCCCTTGACTTCTACTTCCTGGACTTAGGACAGAGGGATGGCCTCAAAGTCACATAGCTGGCTTTGTCTGTAAACTGGGACTAGAACTCCCAGTCTCCTAGCTTCTAGCCCGGTGCCTGGGAACATACATTTTTGGCTGGTGACCCTCAACAAGGCACCAAACACCAGGTGCACCAATTCCTAAGTTTCCACAATTTTTGCCGTAGCCCCTCCACCAACTTTCTTCTGGCTGTCGATGAATTCAGAAATCGGAGCTCGTGTGCCAAGCAGCCCCGTAACGGCGCAGAGAACTCTCGCCTGTTGGAATAAACAGAAGGAAAATTATGGGTTGATTCCTTGCATTTAACCTCGTTTGGACATTGTTTCATTTAATTAGCAGCAGAAGCGTGAGTTGACTGATTTGGCAGAGAACAGTATTACGCCTGGCTATTATCTGCGGAGATTTTTAAAAAGAAAATAAAGAGAAATGAGGTTAGTCTAACAGGACCTGGATTAAATGTCCATTCCTTAAGTGTTTGGGCCTATCAGGCCCTGAGTGACAGCACTCAAGGTTTGTTCCACAGGGAAGTCTGGGAGAAAGCGCCATCTCCCAACCGAAATGGTAAATTTTATTTACAAGGCCAGTGGCAAGACAATGAGAGGGCGACGGAGGGATTGTGCCAGTTTTACTTAAAGCAGACGCGGCTGGCAGCTCGGGCGGCTTGGGAAGGAGATGCCCTGCTCTGGAGTGACTTGGCTGATCAATCCCATGGGGAGTTCAGTTGTCGACTTTAGTCATGCTTGAATGCATGACGTGAGAAATTCTGAGCTGGCACAATTTGCACTCCACAAAGGAAGCAGGGGGAGAGAGGTTGTGCCTTGTTGAGGGAAGATGAGAGAGAGAGAGAGAGAGAGAGATGGTAGACGAGATAGATGAGATAGCTAGCTAGCTATCTAGATAGATAGATAGATAGATAGATAGATAGATAGATAGATAGATAGATAGATAGATAGATAGATAGATAGATAGATAGATGATAGACGGATATTAGATATAGATTAGATATAGATTAGCTAGATGGAGAGAGAGAGAGAGATATATATTTATTAGATATAATTAGATATACATTAGATAAATGGATGGATGGATGGATGGATAGATAGATATGGAGGGAGGAAGGGAGAGATGGAGGGATGGAGGGATGAGAAAGAGAAATACAGATTTTGAAATAGTGAGCAAGACAATGGACAGAGATAGATGCTAAATAAATAGATCAATAGTTTGATACACAATTGGATAGATAGATAGATAGATAGATAGATAGATAGATAGATAGATAGATAGATAGATAGATGATGGATGGGTGGATTGATAGATGATAGATAGATAGATAGATAGATGATAGATAGATAGATAGATAGATAGATAGATAGATAGATAGATAGATAGATAGATAGATAGATAGATAGATAGATAATAGGGAAAGAGAGAGAAAATAGACAAAGGACAGACAGGTATAGACAAAGTTAAATAAATCCATAGATTGATACACAGTTGGACAGATAAATGAAGATAGACTGGTAGAAGGAAGGAAGGAAGGAAGGAAGGAAGGAAGGAAGGAAGGAAGGAAGGAAGGAAGGAAGGAAGGAAAGAGATAAATAGGCTGAATAAATAAGCACGGAAGAAATCTCACCTCAGAAAATAACAGAACCTTTAAAAGTCAGAGAATAATGTGAAGACAATCATATCTAAGAACTAGTACTGCATTTTCAAGTGTTGAAATGAGGACTTTATAAAATAGTGATGGCAAATCCAGATCTAGAGGAGGGGGGGAGGGAGAGAGAGGGGAGAGGGAGAGGGAGAGAGGGAGACCGAGAGAGAGGGGGGAAGGGAGAGAGGGAGGGAGAGAGAGGGAGAGGGGGGGAGAGAAATTTCATAGAAGTTTGCCTTCTAAGAAATTATATTTCAGCTTCAATTCCGATGGAAAACCTCTTCTTCCCTTACACAGCTCCCCCTCTTACGCTCTGTCATCAATTCTCCTCCCTCCCCCACTTCCCCCTTACGCCAACAACAGACTCAGGACCCAGTGGGGTATTTCTCATTTCTGCTGCTTCTGAGCCATCTATGCCCACCCGAAGCCCGTCGTGCGTCAATGTTTACTAATGGGGGCTTTTCGTATGCCGAGAGAATTCTGCAAAGCAAAAAACAAAAGATAACGGAGAAAAAGAGGAAAGGGGATGGGAAGCCACCTTGATCCTAGCTGAGCAGTTATCAGAAGTCACGGTGATGAAGCCCTCCTTGGCCAAAACCCCAGAAAAGAACAGAAAAAGGTGCAAGAGAAAAGGTGTAGATTGGAGGAGGATGAGTTAAGGGGAGAGGAAACATCCGTGGTTACGGCTGAGTGAAGACAGAGAAAAGGGGGGTATGAAGGACACAGGATGGATGATCTATCATTAAAGAGAGAGAATGTCCTAATGGAAGGAAATAATTGATGGCTAATGGTCATTATAGCTCCAGGACCATAATCAGAAAGCCTCTCCTTACCAGTTGATGGGGTCAAGATGTCCCCGGACTATCTTGACCCACCGTAAGAGCAAAACGTTGAAAAAGCTTTGTCCTTAAACCGAATCCGTAACTCTCTTCTCCTTCCCTGGATTGACATTCTGTTAGGTTCTGCATTAAACCCGCCATCCTGGGCCCAACGTTTGGGAAGCCAGGCTCTGCCTGTCACAAGCCAGGACAAAGGGTGAGTGATGGAGGAGTAACACCTCCTTAAAAAAACCTTGGTCCAGCTGGCCCGGCTGGGAGCACCTCGTAAGGGCCCCTTCCCAGGGTTACGGGAGAAGACGGTCAACGGGTTAGAAGGCGGAAGAGGTCTCTACGCCCCAACGGCAGATCAAGCGGCAGAACCATATTCTAGGAGAAGGGAAACTCCGATTACAATCCTCCACTGCCTTGTGGCTCTATCCACTCCTGGGAAAGGCTTCAGGAGTCAACCTCCAGGCAAAATCCAGAGCCGGAGTCCCAGAAGCAGTTCGAGACTGGGGACAATCACGTTCTGGTAACTCCTAAGATGCAGCTGGAACCAACCGTATTGTCTCTGGACTATTTCAGTGACGTGGAGAGGGGGGATCGGCTGCTTGGGTAACAGTCTATCCTCCATGTCAATCTACCCAGGCCTCGTGCTCTGGAGAGGACACTCCAGCTTTGACCTCTTCCCAGAGCATGACACCATCGTCTTTGGAGACTGAAGGATGCCAATGAAGGGTCTGCGTTCTTTGCTTTGTGCTTTTCAGCCGTGTAGGGGAGACCCACACGTCCGTTCTCGTGTCCTGGGAAGCGGTCTGAAGGAAGAGGCTTTAAAGACAGGCGTTCCTTCGACATTTTATGCAGGACCTCCATGTTAGGAGGTTCCATCATAACTCATCTTCATAAAGGTCTCCGGTTGGCTTTGCTTGGGCCCAAGAGATGACTGTTTCTCACAAGGTCTCATTTTGGTTCATCTCAAAGTTGGCATCACAGCTATTCTCTTTATCAAAGAAGATTTAGACTAGGTCTCTTCTTCTGGGATTATAGTGTTTGGAAATGTGTTATTTCTGTGTTATTGCATTATTTCTCCTCCTTCATTCCCTCCCTCCCTCCCTCTCTCCCTCCCACTCCCTTCCTTCCTCTCATTCCCATTTCCTTCCTTCCTCCCTCCCATTCCTATTTCGTTCCTTCCTCTCATTCCCATCTCCTTCCTTCCTCTCATTCCCATCTCCTTCCTTCCTTCCTCTAATTCCCATCTCCTTCCTTCCTTCCTTCCTTCCTCTCATTCCCACCTCCTTCCTTCCTTCCTTCCTCTCCTTCACATCTCCTTCCTTCCTCTCATTCCCATTTCCTTCCTCTCATTTCCATTTCCTTCCTTCCACTCTTTCCCATCTCCTTCCTTCCTTCCTTCCTATCTTCCTTCCTTCCTCTCATTCCCATCAATAGACATTCATTACAATTTTATGGAGCTACCTTTAATATTCCCGATCAGACCCTGATCAGAATAGAGTGACATCTACTAGTTCCTAGTGGTAGCAGGAAATAAGTGGCAGCTTCTCCTGATATTTCCTCTTATTCTTCTACAATATCGGTAGTCCTCAACTTACAACAGTTCATTTAGTGACTATTCAAAGATACAATGCCACTGAAAAAAGCGACTCATGACCGTTTTTCACACTTACAACCGCAGCAGCATCCCTGTGGTCACACGATCAAAATTCAGATGCTTGGCCACTGACTCATATTTATGATGGTTGCAGTGTTCCCGGGGGTCTTGCAATCCCCTTCTGCAACCTTCCAACAAGCAAAGTCCACGGGGAAGCTGAATTCACTTAACAACCACGTTACTAACCGAACCCCTGCAGAGATTCACTCAAGAACCGTGGCCAGAAAAACAGGACAAAGACTCCCTCGGCAGTTGTCTCGCTTAGCAAAACAGAAATTTTGGTCATAAGTCGAGGACCACCTGTATTAAGTCTAGGTTAAATGTAAAGGTCAAGGTTCCCCTTGCACATTTGTGCTAGTCGTTCTTGACTCTAGGGGGCGGTGCTCATCTCCGTTTCAAAGCCGAAGAGCCAGCGCTGTCCGAAGACGTCTCCGTGGTCATGTGGCTGGCATGACTCAATGCTGAAGGCGCACGGAACGCTGTTCCCTTCCCACCAAAGGTGGCTCCTATTTTTCTACTTGCATTTTTGACGTGCTTTCGAACTGCTAGGTTGGCAGAAGCTGGGACAAGTCACAGGAGCTCACTCCGTTACGCGGCGCTGGGGATTCTAACTGCCAAACTGCCAATCTCTTGGATCGAGAAGCTCAGCGTCTCAGCCCCTGAGCCACCGCGTCCCTAGGACTAGGTTAACTTCCCTCAATTTCAGCGATTGCTAAAGAGGTTTGGGCTTCAAGTGATGGATTGAAGAAGGCAAGAGAGACAATTTATTCAGACCTTTTCCTGGCACACCAGGAACGTTGCCATCAACCTAACAGGAAAGTCAACAAGCAAGGTGAACTTTTGCTAAATTAATCTGCATGTATATAAAAGTGCTAACAAATTTTTCACATGTCGGAGCATATTCCCCCCCCCCACTCCCTTGATGTCTCTGATGTGCTTGTAATGAGAGCAGGTAGACCCTTTATGACCAGAGAAATTATACATGATTTCATTTTGTTCTGGGGACAATTGATGTCACCTTCTCCTGCCGAGAGAGAGAGACTCTCGCTGCTCCAAGGGCCGTTCTCCTATTGGGCCAGTCAAACTCATTTTTGCTTCCATCATCACCAAGTGATGAAAAAGGTCGGGAGACAGACGGAAGCCGAAAGGGGTCCAATGAGACGGATGCGAGTTTGCGAGTCGGTTTAGGGAGAGTCAAGAGGGAATGAGCTCCTCAGATCGAAGTGAATGATCTCCTCAGATCGAAGAGTGCAGAGAAGAGCAACAAAGATGATTAGGGGACTGGAGACTAAAACATATGAAGAACGGTTGCAGGAACTGGGTATGTCTAGCTTAAGAGAAAGAAGGACTAGGGGAGACATGATAGCATTGTTCCAATATCTCAGGGGTTGCCACAAAGAAGAGGGAGTCAAACTATTCTCCAAGGCACCTGAGGGTAGAACAAGAAGCAATGGGTGGAAACTAATCAAGGAGAGAAGCAACTTAGAACTGAGGAGAAACTTCCTGACAGTTAGAACAATTCATCAGTGGAACAGCTTGCCTCCAGAAGTTGTGAATGCCCCAACACTGGAAGTCTTTAAGAAGATGTTGGATAGCTATTTGTCTGAAACAGTATAGGGTTTCCTGCTTAGGCTGCGGGTTGGACTAGAAGACCTCCAAGGTCCCTTCCAACTCTACTATAGTATTGTATTGTATTGTATTGAACCGTTCTCTTCCCCCCGGATATTCTTCAGGGGCGATGACTTCCACCTTCAGCTATTTTTCGGGCTTATCAAATTCATTGCAGAGCGAACGGATATTCTCTGTATTGTGGTTTATATAGTGGTTTCAGGTGAAAAGAGAGGTTGGTGTTTCTTTTTTAAATTTTTTTTATTGTTTTAAATAAACAAAAACACAAACAAAGAATCATCCTTCATGACATCCTGTCGAAAGCGCCTCGATTGGTTACAAACGGTTTTCGTGCGTTTCTATCATAATTGTTACATATATTTCCTTCCCATTGAACAGTACATTTTACATCAAAAATCTTCCTGTATTTTACTGTCAATACATCACAACTCTCATTTAGCTGAAATTATTTAAACGTGCTTTTATCTGATATCATTTGCATTCAAAAACACAACCACCCACCCACTGGCCTTCATTGGCAATCTCAACAAACCACCTGTAACATTACATCTTATAACATATTCTAAGGGGAAAAATCAATTAATAAAATATCTAAGCATATTTGCTAGGGTTGGTGTTTCTTAACGGAGGGTTAGAAGGATTTTCTAGACAATAAGGGATTACAGGCAGTGGATAATGTATGCTGAAGACAAGATCTGTCTGTCCATCCATCCATCCATCCATCATCTATCTATCTATCTATCTATCTATCTATCTATCGATCGATCGATCGATCGATCTATCTATCTATCTATCTATCTATCTATCGATCAATCTATCTATCAATCGATCTAATCAACTCCCCAGTCTATCTTCATCTCTGTCCAATTGTGTACCAAACTACTGATGTATTTATTTAACTTCTATCTGTTTATATCTATCTGTCCTTGTCTTTTTCTTTACCTATATCTCTTTATCTATCTATCTATCTATCTATCTATCTATCTATCTATCTATCTATCTATCTATCTATCTATCTTTCTATCTAATCTAATCTAATCTAATCTACAGTATCACCTATTTGCATGATTGCCATAATATAATTAATATAAGTACTTCAATCAATACGTGGCTGAACAAAAAAATGTCTCAGCCTGATCCAAAGACCTCAAGGTGAGTGTTAGATGGACCTGCCTAGGGGAGAATATTGTCTGCCCTTCAAGATAGACCAGGCTAGGAAACCAAATTTGAATACTATAGCTACCTAAACCTCCCTCCATCTATCCATCTATCCTCCCCCCGGAAAACTATATCCAAAATTCATTCATTGAGAATCAAATTGAACATCTACACCTTTGGGGAAGTTGGATACAGATGTGAAAACTGTGGGAGAAACAGAGGCAGAGGAGTATTTTAAAAAATGCACCATCAAAAGGCCGCGTAGAAAAACAAATCTGGATTTTCGTTTTGAAGGGCAAAATGGAAATAGAGCAATCATTAACTCAGCACCAAATATTAATAAAGTCCCTCTGCAATTCGGCAACAATAATGTGACCTCAGAATTTCTTTTCTGCCCTCCCCCCAAAAAATTACAAAGAAAAAAAGGCCCAGGAGATTGGGAGAAAAAAACAGTGTTTTTCACAGCAAAACCCGGAATATAGAAGAGCAGGGTATTTTGTGCATTTTTCCCCTCTCTCTCCTGGTCCCCAGAAGATTTGGATTTGCAGAATATAATTTAATAAGCAGGAGAAAAAAGGAAGGAGAAGGTCTTTTAAAAGCCAGCAAGTACCAAATGAGTTTATTGTATTCCAAAATGCCGTCTCCCCTTAGGGGATTCCCAGCAAGTCGGTTGCTTTCTTCTTCATTGAAGTTCTGTATTGGAATTATAAACCCTCTAAATGGGCTGTGTTCATTGGAGAAGCTTGGCTGATCACTGATGGAAAAAAATATAACAATTAAAACCAACCCACCCACCCACCCCCAAAAAATTGAATGGGTGGGAAGGGAAGAAAGAAAGAGAGAAAGAAAGAGTTGTCATGGATGCATTAGGATCCCCGAGTGAAGGAGTAAGATATTAACATTTAATAATAGATACCACAGAGGGACACAGTGGCTCGGTGGCTAAGACACTGAGCTTGTCGATCAGAAAGGTCGGCAGTTCGGCGGTTCGAATCCCTAGCACCACATAACGGAGCGAGCTCCCGTGCCTCGTCCCAGCTTCTGCCATCCTAGCAGTTCGAAAGCACGTACAAAATGCAAGTAGAAAAATAGGAGCCACCTTTGGTGGGAAGGGAACAGCGTTCCGTGCGCCTTCGGCGTTGAGTCATGCTGGCCACATGACCACGGAGACGTCTTCGGATAAGATATACATAAGATACAGTATTTGTGTTATACTTTAGTTTTGTATGGCGGAGATAACGCCAGGATGTTTGCACCGTATCCAACTTTGATTTTTAACAATAAAGTATTTTTTTGTAAAAAAAGAATCTTTACACTGAATTTCCTTCCTTCCTCCCTTCCTTTGTGCCTGCCTGCCTGCCTTAGCTTCTTCTCCATCTTCTCCTCCTCCTATTCCTTCCTTCCCTCCCTCCCTTTGCCATCTCCTCCTCCTCCTCTTTTCACATCTCTGAAGATCATGTCCCATTTTAATTATTTGTCACTCTTTGCTGCTTGTTATCTTAATTAACTTTGACTTACTGATCCTTCCAAGGGGGAAGGGACTCCGCTTTGACTTTAGTGGTGAACTTTGGAAAAAGTAGACGAGGGAGGCAGATTCCTTTGGAACTAAAGGGAACTAGCAACTTGACCCAGGAATAAATCTTTGGCACTCTATTATGGAAGAGTAGGAGATAAAGAATTCATGCGCGGACCCTTATGGGATGGAAGCACGGCTGAATAATTGATACCCATTAATACTCACTTTTATTTTGCTTTTCTAAAGTTCTTGAAGGTCATTTTGACAATCTACCGCAGATAGCATTATGTCATATGCTCTTCCTTTAGTATCACTTGTGATTACTCTGAATTCTTCCAGGGTCCCCTCCACTTTCTGAACTGAGGGCATCTTGATAGGAAGAATATATTTATTGAGCTTTGTAATAGAATCAAGAAGTCCTATGTTATTAGTTCCTTTTGTGGCCCGCCAGCAGCCAGTGGAGCTGGCAGCAGATTGGGACAGTGAGGAGGTTGGGGAGGAAGATGGGCCAGTCCTGGAGTCTGGGGAAGGCTCTGATGAGGGCTCTGCATCGGAGGCAGAGAGGGGGCCAGGGCCGTCTGACAGTTATCAGCTGCCTTAGGAGTCAGTGAGGCAAAGGAACAGCTGGAGCTTGTTCCCAGTGTGTGCATAAACAGTGTTGCCAGACGAAGGGAACAGCTAAGGAACATGGGTCAACTTGAGAGTAAAATCACAGGTAGATGGTGATTGGCCCCTCCCATAGGAAATAAAAGAGGAGCAAAAGGGGAGGGGGCTTTTGCAGGAAACAATTCATTCGTTCGGTCGTTAGATTCGTTTCAGGAGTGTGAAGATCTGTCCATGAATCTCAGGGATTCTGTGCCCAGTCTTTCCTTGCACAGCACCTCATTTGGAAAATATTTACATGGCAAGATAGATAAGGTCTGTGGTCATACGTTCACCTTTGAAAGTCTTTGCTGAATGTGAATGAGAGGAATTTACTTTCGTTTAATAAAAGGGGTTTTGTCGGGACCAGGAATCTGCCTCGTGCTTTTTCACAGCTATACAATATAATAGCAGAGTTGGAAGGGACCTTGGAGGTCCAACCCCCTGCCTACGCAGGAAACCCTATACCATTTCAGACAAATTTTGGGGAAGCCGAGGTCAGAACATTAGTTCCCAAGGACTCCAGTGCCAAGAGAGCACCCTTGAACCTCGCCAAGCAGCCAATTGGTTCGGACAGTCAATCAAGAGAAAGGGACACTCTTTCCCAGCTCCAGGATTCCAGTTTTACTTCGTGTCGGAAAGCAAAGTATATTCCAGCACAGGGTAGTGTCAGCTACAGGTGTCTATCACAAGCACGTTTTGCTTCGGGGTGAAAATGTCAACGCTAAGAACCGGTGGTGGACTTCTTTTTACTGTTTTCACGCTCATCAGCTAAGTCTCGTTTGCATGCGAGGAAGAGACTGGCGTTGGGATATATGACAGCCCGAGTCGATCTGTCAGTGGAAACTCACCCTCATCTCTTCAAACGCATCGAGAAAGCTGTCAGTCACCGAGTGGTTTTCCAGGCACAGCTTAACTTAATTTCAGTTAATGTGCAGAAATCTGCCTAATAACGAGCTGTCAAAAAAGGACAGGCCCGAGGAGCCCTTGCAGAGATGAGGGGTGGAGGGAAAGATATGTTTAGGAACCGCCTTGGCGCCCGCTACTTCCTCTGCCCCACATCGTTCCGAAGTTCAGAAACGTTTGTCAGGCAGGCAAAAGAGAGATTTGCAGATTAAACCAATTGTCGATAAATAGCTTTTTGTATGAGGAGGAGGCAGAGGAGGAGGAGGAGGAGTAGAAGCAGGAGGAGGAGGAAAAAGAGGAGGGGAAGGAGATAGACAAGGAGGAGAAAGAGGAGGAGGAGATAGACAAAAAGGAGGAGGAGAAAGAGAAGAAGGAGGAGCAGGAGCAGGAGAAAAGAGACAAGGAGGAGAACGAGAAGAAGGAGGAGCTAGACAAAGTGGAGGAGGAGCAGGAGCAGGAGGAGAAGGAGAAAGAGGATATAAACAAGGAGGAGGAAGAGGAGAAGCAGGAAGAGGGGGAAGAGATAGAGAAAAAAGAGGAGGAGGAGGAGGAAGAGATAGACAAAGAGGAGGAAGAGAAGGAGGAAAAGAAGGAGGAAGAGATAGACAAAGATTATAAAGAGGAGGAGGGGAAAGACAAAGAGGAGGATGAGTTACACAAGGAGGAGGAAGAGAAGGAGGAAGAGTCAGACGATGATGAAGAGGAAAGATGAAGAGATGGAGGAGGAAGAGGAGGAGGAGATAAATAAGGAGGAGGAGATCTTTCCCCCAGCACTTTCATCTTCCGCTTAACATTTAATACCATTTCGTAATTATATAGTCCAGGATGGATCAAATAGAATCGACTACCTGTGGCCCACCAACTGCTCTCTCAGCTATTTTGCCCTGGCTTTGTATCTGCTTAGGAAGCTGTACAATATAATCCATCTCTTCCCTAGAGCAGAGAGGCCATTCTTTCGACCACTGGACGCGCTAAGTAAAATTTGCTTTTTTTCCCCCATTACAAAAATAGTAACCTCTCGGCCTTGTGGGTAGAATACGCATCATGGCCTTCGTTGCACCTGGGCTCCCGCTGGCTGGCTTTGTTGCCAAGACGTAGGAGGGTCGCAATCCGAATTATCCAGAGGTCACTTGGTTGCCTATCACATTTCTACGTCGAAATACCTCCCTTCTTCTGACTTCTCCTCTGTTCTAGTCAGCTGTCACAAGTAATCCATCATCTTGAGCTTCCTCAGCACCCAGAAGGAAAGTCAAAATGACCTTAATCGGAATCATACTGCTCAGGTGCACTGAGAGTTTGCCTCGAAAACTTCATCCCACGAGAGACTGCAGATTTATTTCCTCTTCTTCTCTTCTTCTTCTCTCCACCCCAACTCCTCTAATTCAATATGCCTTCCCTGCTCTTGGCTGTTTCTCCTAGCAGGTGTCTCACAAAATAGTTTCTCAGCAATTTCCTCTCCCCCAGATTCTTCTCCACCTGCTGTTTTTCTCCCTGGGGGTGACCTTCAAGGCCATCTTTGAAATGTCCTAGAAACCCTGTCAGAAAGGACATTGGGGGGGTGGGGGGTGAGAGAAAGAAAGGTGTGTGCAAAAATAAAGGAGAAACATGAAGCTCTCAGCTGCTTTCCAGTTTGCATGGGAGGGAGGAACAGGAAACACGTCTGATAATGTTTGGGGTTTTAGAATAGAGTAGAGTAGAACAGAATAGGGCAGAGTAGAGTAGAGAAGAATAGAGTAGAGTAGAGTAGAATAGAATAGAATAGAATAGAATAGAATAGAATAGAATAGAATAGAATAGAATAGAATAGAATAGAATAGAATAGAATAGAATAGAATAGAATAGAATAGAATAGAATAGAATAGAATAGAATAGAATAGAATAACAGAGTTGGAAGGGACATTGGAGGTCTTCTAGTCCAACCCCCTGCTCAGGCAGGAAACCCTACACCACTTCAGACAAATGGTTATCCAACATCTTCTTTAAAAGTTCCAGTGATGGAGCATTTACAACTTCTAGAGGCAAATTGTTCCCCTGTTTATGAAATTTCTTCTTAGTTCTAAGTTGCTTCTCTCCTTGATTAGTTTCCATCTGTTGCTTCTTGTCCTGCTCTCAGGTGCTTTGGAGAATAGCTGGACTCCCTCTTCTTTGGGGCAGCCCCTGAGATATTGAAACACTGCTGTCATGTCTCCCCTAGTCCTTCCTTTCATCAAACTAGACATACCCAGTTCCTGCAACCGTTCTTCATATGTTTTAGTCTCCAGTCCCCTAATCCCCTTTGTTGCTCTTCTCTGCACTCTTTCTAGGGTCTCAATATCTTTTTTTACATCGTGGTGACCAAACCTGGATGCCGTATTCCAAGTGTGGCCTTAGCAAGGCATTATAAAGTGGTATTAACACTTCACATGATCTTGATTCTGTCCCTCTGTTGATGCAGCCTCTGTTTTTCACACCCGAATTTGAAATGTCGAAGACATTATTGTTGTGCTAAAACAGCTCTTCATAAATGCTTCTCCCCTCCATGCCTGAATTCTTTCGACAGTTCTTTTAAAGCTGATCATGACCAGGATGTAGAAATTTGAAAAAGGGCAGAGAAGAGCAACAAAGATGACTGGAAATGAAAACATATGAAGAACAGTTGCAGGAATTGGGTACCTCTAGTTGAATGGTAACACGTGTTCAAACCTTGTATGTTGATATGGCCTGTAGGCTAATCAAACAACAACAACAACAATAATAATAATAGTTTAATGAAAAGAAGGAGTAGGGGGTGACATGATAGCAGTCTTCCAGTATCTCAGGAGCTGCCACAAAGAAGAGGGAGTCAAGCTATTCTCTGAACAACTTGAAGACAGGACAAGAAACAATGGATGGAAACTGATCAAGGAGAGATTCAACTTAGAACTAAGGAGATATTTCCTGATAGTGAGAACAATTAACCAGTGGAATGACTTGCCTCCAGACGTTATGGGTTCTCCAACATTGGAGGTTTTAAAGAAGATGCTGGATATCATCTGAAACGTGATAGGGTTTCCTGCTTGAGCAGGAGGTATCTTCTAAGGCAGTGGTTCTCAACCTTCCCAATGCCTTTACTACAGTTCCTCACGTTGTGGTGACACCATAAAATTGGTGTCTCAGTTCCTAAGACCATCGAAAAGATGTGTTTTCCGATAGTCTTAGGCGACCCCCTGTGAAAGGGTCGTTCGACCCACAAAGGGGTCCCGACCCACAGGTTGAGAACCACTGTTCTAAGGTCTCTTCCAACTCGGTGATTCTTATTAATCTCTTAAGGTGATAAACATTTTGGCTACTTGACCCTACTGCAGTCACTTGGAAATGGATAAGTCCAGATGCCTCCTGAAAAAAGGACCTTTGGGACAACCATGAACAGGATGAACTGAAAAACTCCACGGAGAGATGGACAGCATCTGAACGGAATAAACAAATAAAATAAACCTGAATATAACGTCGACATTGATGAGTTACTTTGGTCTTGCAGAGACGGAATTGGAAAATGCTATCGATTGTCAATTTCAGCTCGGAGTTGTTAGCCGAGAGAGTGGGGGGGAGACACACACTGAGAAAGAGAGACACAGAGAGAGAGGGAGGGAGAGGGAGAGAGAGACTGAGTCATTAAATAATTGAATTGTAAGAGGGAGGGAGGGAGGGAGGGAGGGAGGGAGAGAGAGAAAGAGAGAGAGAGAGAGAGAGAGAGAGAGAGAGAGAGAGAGAGAGAGAGAGAGAGAGAGAGAGAGAGAGAGAGAGAGAGAGAGAGAGAGAAAGAGAGTGAGTTAGTTGGGAAACAGTAGGTCAATCATTAAAAAATTCTTCCTTGACTTCTGACTTTATGATGAGAGCGCTCCACTTTTTTCCCCCATTGTCTCGTCTCCTTCAATTGCATTTCAGATCCCCCCCACACACTTTTTTTTAATAGAAAGGGAAATATAATAACCCAAAAATAAAACTTGAATAGATATCCTCAAGGGGAGTATTTTTAGCTGCTCACGTACTGGAGAAACGACCCCGGGGGTTGCAGACTCTAATTATGAAACTGACATTGTGGAAAGCAGGACAATGGTGTTTGTGTGTTTTTGTTTGCATGTGTGAGTGTGTGCTTGAGGGAATATTTCGGGAAGCAGATTCACAGAACGGATATAGAATGGCGTAACAAAACATCCACATTTTCTCTCGTGGACATTAAAGGTAACGGTAAAGGTTCCCCTCTCACATCTGTGCTAGTCGTTCCCAACTCTAGGGGGCGGTGCTCATCTCCGTTTCAAAGCCGAAGAGCCAGCGCTGTCCGAAGACGTCTCCGTGGTCCTGTGGCCGGCATGACTCAACGCCCGAAGGTGCACAGAACGCTGTTACCTTCCCACCAAAAGTGGTTCCTATTTTTCTACTTGTATTTGTTACGTGCATTCGAACTGCTAGGTTGGCAGAAGCTGGGAGAAGTAGTGGGAGCTCACCTATTTTTCTACTTGCATTTTTACCCTGGGAGTCTGACCACCAATCAGAGTGCATTTCTTGCACAGGAACAGGATGCTCTGAGGTGGGGCCCAGAGAGGGCATAAAACCAGGGCACTCTCAGCATCTCTTCCCTTTTTTTCCCCTTCAAGATCCAGAGGTGGGTTGCTCTCAATTCGGCCTGGATCAGGCAAACAGGTAGTAGCGGCAATGGGAGACTCCGCCCACCTGCCCGGACACTTCTGTGCATGCGTAAATCAGTACGCATCAGTTGTAAAAAAATTTGGAAACCCACCACAGATATGATCCCCTTTTCCCCCGGGACCTCAAACCATGTGGTCCTGTCCACCATTAAACCATCTTTCCAAGCAGCCTCCATGTTTCCAGTGTCCTTCTCCCCGCTTGGAACTGAGCCCAGAAGGACATTTCTTCTGACAGCAGGAAACGGGGAGCCAAAAAAAAAAAAGCAGAAAGATGTGTTTTTTCCTCCTTGCAACCACTTCCATCCACGAACTTCTAAGCCCGAACAATAAAGACTCATTAATCCTGAACATTCAGCCACGGAAGGAAGATCCTGCCTTGAAAAATAGCCTTCTCCAACCTCCCTCCAGCACAACAAAGAGTTTATTTTATGTAAACTGTTTGAATCCATTGTCTGCCGAGGGAAACGGAGCTGCTTCTCCCTTTAATCTCTCCCTTTATTGTTTTATGACGGTTGTCCATGGGTAGGAGAACATCTCATAAAGCATCTCTCCGTTGTTGGTCTGCTGCATGGCAACGGTGAGTGGAGAAAGCCAAGGAGCTGGACATTTAATGCGACTGTCCACGTTAAGCGGGAGGGAAGGACGATGTGCCAAGGGACCTTCACACGTTAACGATCCCGAGAAAGACTTCTCCCGTCCCTTTTAAGGTTAATCAAGTCGGCATTTGTGTCAGATGTAATGCCTAATTAAAATGATGGAAGGGCACAAATGTCTTCTGGCAGAGGAGAGGAATGGCAGGAAGAGGCGGCATCGGTGCCACATTGGGTTTTTTTTTTCCAAAAAAGAAAAAAAAAGAGGAATCAATAAGACAAGCTCATTTCATCCCTGTGTATCTCTCCATGTTTTGCCATTCAAGTGCTCGCTTGAAAAGATGCCAGCTGGCCAACTGGAAGACTGGGAGGCTTACAGGCAAACCTGTTCTGGGAGGGAGAGGGAGAGGGAAAGAGAAGGAGAAGGGAGAAGAGAAGAAGCTGGAAGAAAAGGAGAGGAGAAAGAGAGGGAGAAAGAAAAGAGAAGAAAAAATGGAGAGAAGACAGAGAAAGAGGAGAATGAGAAGAGAAGAAAGAAAAGGAGGAGGAGGAGGAGAGGGAGAAGGAGAAGAAAGAAAAGGGAGAGGAGGAGGAGGAGGAGAGGGAGAAGGAGAAGAGAAAAGGGAGATAAGAAGGAGAAAGAGAAGGAGAAGCAAGAAAAGGGAGAGGAGGAGGAGAAGGAGAAGAGGAGAAAGAAAAGGGGAAGAGAAGAAAGAAAAGGGAGAGAAGGAGGAGAAAGAGGAAGAGAAGAAAGAAAAGGATGAGAAGGAGAGTGAGTAGGAGAAGAAAGAAAAGGGAAGGAGGAGGAGGAGGAGGAGAAGGAAAGGAGAAGGAGAAGGAAAGCAGAAGAAAGAAAAGGGAGAAAAGGAGGAGAAGGAAAGGAGAAAGAGCAGGAGAGGAAGAAGGAAAAGAAAGAAAAGGGAGCGGAGAAGGATATAGTCCAATGCATAGTCCAATTCTTAGCAAGGTCCCTGCTGGCAGAAGCCTCCTGTCAATTAAAGTCCACACAATTGTGGAGCGTCCAAATTAAGAAAACTGGATTTGTATGTTTGGCCAGAGTTTCTCCGCCCTTCTTTGGAGTCCAAGGCATCACAGAGCCCATGTTCCCTTCCTTTTCCATTAGAATCCTTTGTTATTCCTTCTCCAACGTCTCCGCTAATGAGAGCACTTGGTGAACCCCGCCACTGGGCTGTTGCCGTTTCTGCTTTTCTCCCCCTTCTTCTCCCCAGGTTTTTTTGTGCATTTTAGATGCCGTGTCATCCTTGGTGAAGGAGTTTTTGGATTCTAACAGATGAAAGTTGAGCCTGTACGATCAACATTTGCGGGAATTCTGACGTTTTGGCTGGCTTTGCGCCGGGAGGTTCATTATGACGACGCTTAGCTGGAACCTTCATCTCTAGAATTAGGAATCTGTCCATCAGGCAGCTTGATAAGAACACGTCCTGCCAAACAAAGAGGAAGAAGCAAACCAAAGAAATTCACAATTCAAGGACCACAAATTGAGTGTCTTCCCTTGCATCCTTTTAAGCTTGAAAGACAATAGCTCAGAGCTGGGATTAATATCTGTACGACACCCATTAAAAGGAGAAACAGACATGAGATATAAATTAACAACCCTCACAGTTCTGCATCAACAGAGGGATAGAATCAAGATCATGTGAAGGGTTAATACCACTTTATAAGGCCTTGGTAAAGTCACACTTGGAATACGGCATCCAGTTTTGGTTGCCACAATGTAAAAAAGATGTGGAGACTCTAGAAAGAGTGCAGAGAAGAGCAACAAAGAGGATTAGGGGACTAGAGACTAAAACATATGAAGAATGGTTGCAGGAACTGGGTATGTCTAGTCTGATGAAAAGAAGGACTAGGGAAGACATGATAGCAGTCTTCCAGTGAGTTCAATCCTAGGTAGAGACAGATATTTCTCTCTCTGGGCACAATGAGAATATATCTGCTGAACAAAACTCCGCACTGGCGACAAGAAAGGCATCTGGCCAGTATGCCACACTCTGCTAGCTCCATTCAGTTGCCCAGTTGCCCATTAAAAGGAGATGAAGATGAATGGAGGAAAAACTGAAGAACTGAATCATCTTCAACTTGAGAAAAAAATAGAATTCAATTCTCAACTAATTTGTTCCTCTTTCCCTCCCAAACATAGATTCTTTGAAGACCAAGGTAACAGAATTGGAAGGAACCTTGGAGGTCTCCTAATCCCCTGCTCAGGCAGGAAACCCCACACCACTTCAGACAAATAGTTATCCAACATGTTCTTAAAAAGTTCCAATGTTGGAGCATTCACAACTTCTGGAGGTACTGATTAATTGTTCCAACTATCTTGGAAATTTCTCCTCAGTTCTAAGTTGCTTCTCTAGTTTCCACCCATTGCTTCTTGTCCTGCCCTCAGGAGGTGCCTTGGAGAATAGCTTGACTCCCTCTTCTTTGGGGCAATCCCTGAGATATTGGAAGACTGCTATCATGTCTCCCTTAGTCCTTGTTTTCATTAAAGTAGACATACCCAGTTCCTGCAACCGTTCTTCATATGTTTTAGCCTCCAGTCCCCGAATCCTTTTTGTTGCTCTTCTCTGCACTCTTTCTAGAGTCTCCACATCTCTTTTACATTGTGGTGACCAAAACTGCTCTCACTGTCAAGAAATTCCTCCTTAGTTCCAGGTTGCTTCTCTCCTTGATTAATTTCCATCCATTACTTCCGGTCCTTGATCACAAGAAAGCAGAGACTCAAGTACAAATCCATCGAAAGAGGGACCTCTATGCCACTGGGGTGAAGTCCCACAGACATCTGATGACAAAAAAAAAGGACAAGACATTGCCACAGGATCCTGAGCATGAAAAGAGAAGAAAGAGGAATAAAACACAACCAGGGCTCTAACAATTGTGAACATGTGTTTGCATCCATTAACATTTCCAGTGTGAATTTAATTCTCTGCAAGCATCTCTTCCTACACAGAGGCCCAGTATGGCGCGCAGAACCTCTTGTTAAGTCTCATCTATGCCATCTCTCCAGCAAGTCCTCCAGGGGAATCTTCAA
Source organism: Natrix helvetica (assembly GCF_964273705.1). Lineage (NCBI taxonomy): Eukaryota > Metazoa > Chordata > Lepidosauria > Squamata > Natricidae > Natrix > Natrix helvetica. Next base: position 5,209,453 of record NC_138565.1, read on the forward strand.
ACAGACTCCATAATCTGACTGATAAATCGCTCCTTTAAAAAAAAAAACTATTTACATGCTGCTTCTATTAAAAAAAAAAATGTTCCCCCCCTCTCTCCTTGTTGCTTCTCCTCCCGGTTCTATAACTCCTCTTAACTTATCTTGCCTGAAGAACTGGGGAAAGATTTCATGGGGAGGCATTGTAGGAAGTTAGCAGCTATCGCTCTCCAAAAAAAAATAATGAAATGTTAAAAGGGCAGAATATTCCCCCTAAAAGGGAGGCAAGCAAACACACACACAAACACACACACACACACACACACACACACACACACACACACACACACAAATACACAAACCTTTGTCAATGTGCCATTAAGACCTGGGCCAGCCTATTCTAAATAACAAAGATCTATCTCCTTCAGAAAGAGCTATTTAACTGCCCTTCATTACATCATCACCCAGCAAGAGTCAACCAAGCCTGGGACTCAGGGCTGTGCCACTAGGACATCTCTAATAAAATGGAACTTTGAGGAAACTCAAGCCTCGGAGTCTTCTTTCGTTAGGGCTGTTGCTTGGAACCCTGACATTAACCCAAATCTCTTTTAAAACTAAACCAGCTCCCCTGAATTCCAGGGTGCTCTCCGGGATCCTGAGCCCTGAATGTCAACCCGAATCTGGGTGGCGTGAAGACTGACACTTAACTGACGATCAGCTTAGCCTGGAGAACTAATATTATGACTTCCCCCTCTCATGATTCTGTCTTTAATCCTTTCTCCTCTGCTCCCCACCTCCCTGAGTTTTGCAATCAACCCAAATAAATCTGTTTAACCTAGCCTGCTTGTCCTAAACAACTGCACAATTCATTCCTGACTTCACCTCGGAGGTCAGGCTGGTAACTGGAGGAACGCAATCATTACCCATTAACGGGTGAATCCATTAATCAAAATACTTTCAGATTGCTCTAATTATCCAGTAATTGTATTATCCCCACTCAACGGTGCAATGCAAAAGCAAGAGCCCACCAGGGGACAAAGTAGCTTTTCTGAACTTTTGATGCCACTACATCCGACTAAAACTCAACCCTTCCAAGACGGAGTGGCTGTGGCTTCCGCCCCCCCGGTTCAACCAGGTGCTTCCATCTCTGGCCATTGGGGGCGTGCAACTAGCCCCCATGGAACAGGTGCGCAATTTGGGCGTCCTCCTAGATGCCCGGCTGTCCATGGATGACCATGTAACAGCCGTGGCGAGGGGGACGTTCCATCAGGTCCGCCTGATGCGCCAATTGCGCCCCTTATTGGACCGGGATGCCCTACGCACAGTCACCCATGCGCTAGTGACGTCTCGCCTGGACTACTGCAATGCTCTCTACATGGGGCTTCCCTTGAGATGCACTCGGAGACTGCAGTTGGTCCAGAACGCGGCCGCGCGGGTGATTATGGGGAGGACTAGATACTCCCCTGTAACACCTCTCCTGCGCGAGCTGCACTGGCTTCCTGTAGTCTACCGAGTGCGTTTCAAGGTTTTGATTATGATCTTTAAAGCGCTTCATGGCACAGGGCCTAGTTACATGCAGGATTGCATCCTGCCCCATACATCCCTACGACCAATCCGCTCACACAGAGAGGGACTTCTTCGGGTGCCGTCCGCCAAACAGTGCCGGGGGGCGACACCCAGGAGCAGAGCCTTCTCTGTGATGGGCCCAGCCCTGTGGAATGACCTCCCCCGTGACATCAGGACTACTTCCGATCTCCGCTCCTTCCGTGTACAGCTGAAGACCCACCTCTTTCAATTATCTGGCCTGGCTCAACCGTAAACTTCTCTTACTCCTCCTGACAGTTCTTTTAAATTTTAAAAACCTTAAATTTTAAATTGTGCTTTACAATTGGGGTATTTTTAATGGTGACTTTTAATTGTCCAATGTGATGTAATTTGGTACCTCCTCCGTGTATGTATGTCCTGTATATATGTATGTTTATGTGTTGTATATGTTTTTATATGCCCCACTGTACGCCGCCCCGAGTCCTGTCTGGAAAGGGAGCGGCTAATAAATTTAAGTTTATTATTATTATTATTATTATTATCCATCCATCCATCACCTTTCTGGTGACTTCTTGGCATTGGTGGAATGACCCCAAATAATGGCGGAAAAGAGCTAATCCAAACTTTGTTTGGTGAAGATTGCCAAGAGCAGGGGTTGGCAACCTGCAGCTCTGGAGCCACATGTGGCTCTCTCATCCCTCTGCTGCGGCTCCCTGTCGCTGGTCAGCTCCACAATCGATACGGCTTTCGGTTAGGACAGGTAGAAGAAAAAGGACGCCACGCTAGGGGGAGACTCTATGGTGGAGGAAGATATGGGGGAAAGGAGGAGGAGAAGAAAAGATATGGTGGAAGAGGAGGAGAAACAGAAGGAGGAGGAGAAGGAGGAAAACGAGAAAGAGAAGATATGAGGAAGAGAAGGAAGAGAAAGAGGAGAAGGAGAAAAATAAAACTGAAAACAAAATGGAATGGATCTACAAGCAGCTAAGATGCAGTTATGATATCCCTAAATCCCAGCTATTAGAAAAATATTGGAAGAGTCCCAGTTTTGCATTTTTATTTCATTTGCCTTTTTCATCCCGATCGGCAGCTTCAGGAAACGTCGACTGTCAGGCGTGCAGAGTAGAGAACTTCTCCGCAATAAGATCAAATCCCTTCCTTCTCTCTCTTTTTTTAAAAGTGGGTCTTGGAAGCCTTCATAATTTTGTGTGCCATTTGCAACCACCGTGGCCTCCCTCCCTCCCTCCCTCCCTCCCCTACTTTTCGGTTGCATTTTCATTACCTCCCTCGGCAGTCTTGGTGGAGATATAGTTGAAAGTCAAAAGGTGAAGCTCCATTCCGATCCTCGTTCTAGCAACAAACAAATAAGACCAACTACTCTAGCCGGCTGCCGGAATGAGTTCAACCAGATAATTACACCCGCAGCATATCAAATTTTACCCAATTGTTCTACCAATAAGGGGATGCTTAGAACTAAAATTGTGTTTTGCTAGCTCGACCCTTTTGCTCCACGCCGAAGTCAAGGTGGAAGCCAAGAGGTCATGCCCAAAACAATTTTCTCCATTATGATTAAAGACTAATCTGAGGTACGCATTGAATTCCTAATCATCCTTCCTTCTTTCTTTCCTTTCTTTCTTTCTTTCTTTCTTTCTTTCTTTCTTTCTTTCTTTCTTTCTTTCTTTCTTTCCTTCTTTTTCTTTTTTCCTTCCTTCCTTCCTTCTCATTCCATCTCCATTCTTTTTTCTTTCTTTCCTTCCTTCCTTCTCTCACTCCTTCCCTTCCTCTCATTCCCATCTCCCTTCCTTCCTTCCTCTCTCCATCCCTTCCTCTCATTCCCATTTCCTCCCTCCTTTCCTTCCTTCTTCTCATTCCATCTCCTTGGTCCCTCCCTCCCTCCGTTCCTAAAAGCTGGAATGAAATGAGTTTATTGGATCAATAGACATTCGTGACAATTTTATGGAGCCATTCTTTTGTTATACTCTGTTATTAAAGGCAGAGTAGTAAAACCCACTTTTTCTATACAGATATGTTTTGGGGGTTTGATACAGGACCCCTTTCCCCCAAATATTCAAAGGGAGGGTGGGATATTTGGATATTACCCTGAATAGCTAGTACATCATTAGTTCAAGCAATGTTCCTATATACACTTGTTTTCTTTCTTTCTTTTTCTCTTTCTTTCGTTTCATCTCCCTCCTTCCCTCCATTCCTTCCTTCCATCTTCCTTCTTTCTTTCTCCTTCCTTCCTTCCTTCCTTCCTTCCTTCCTTCCTTCCTTCCTTCCTTCCTTCCTCCCTCCCTCCCTCCCTCCTTCCTTTCTTTGAACCATTTCACCTTTCTACAGATGACCTGTCATTCTGATTTCATTTTTACCATCTCTTCCACTCTGGTTCCGTGAAGTATCTGGGCCAACACAGGTAATTGCTTTTAGATGGCCATAATTAAGAAGAGATTAGCACATATTTCCATTTCCAGATTACACCTTGGTCTTCTTTAAGTGGGGAAATACAAAATTAAGGAGGTATCCATTGGAAGAGTAGTTCGCACATAGAGGTATCCTCAAGAGCTGTTTCTACAGATGGTGATGACCGTGTCCTCTTTATTCAAAACTTCCATTGTTTCAAACTGCTTTGGAATCGAGCTGAAATTCTTCTTCCTCCCAAGACAATTTTCAACCCAACATTCTTTAGCTCCGAAGAGAAAGTAGGATGGCATTTTCACAATTTCAAGGTGACCTGGAACCAAGTCAAAAGAATCTGCTCCAATTGTCAACGGCGAGAATCTCAACCCGCCCTTAAACCATCTGCCCGTTGCAACAAGACGTTTACACCGTGTGTAGGAGGCTGGTCCAGTTTATTTATAGTTTCGGTTTCTTTTTCTAAATTTGCTAAATCGATTGACTCACACAGGGTGAGTTAATCAGGGGTGGGCTGCAGGGGGTTTGCAGGGGTTTGGGAGAACTTCTAGCTAAAATTCTGTGAAGCTCGGAGAACCCCCAAATCCCACTCCTGGCTGTCCCCGCCCACCCCGCCCCTCCCAGGAGTCTCCACACGGCCTTTTTTGGATGCAGGTAGGTGCATGTCATTCACGAAGGCTCAAGGAGGGCAAAAAAAGGGCTTATCAGAAATTTGGCCGGATATGGGCTTCCGGAGCCTGGGGAGGCCGTTTTCATGCTCCCGGAGGCTCGAACAAAACCTCCAGAGCTTGGGGAGGGCAAAAACACCCCCCCTGCTGTTGTGCAAGAGGCTGAAAAAACCACGCCCCCCCATAGCCACGCCCACTCAGCACCCAGGCAGAGAATTCTTTGCTAATTTTTCCCCCCTATATAGCTAGAATAGGCCATAAGGATTCAGTGTTATTGGAGGATATCAGAAATAGCAGTATGAAATGCCAGTATGTGGTTATGTATTAAATCTTGGTATATTCTATGACGAGGGACGTTTAAACAATTATAGTCAAATGAAAATGGAGGTATGATGATGGCAACATGTATAAATATCTGAGTTTAAAATACTTGAGTTAATACGGAGTAATGTTTGTTGATTGTGGAAGAGATGTACGTAAGCTTTTTTTGTTACCAACTGATACACTTTCTACAGTATGTAAAGGGGGATAGGTTGTGTTTGTCTTGGGGGAAAAAAAAAAACCTTTGCTAAAATTATTGAAGCTCACCCCTGGTGAGTTTTAATGGTTGCATGAATTTTGTGGCAAATTTTGCGGTCACTTCCTTCATAGGCTGCCCAATCACGTTGGTGCAGAAGTGGGTTTCTACCGGTACGGTACGGTACAGTTCGACCGAATAGCTAGTAACTCCAGGGGACACGTGACTGTAGTACCGCTTCTGTCCTCCGAGGCGGCGACATTTCAGCTTTCTGTTCTGCACATGTGCAGAACGATCTTTGTGGGGAAAATGAAATCCCCCCCCCTCTTTTTTAATGTTGTGCACATGCGCAGACCATTTTAAGTGCAAATTTATGGGGGGCCCACGCCCATTTTGGCTCCCAGCAGGCTTCAGGGAGACCTAATAGGCCCAAAATAGAGGGGGGGGGCACCTATTTTGGCTCCCAGAAGGCTTCAGTGAGGCTTACTAGGCCCAAAGTAGAGTGGGGGGGCACCTATTTTGGCTTCCAGCAGGCTTCAGTGAGGCTTACTAGGCCCAAAATATAGAGTGGGGTGTGGGGGGCACCTATTTTGGCTTCCAGCAGGCTTCAGTGAGGCCTACTAGGCCCAAAATAGAGGGGGGGCACCTATTTTGGCTTCCAGCAGGCTTCAGTGAGGCTTACTAGGCCCAAAATAGGGGGGGAAGGCGGGGGGGGCACCTATTTTGGCTCCCAACAGGCTTCAGTGAGGCCTACTAGGCCCAAAATAGGGGGGGGAGGCAGGGGGTCACCTATTTTGGCTCCCAGCAGGCTTCAGTGAGGCCTACTAGGCCCAAAATAGAGTGGGGGGCGGGGGGTCACCTATTTTGGCTCCCAGCAGGCTTCAGCGAGGCTTACTAGGCCCAAAATAGAGTGTCTGGGTGTCTAGCAAGCCTTCCTGCAGCCCCCTGGGTGTAAAAGAGGGGGGCTTCAAGAGATAAAAAGAAAAGAAAGAAATTTCAACATTTGGGGATCCCCAAGTGCATGTCTGCACACTTGGCAAGACTTGTGGACTTCAACTCCCAGAACTCAGCTCTGCTGGCTGGAGAACTCTGGGAGTTGAAGTCCAGAAGTCTTAAAGTTGACAAGTTTAAAGTTGACAAGTTTGAAGACCTCTGGCATGGAGTTGAGAGCTTATTGAAAGTGCCGAGCTATCCTTGCTCAGGCTAAGCTAATCAATAGTAGAAGGAAGGGAGGGAGGGAGGGAGAGTGGAGAGGGAGGGAGGAAGGGAAGGCAGAAAAAGGGAAGGGAAAGTGAATGAGATATGGATGGATGGATAGAGGGAGGAAGGGAGAGAGAGAGAGAAAAAAAGGAGAGGAAGGAAGGACCAAAAACCTGGCTCTAGCCGCAGCTTCAGATGATGCTTTGAAACAGCACAGCAATCCAGGGCTGGAAGGGACCTCAGAGGTCATCTAGTCCAACCCTCTGCTGTAGCAGGAAACCTTGTATCATCTTGGTTATTTTAGTGCCTCTAACACAGAGGAGAAATTCCCAGAAATCCCCAGGCATTTCCAACCTCTCTACTTCTTGTAAAAAAAAACAAAAAAAAACTAGAGCAAAATCTTGCAGTACTAAAATGATTAGAAAAGGGGGCTGCTGTGTATTGTTTAATGGACTGCTAAATTGGCAAAATGGACGGCTAAATTGGCAAAATGGACGGCTAAATTGGCCATGCTCACCCAGTCACATGACCACCAAGCCAAGTCCACAAAATAAGCCACAGAACTGGTAGAAATCTTTTTGGGAAACCCACCATTGTGTTGGTGACACAGGTGGCTATATAAATCTGATCAATGAATACATCTTATTTTCAAATCGCAAAAGAGAGGTGGAAACGGTGACTTGAATTGAATCAGTCTGACACGGAATCCGATCTGGCCTTTCAAAATCAGAGGGTTGGTGGACTTTCAGGTAGTGTGGCCCGCCAGTGGCCAGTGGAGCTGGCAGCAGATTCGGACAGGGAGGAGGTTGGGGAGGAAGATGGGCCAGTCCTGGAGTCTGGGGAAAGCTCTCATGAGGGCTCTGTGTCGGAGGCAGAGATTGGGCCAGGGCCATCTAACAGTTATCAGCTGCCTTCAGAGTCAGACATCAGTGAGGCAGAAGAACAGCTGGAGCCTTTTCCCAGTGTGTGCATGCGCAGAACTGCCAGACGAAGGGAACAGCTAAAGAACAGGGGTCGACTTGGGAGTAAGGCCACAGGTGAACGATGAATGGCCCCTCCCAGAGGAAATAAAAGAGGAGCGAAAGGGGAGTGGAGTTTGCAGGAGACAATTAGTTTGCTTCATTGGTTCTTGACTCTCTAAGATTCCTTGCCAAGTTTTGCAGATATCGATCTGGCAGCTCTCCAAGCCAGATAAGGTCTGTGACTGTAAATCCTCCCTCGAAAGATTTTGCTGGAGGTGAATGAGCAGAATTCACAGTAAATTAATAAAAGGGGTTTTTGCCGGGACAAGGAATTTGCTTCATGCTCTCGGGAAGCTTAGGTCAGAACACGACTTGGGAAAAAAAGTTGGTGGTCTGAGAAACACCAACAAACCCCCAAGTCACCCAGCCTGATCTGTCATCACTGGTAGCTTGAATCTGGGTTTTCTCTATCACAACTTCTTAGCCTCTGTTTTACAGTACCCCTCTTACCATTTACACTCAATTAAATTGAACTAATTGTCAGAGGCTGAGTCCAAATTGAAATCAAGTCAACGCGATCCATCAAATTGCAAATTGGAATCGCAGCTGTAAATAATTCACCCGCCCTTCCTCGTCTCTTTAAACGCAAACGGTTATCGGTTATAGGAAGAAAGATTGAAATTTAGCAGATCAAAGCGAGTGGGGGAGAGGAATTTAACCTTTGAATGCACAACTCGGGTGTAGAAATTGAATGGGGCTTCATTTTTTCCCCCCCCACGGAAGATTTTATTTTACAAGCCCTAGCAAGACCTCCTAGCAGGACCTTCCGTTAGGATGTCTCCAGCTGCCTTGACTAGTAGTCCAGATTGTCAAGATAGTTAACGGAGACTTAATTAAACATTTGCACTTGCCAAGGAATGGATCCAGCAGCATCTCCTGGTCTGAGGCTTCAAAGCATCAATAATACATAATTATCAAGATGTTCTCGCACAAATTGGAAATGCCAAAGTAGCAGAGGCTTTATTATTTAAACAAGGCTCTTCCTCCCACCCACACAACTGCAACCAGTTGTGTGCGTATTTGTTATCGCTTAGACGAAGAGTTGTGAGGTTAATGGAGAAGGGCCTCTTCTGAATTGGTCGGGTTGTATTTTTATTTTATTTGGTTTGGCAAACATGTACAAGATAACAGGTATCAGTATAAACATGGACATGAACAAAGGAAATGAGTACAGATAAACAGGGACCGTAGGACAGGGACGGTAGGCACGCTGGTGCGCTTATGCACGCCCACTTTACGGACCTCTTCGGAATGGGGTGAGGTCCACGGTAGACAGTTTGAGGTTGAAGCTGTTTGAGGGTTTGAGGATGTAACAACGGAGGCAGGTAGAGCATTCCAGGCATTGACCACTCTGTGGCTGAAGTCGTATTTTCTGCAATCGAGTTTGGAGCGGTTTACTTTGAGTTTGTATCGATTGTTTGCTCGTGTATTATTGAGGTTGAAGCTGAAGTAGTCGTTGATAAGTAGGATGTTGTAGCAGACAATTTATGTACTATGCTTAGATTGAACAGTAGGCAGCATAGTTTCAGGTTGTCCAATCCCAAAATTTTGAGCCTGGTGGCATAAGGGATTCTATTGTGAGCAGAGGAGTGGAGGACTCTTCTCGTGAATACCTCAGGACCTGCTCAATTGTATTAATGTCCCATATGCAGTATGGATTCCAGGCAGACGAGCTGTATTCAAGAATTGGTCTGGCAAAGGTTTTGTATGCCCTAGTTTGCAGTATAACGTTATGGGAGAGGAAGCTTCGTAAGATTAGATTAACAACTCTTAAAGCCTTTTTGGCAATGCTGTTACAGGGAGCTCTGGTGCTTAGATCGTTTGAGATGATGACTCCTAGGTCCTTAACAGAGTGAAGCTCGTCTACGAGGTCATATCCGCCCAGCTTGTATTTGGTGTTCTGATTTTTTTTATCTTGCCAAAGTGTAAGTCAGAGCATTTGTTGGTTGAGATTTGGAGTTGCCAATTGTTGGACCATTCTGACACATAGCCAAGGTCTCTTTGTAAGGCAGTAGCATTGTCGGTGGTGTTGAATACTTTTACATCATCGGTGAAGAGAACACAGTTCTCAGTCTCCCTTTAACCGAAACCAGCCCAAACCTTTCCAAGTGCGTAAGATCTTACAAATCTTTGGCCTCTTTGTGGGTTTGCACGCCATCAGGTTGAAATGTTGTGGTACAGCTGGGTGAGAACACACCCAAGATATACCTGAGGTTTTCCCCGTGGAATATATTGATACTCAATTTGGATGATTTATTCCTAGTAGCAGGAAGACCCACTGTAAACCTAATGCCATTTCAGAATTCATTTATAAGTGTTTACAAAGGAATTTATTTACAAAGTGAAACCATTTGGATATTCTGCGCAGTCCTGATGGCAAACAACAAATACTATAAAAAGGACACCACAGCGGTAAGAACAAAAGACACTTAAATGGCCACAGGGAAAAACACACAGAGCAGACCTGTGTCCGATAATTCAACCTAGTCTTGGCCCAGCGTTATCTGTCTGCGCACTTAAAAGCAAAAAAAATAACGGCACCAGAAATAAATCTGAAAAGCAAAGCAATAAAACAGGCTGGATTTTATCTGATCAGCACAATCTTCATCCGGATATGATTGTACGGTCCCGCCAGGACCTGCTTTTAGATTTTTAAGTGATGTCCAAGGCTGCAGAGGTCCTTAAAGAACCGAGCAGCAGTTTGATTGAAAGAGCCTCGCGGTCCTCGGAGCATGTCATTATTTTGGTTTGTTTTTCTCCCGTTTAAACCCCAAAAGACAGAGAAAGAATAGAGAGGAGAAAGGGATGTTGTTGTTAGTTGTGAAGTCGTGTGGCAGTCTACAGGGACCATTTGCACCACTCAGGGGACCCTGAGGACACAGATAAACCTCCAAGTGCCTCAACGACCTTCAAAAAGGATGCAAATGACCAGGTGTCTGCAAGGAATATATTGTTGTTGTTAGTTGCAAAGTCATGTCTAACCCATTGCAACCCCATGGACCACGTTCCTTCCTGTCCTCTACCATCCTCTGGAGTCCATTTAAGCTCACGCCGACTGCTTCGGTGACTCCATCCAGCCACCTCCTTCTCTGTCATCCCCTTCTTCTTTTGCCTTCCATCGTTCCCAGCATGAGGCTCTTCTCCAGGGATTCCTTCCTTCTCATCAGTTGGCCAAAGTCTTTGAGTTTCCTCTTCAGGATCTGGCCTTCTAAAGAGCAGACAGGGTTGATCTCCTCTAGGACTGACCGGTTGGATATCCTTGCAGTCCAAGGGACTCGCAGGAGTCTTCTCAAGCACCAGAGTTCAAAGGCCTCCATTCTTTGGCGCTCAGCCTCCCTTATGGTCCAACCTTCACAGCCATCCATTGCAATTGGGAAACCATAGTCCAGTTGCAATGTATAGGCCATAGGAGAAAGGGTACAAATTAACTATTAAGAAGAGAAGGGAATCTATTGGTTTCTTCCTAAAATGGACAGGTGGCATGCCACACTGTGCCAAGGATCAGAAATGAATCTGTACCTTTAGGGAAGAGATCCACTTCCATCAAAAGACACCTTGATTTACAGATTAACAGAATTGGTCAGCACCTTGGAAATCATCTAGACCAACCCCCATCCCCCTGGCCCTCTATAACCCTAACCTTCAAAATGGTATAGAACATCATTCTGGCCAGTGGATTTATGCAACTGACCATAGTACAGATAGTCCTCGGCTTACAACTCCAGTTGAGCCCAACACATCTACTGCCGAGCGAGACAGTCATTAAGTGAGTTTGTTCTATTTTTCTTGCCACCGTTGTTAAGAGAATCATTGCCGTTGTTAAACGAGTGACACAGTTGTGAAGTGGCTCTGGCTTCCCTGTTGATTTTGCTCATCAGAAGGTCGCGAAAATCGAGATAACCTCAAAACAGGACCCTGCAACCGTCGTAAATATGACTCTGTTTCCAAGCATCTGAATTGTGAACCTGTTTCCATGGGGATGCTGCAAAGGTTCCTATGTGTGAAAATGGTCCTAAGTCCCTTTTTCCAGGGATGTTGTAGCTTCAGTAACGGTCGCTAAGTGAATTGTTATAAGCTGAGGATCACTTCCACTTTCTCCTACATTGCATTGGCATCCTTCAGTGCCCAAAGACGATGGTATCGTGTTCTGGGAAGAGGTCAAAGCTGGAGTGCCCTCTCCAGGGCACTAGGCCTGGGTAGATTAATATGGAGGACAGACTGTTACCCAAGCAGCAGATTCCCCCTCTCCACGTCGCTGAAATAGTCCAATGGAAACATCAGAGCCGATACGGTTAGTTCCAGCTACGTCGCAGGAGTTACCACGACGTGATTGTACTTTCTCCTAACATTCATGCAAAATGCATGGCTTTTATTGGCTCTCCCTCGTCTCAACAGCCACCACGGCTGCTTGTCCCTTGCGTGGCAGAAGCCGAAGGGTGCCACCGAATCAGCTTCTCTGACATCCGTGCTCCTTGCTACACGGATTGACCTTGCCGGCATGCCGCACACTTCATGCAGCACCATCATGAAAAGGGAAGAGAGCTAATCAATTCGGAACGAGGCCCGCTCGCCTTTACCTCGCTCATGCCCGCCTGGTACTTAACATTCACGCAGCAACTCAAGGTTTCCATCCAAGGCTGCCCTTGCTTCAAAAAAAAACCTCAGTGACTTCTCCTACATAACCCAGCAAGCAATGGAGATGGACCGTCAGCCCAAAAACGTAGGATGAAGGAGAAGCTGGCTGCGCGCCCACTCTACGCCGTTATTATTTTCATGTGCCTTTTTTTTTTAATCAAATGGGATGTGGTGGCTCAGGGGCTAAGATGCTGAGCTTGTCGATCAGAAAGGTTGACAGTTCAGCCGTTCGAATCCTTACCACCACATAATGGCGTGAGCTCCCATTACTTGTCCCAGCTTCTGCCAACCTAGCAGTTCGAAAGCATGTAAAAAATGCAAGGATAGGGACCACCTTTGGTGGGAAGGGAACAGCGTTCCATGCGCCTTCGGCCAGCCACATGACCACAGAGACATCTTCAGACAGTACTGCTCTTCAGCTTTGAAACGGAGATGTGCACCGCCACCTAGAGTCGGGAATGACTAGCACAGATGTGCAAGGGGAACCTTTTACCTTTTTAATGAGTTTCTTTCTAGAGCCTCCCCTTTCACTTGGTTCTTTGTAAGTGTGCTGGATCGTTTTCTCTGCTTAGGGTGGTGTGATGTACGTCGACCTTGTCCCTGTTGTTTTGCCAAGATGGTGTGCTTCCTTCCTCTGAAAGTGAGTGGCATTTCTTAGCTTCTGCTATGATCGGACCTCAAGAACCAAGAACAACATTTGGAGTTACTTAAACGTAGTTTCCTTTGTTGTCTTCTACATGTAGACAGAACCTTGCCAAATTAAAGCCACTATTTACCTAACTAAACATATATTCTTGGAATTGCTAGAGAGGAGCTTTCTTCAGCTTGTTTTTCCTGACCAAATTTCCATCCTTCCCTGCCTTGTTGCCCTCTGGAAAGCAGCTCCTCCCTTCTGGGCATCCAGACTGCATTCCACCACAGTAATTTCACCATCCTCTGGTTTCAAATGTTCCGATCTTGCTTGGTTTAGGTCCACAATTCCCGAAATCTATTGTTTTAGCTTCATATACCAAGGTATGTGGTGTGACTTCGCACACAAATGACAATTCAGACATTGCACAAACACATTATGGCTTAAGCCCTAGTATGCTGTACGAAGTCAGCCACTGTAGTTCCTAAATCATGGTTTATTTTTATTTTTTCGTGGTGGTGGTGAGGGGAACACTGGTCCTACATATTCCTTCGGCTTCATGATTTCCTCTGAATCAGGGTTCTAATTTCCTTCTGGCATGGCAATATACACAAGGAAATTTGGAGGACAATTTAAGAAGTTGATCAAATTCATCTTTAAAAAAAAAAAACCCAAAGTAGGAAAATATGATATTTTGCATGTTGGCTGAAAGCCAGGTGCAATTCCATAAGGCTTGCTTCTGAGTAAATATATTGGCTGCTTGGGGAGGGAACAGAGAGAGAGGAGAGAGGGAGAAGGAGAGAAAGAGAAAGAAAGAGAGAGAGAAAAGGAGGGAGAGAAAAAAAGGAGAGAAAGAGAGAGAGAAAGAGAGGGAGAGAAGAAGAGAGAGAGAAAAAGAGAAAAGGAGAGAAAGAGAGTGAGAAGGGGAGAAAGAAGGAGAGAAAAGGGAGGGGGAGAATGAGAAAGAGTGGGAGAGAGAAGGTGAGGGAGAGAAAGAAAGAAAGGAAGAGAGAAGAAGAGAGAGAAAGAAAGAGAGAAGGAGAGAAAGAGTGAGAAGGAGGAGAGAGAGGCGAGAGAGAGAAAGAAAAGAGAGAGGGAGGGAATACTGCTTCCCTACCTAACCATTTCCCCTTCTTACTTGTCTGATCTTCTCCTGCAGAAAGAAAAATCTATATCAGAGCCTTTAGCTGACAACCTCTCCTTTGTATGCGAGTCACAAAACCTATTCTCCAAGATAACCTTTATTTCATGTAGCAAGTGTTAGCTCAACGGAAAAAAAAGAGGGAGAGAGAGGGGGAGGGAGGGAAAGTGAGATAACTCCTTCACCTGTAGAACATTATTGGAACTTGGCTCCCTCCCCTACCCCATTTCCAAGCTTACACCTCTTCCTCCTCCCGCCCGCTTGCCCAGGGATGAATTGAGCGGTGCAAAAGAATAGAAAAAAAGAGCAGACAACTAAATCTCTTGCAGGTTTTCACTTCCTCGCTCCAATCTCAGTCAAGTCTTCTTTTTTTTCCCCACCCCGTGTTTGTCCCAGTCATTTTGATTTTCCAAGTTACAACTGCCTACCTCTTATTCTTGTAAAGTGTACCAAGGTGGCTTCCTTACGGGGTTGCTCTTACTTGCCCTCTGAATCCTCAGTTTATTTCTTTCTAAGTATGTGTGTGTCTCTCTCTCTCTGTGTGTGTGTGTGTGTGTGTGTGTGTGTGTGTGTGTGTATGAATAGAACAGAACAAAACAGAACAGAATATGGAAGGGAAAATAGAATAGAATAACAGAATTGGAAGGGACCTTGAAGGTCTTCTAGTCCAACCCCCTGCATCTTCTTAAAAACGTCCAGTGTTGGAGCATTCACAACTTCTGGAGGCAAGTGGTTCCACTGGTTAATTGTTCCCTCTGTCAGGAAATTTCTCCTTAGTTCTAGGTTGCTTCTCTCCGCTGTTAGTTTCCATCCGCTGCTTCTTGTCCTGCCTTCAGGTGCTTTGGAGAATATCTTGACCTTTTCTTCTTTGTGGTGGCCCCTTAGATATTGGAAGACTGCTATCATGTCAGAATGCAGAATGACATTGCATTGGAAGAGACCTTGGAGGTCTTCTAATCCAACCCTTGTTCAAGCATTAGTTTCCACCTATTGCTTCTTGTCCTGCCCTCAGGTGCTTTGGAGAATAGCTTGACTCCCTCTTCTTTGTGGCAACCCTTGAGATGTTGGAGCACTGCTGCCATGTCACCCCATATGAGCAATTATGTTCAGCCAGAATTCTGAAAATAACTGGATGAAATTCTCCAGGGGAGAATTGCTAATCCAGAAGTTCACAGTTTGAACCTTCAGGGCTATCATGAAAGTTCTCTGAATGATCTCCAAAACTGGTAGTCATGTTTAATGTGATGGAACGGGACAGAGATTAATAATAGGCAGTTGATCATGTGAACAGGATCGTATTCATGCATTCTGGAGCCAGAATTTACACACCACCAAGTATTGTATTCTTGGATCTGTTTGGGGTGTACGTAGAAGATACATACTGTTCTGACCGAGCTTCCCCAAAAAGCACGAAGCAAATTCCTGGTCTCGACAAAACCCCTTTTATTAAACAAATGTGAATTCCTCTCATTCCCATTCAGCCAAGGCCTGGCAAACTGTCTTTCAAAGGAGTATTTATGACCACAGACCTTATCTATCTTGGAAAGCTGCCATGTACATATTTTCCAAACGCAGTGCTGTGCAAGGAAAGGCTGGGCACAGAGTCTCTGAGATTCACGGACAGATCTTCATTCACCATCCAGCTGTGGCTTTACTCCCAAGTCAGCCCTGATTTTTTGAGTTGTTCTTTTCTTCTGGCAGCTCTGCGCATGCGCACACTGGGAACAGGCTCCAGCTGTTCCTTTGCCTCCCTGCTGTCTAGCTTCAAAGGCAGCTGAGAACTGACAGGCGGCCTTGGCCCCATCTCTGCCTCCGATGCAGAGCCCTCGTCCGAACCTTCCCCAGCCTCCAGGACTGTCCCATGCTCCTCTCCAACCTCCTCCCTGTTCAACTCTGCTTCCTGCTCTGCTGTCCACTGGCGGGCCACAATATATATGTAGAAGACAAACAAAACCAATTTTGGTCACATTCTGGAAGAGTAGCAGAAAGCAAGTTTTGCATCTCAAAAGGGACATCTTCTGGTGGCCCCTGGAAGCTCAGAAGGTATGTGGAGCTCACCCAGGATCTGATTTCCATTGTTAATTTGATTTGACAAGTCAATTCCATCCAGTCAAAATAATCCTGCACGCACAAACGGAAGTGTATCAAATTCTCAAGGAGGGGATAATGGCGGTTATTTGATGCATCAAATTAAACTGGCAATTCACTCTGTATATTAGTTAGTTAGAGAATAGAGTTGGAAGGGACCTTGGAGGTCTTCTAGTCCAATCCCCTGCTCAAGAAGGAGACCCCAGACCATTTCAGACAAGTGGCTATCCATTCTTTTCTTAAAAACCTCTGGTAATGAAGCACCACAACTTCTGGAAGGAAGCTGTTCCATTGGTTGATTGGTCTCACTGTTAGGAAGTTTCTCCTTAGTTCTAGGTTGCTTCTCTCCGTGGTTAGTTTCCATCCATTGCTTCTTGTCCTGCCTTCTGGTGCTTTGGAGAATAGGTTGACACTGTCTTCTTTGTGGTAGCCCCTCAAATATTGGAAGGCTGATATCATGTCACCCTTAGTTCTGCTTTTCATTAACTAGACATACCCAATTTCTGCAACCGTTCTTCATATGTTTTAGTCTCCAAGCCCTTAATCATCTTAGTTGCTCTTCTCTGCGCTCTTTCTAGAGTCTCAGTTTTTATACTGTGGTGACCAAAACTGGATGGATTACTCTAGCTGTGTATTATTATGTAGGCAGTATTCTTACTATGGCTTTATAGAGTGGTATTAGTACTTTGTACAGTCCTAATTATTTATCCTCGATGACTTCCAGGATTGAAAGCTTATTTATGCTTTAGAAAATATAGAAAACTGTCTGGACCAAAAGTAATTTCTATGTTTGGATTCCCCCCCCCCCCTTTTACCAGAAGGACTGTGAAGCTGTTACCATGGCAACTCCACTGCGCTGCACTGTAGAAGCCATTTTACGGCAGTACAGTAGAAGCCATTTTATGGCACAACAGGTTGCATCTTAACAGAACACACACCCCCAATGGTGTTAGGGGTGTCTTACCCCTCAGTATTTGTTTCCAGAGAGTAAGTCATCTGTGTACCAAGTTTGGTTGAAATTGCTCGAGGCGTGCCAGAGTTATGCTGGAACATACATACATACAGCCATTTTTATATTGACAACTTCCCGAAACTGTTAGGAGAGAAACTGTACCCATGCGATTCTATTTAAATCTCTGACAATAAATTTGTTCTCAGCGGTTGAGTTTACAGGACGCTGCAAGCCAAGCTGAGTGTCAGACAAATCCATTTGATTCCGGTTTCTTTGGCAAACTGTATTTATGCAACCCGTGGCCCAGAATCAAACACCGCTATCGCATATCAGGTGTCAGCAGAGTGGGGTGGGTGGGGGTGGAAAGGAGAAATAAAAGCTTGAAATTGAAAGGGGGCCTCGGGCAGCTCTAACCTGCTGCATCAGGTTAATTTTCTCCCCCAACAGACGATCCCGTGCGCCATTCCACCGAGAATTAGGATTTAAGCAATAATTGGAATGAGAATTAATGATCTGTTAGGAATTTATTAACAGCAGGCTGTTTTTTTCATTGCAGTGTGTTTCAAAAGGGTGGGAGGTGGGAGTGCCATGCTTAGCTAGCCCAGGGGATTATTTTTTAACGCTGAGTTAGCAATTTCAGGATATCTGGGAAAGGCCAGTTCCAGGGTAAACATTCCAGGGCTCTTGATGTCACTTTGCAGATCTAACATCTCTGGAAGTAAATGTTTGTCCTGCGTCATAAATTACCAGTTAGTTATCCCTTAGTTATTTAGCCATTAACAGTGTCATTAGTTCCACTTAATGTCAACCCCTTGCCAATGCATTTTCTGTAAAGCATTTCATATCATAGTTTGGTTTAGAAATGGAGGCGAGATTGGGGTTTGGGGAGAGGAGGATTTTACCCGTGGTTTTGCTAAACGCTACCTTGCCTGTTGCTCAAACATTTCTCTCCCTCTCCCCCCTCCCACCTCAAATAAAATAAGTATGTTTTTCTCCCTCAGAGCATTTGGAGAAGGTCTTTGGTGTTTCTTCTGTTGGTGTTTTTAGAGTTCATCTCATCAATCTTGATGATAGATGATAGATAGATAGATAGATAGATAGATAGATAGATAGATAGATAGATAGATAGATAGATAGATAGATGATAGATAGATAGATAGATAGATAGATAGATGATAGATAGATAGATAGATAGATAGATAGATAGATAGATGATAGATAGATAGATAGATAGATAGATAGATAGATGATAAATAGATAGATAGATAGATAGATAGATAGATAGATAGATAGATAGATAGATGATGGATGGATTACATAGATAGATATGCATGGATGGAATGGAATGGAATGGATGGATGGATAGGTAGATGATAGATAGATAGATAGATAGATAGATAGATAGATAGATAGATAGATAGATAGATAGATAGATAGATAGGGATGGATTGCTGGATGGATGGATGGAATGGAATGGAATGAATGGATGGATAGATAAATAGATGGATGGATGGATGATAGAGAGAAAAATTAGGTAGACAGACACAGATAAGATAGATAGATAAATAGATAGATGATAGATAGATAGATAGATAGATAGATAGATAGATAGATAGATAGATAGATGATGGATGGATTACATAGATAGATATGCATGGATGGAATGGAATGGAATGGATGGATGGATAGGTAGATGATAGATAGATAGATAGATGGTAGATAGATAGATAGATAGATAGATAGATAGATAGATAGATAGATAGATAGGGATGGATTGCTGGATGGATGGATGGAATGGAATGGAATGAATGGATGGATAGATAGATAGATGGATGGATGGATGATAGAAAAATTAGGTAGACAGACACAGATAAGATAGATAGATAAATAGATAGATGATAGATAGATAGATAGATAGATAGATAGATAGATAGATGATAGATTTTCATCACACATGTTTTTTTCTGCCATCTGAAAAAGGTCTCACGTAATTGTTTACCTGAAAAGCTTTCCTTTGAAGTTCATTTCATCATATATTTTTGGCTGTAAAATACAAATATTGTTGATCTTTTCCTATATCTTTAATTACATTTGTCCTACCGCTGTAGAATATTGGGAAACGAATGCAAACCAATACTTATTTATCTGTATTGACAACCTGACATGATAATTCTACAGCACTCTTTGGTCTCCTAATCTAATTTCCCCCCTCTCCCTCCCCCCTCTTTAATAGAGATAGATTTAATCTCTCCTAAATCTGTAAAATGAAGAGTGTCAAGAGAGACAAAAAATTCTTAGCGATAATAAAATTGTTCTTAAATCAAGACTAGCCGTCAATCCAATCACTGCGGCTTGCGGTATTCCTTGTTTAAAATAGAGCTGTGTTCATAGGACAGAAATATCCTGGCTACTAAACATGACATTGGTTATATTCGAGATTTTTATAGCAGAAAAAAATCATCCGTTAGCCAAATGGGATGGACTTGAACATTAGGCCACGATATCACAAAGGAAGATCAACATTTAACCTGCCAAATAGAAACCAGCATTTAAATATGAGCCAGCTGTGAGCTGCACCTGCCTAAAAAGCCAATTCCATTCTAGGCTGCATAAAAAGAGGGATAGAATCAAGATCACGTGAAGTGTTAATACCACTTTATAAGGCCTTGGCAAGGCCACACTTGGAATACGGCATCCAGTTTTGGTCACCACGATGTAGAAAAGATGTGGAGACTCTAGAAAGAGTGCAGAGAAGAACAACAAAAAGGATTAGGGGACTGGAGGCTAAAACATATGAAGAACGGTTGCAGGAACTGGGTATGCCTAGTTTAATGAAAAGAAGGAATAGGGGAGACATGATAGCAGACTTCCAATATCTCAGGGGCTGCCACATAGAAGAGGGAGTCAACCTATTCTCCAAAGCACCTGAGGGCAGGACAAGAAGCAACGGGTGGAAACTAATCAAGGAGAGAAGCAACTTAGAACTAAGGAGAAACTTCCTGACAGTGGGGACAATTAATCAGTGGAACAACCTGCCTCCAGAAGTTGTGAATGCTCCAACATTGGAAGAAGACATTGGACAGCCATTTGTCTCAAACGGTATAGGGTTTCCTGCCTGAGAAGAGGGCTGGACTAGAAGACCTCCAAGATCCCTTCCAACTCTGTTATTCTATTCTATTTTCTATTCCAAAGTTAGCATTAGTGGGAGACTGCAATTATTAGTTTTGCAGCTGATTTTGGTTCTTCCAAGAACACGGGAGACCCCCAGAGTTGGCTAGAAGACGTCTGGCTACATAAATGTTTTAAACAATTGAATAAATAAAACATGATCTTTAATGTTTGGGAACACCATGAACAACAATCCAGCATTCTTTGCCCCCCCAAAAAAACTTGATTTCTGTGAGATTGAAATTTGGGACAGTCACTGGGACTAGAGATTTACTCTTCTTGAGCTTTCAGATTTATTCTGGATCCCATCTTCAGGAAATTTCTCTCTTGTGGAGTAGAGAGAAACATTATTAAAATATTATTTTCCCCCAAATTTTTGCCTCGCCTCCATACCTGCTCTCAGGATCAATGGGCCTGTCATGAATATAGATTCAGCTTAACAGAGTTGGAAGGGAACTTGTAGATCATCTAGTCCAACCCCCCCACCAAGCAGGAGACCCAACACCATTTCTGACAGATGGCAGTCCAGCCTCTTCTTCAAAGCTTCCAGTTATGAAGCTCCTTCTGAAGGCAACTTCTGTTCCATGGGTTGATTGTTCTCACTGTCAGAAAATTCCTTCTGATTTCCAGGTGGAATCTCTCCTGGATCAGTTTCCATCCATTATTCCCTGTCTGGCCTTCAGGTGCTTTGGAAAATAGCTTGATCCCCTCTCTGTGGCAGCCCCCCAAATATCGGAAGATATTTGGGGGGCTTTTCATTAAACTAGACATACCCAGTTCCTGCAACTGTTCTCCATATGTTTTAGCCTTCAGTCCCCCAATTATCTTTGTGGCTCTTCTCTGCACTCTTTCTAGAGTCTCAACATCATTTTTATAGTGTGGTGACCAAAACTGGATGCAGTACTCTAGGTGTGGTCTTATTAGGGCTTTATAGAGTGGTATTAGTACCTCCCTTGATCTTGATTGTATCCCTCTCTTAATGCAATTTAGGATTGCATTGACTTTTTTTGGCTGCCGCTGCACACTGTTGGCTCCTATTTAGCTGGTTGTTCTTTTCGTCTTCTTCCTTTTCCTTCTCTTTACCAGATGAATGTAGGTACAGATATGAGGCTAATGGCTTCATGAAACTTGGATTCCTGATAGGGATGACAAATAATCCGGAGAAGAACTGTGCTGCCCCGCGGGACTTTCCTAACAGAATAGTAAATCAGTCCAATCTCTTCTTTAAAACTTCCAGAGATGGAGCACTCATAACTTCTGAAGGCAAGCCGTTCCATTGATTAAATGGATTTGGGATTATAGACTAACAGAGTTGGAAGGATCCTTGAGGTCTTCTACTCCAGAGGTCCCCAAGCTTTTGGACATGTTTTTTTTTTTTTAGTGTGGTGACCAACACTGGATGCAACATTCTAGTATTTTTCATCCTCGACTCCGCCGCGTCGGCAGAAAATGGAGAGGAAACAAATGGAACGCAGGTTTTATTTCAAGCCTGCAGAGATGCAATTTAGCCTGAGAAAGAAGAGAAGATAACCAACTGGAAAACCAACTGGGAGAACAGGAGTGAGGCAAAGCCTATCTTCTATTAATGATTCTATTTCCTGCTGAGCATCCAGCAAGGCAGGCTGATGCTGGTGAGGTTGACATGTTCTTGAAAAAAAGAAAAAAAAATATCAACAAGGCCTACCCAGAAAAAGAAATTACCCAAGGGAGCGGTATCTGTACGCGCGAAGCCGAGAGAAATATTAGGGAAGGAGAGATATTAAGCCACAGCAGGTGTGTTTTGAAATTTTATTTGAAGAGGAGTTTAATCGGGGAGGAGACGGCAAGAGAAAAGTGAGGTCTCAAAGATTTGGTTGGGGTTTGAGAGCCCTGGCAAAACCTTACCTGGACAGGTGTGTACCAGCTCAGCAGAGATAGCGGAAATTTTGAGTAGTTCAGAGAACTGGCAAATACCACCTCTGACTGGCCCCACTCCCATCTATTCTCCGCCTCCCGAGTCCCAGCTGATCGGCTGGGTCTTCTTTGGTTGGAAAGCAGGTTAATGGTGTGGAGAAGGAATGGAGATTTTGCAGTATGCTTCCCCCTGGAGTGTGGAGGGAATGGAGATTTTGCAGTATCCTTCCCCAGGAGTGGGGAGGGAATGGAGATTTTGCAGTATCCTTCCCCTGGAGTGGGGAGGGAATGGAGATTTTGCAGTATCCTTTCTCTGGAGTGTGGAGGGAATGGAGATTTTGCAGTATCCTTTCCCCAGGAGTGGGGAGGGAATGGAGATTTTGCAGTATCCTTCCCCCAGGAGTGTGGAGGGAATGGAGATTTTGAAGTAACCTTCCCCTGCCACACCCACCAAGCCACACCCACAGAATGAGTAGTAAAAATTTGAATCCCACTTCAGTTTGCAGGTGACCATCCACAAGAGTCTTCAACTTATTTATCTCTCTCGACAATTTATTGAAACATCTTCAAAAGTATTTGTCATTGAGATGTTCTTTCAGTGTAGAAAGAGAGAGGCGAACGACAAAGGGGTCTTGGGAAGAGCTGAGATAAAACTCTCTGCCCACTCTCAAGAGGCAACTGGACTTTGTTTTTCCTTGAAAGTGTTTCGCTTCTCATTCAAGAAGCTTCTTCAGTTCTTCGGAAGCTAAAAGTTACTTTTGTGCAATTCTTTTTTAAAAAAATCATAATTTAATGTGAGGGAGAAGAAATAGTTCTCATACAGAATTAAATAAGTGATGGGAAAGGAAAGGAAAGGAAAAAGGAGAGAAGGAGAAAGAAGGGGGAAGGAAAGGAAGAAAGAAAGGAAAGGAAGGAGAATTAGAAAGGAGAAAAGATGGAAGGGAAGGGTAGTTAAGGAAAGGAAAGTTAAGGGAAGGGAAGGGAAGAAAAGGAACAGAAAGGAAGGGAAAGGAAAGAAGGGAAGAGAAAGGAAAGGAAGGAAGGGAAAGGAAAGGAACAGAAAGGAAAGGAAGGAAGGGAAGGGAAAAGAAAGGAAGAAAGAGAAAGGAGGGAAAAGGGAGGGAAGGGGAAGGAAAGGAAGGAGGGAAAGGAAAGGAAGGAGGGAAAGGAAAGGAAAGGAAGAAAGATTTGTAGATCATACTACCTAGTTCCATACTTTTGCAATCTTCTTTTTCTAAGATGGATGGCGTGGAAGGAAGGAAGGAAGGAAGGAAGGAAGGAAGGAAGGAAGGAAGGAAGGAAGGAAGGAAGGAAGGAAGGAAGGAAGGGGAAGAGAAAGGGAGGGAGGAATTAGAAGGAAAAATGGAAGAAAGGAAGGAAGGAAGGAAGGAAGGAATGGGAAGAGAAAGGGAGGGAGGAATTAGAAGGAAAAATGGAAGGAAGGAAGGAGGGAAGGAAGGAAGGAAGGAAGGAAGGAAGGAAGGAAGACTTCCAGTGTATACACCCTACCAATACACACTTGTTTCTGAACTTAGTGTAGTTTGTAAATCATGTTCTTTTTTTTGGATGAATCCATTCCAGATTAATCTTTGCAGGTGGGAATGAGTTTTTGACAGGCACGAAGAGACTTTTGCATATTGCTGCCAACTGTATTATGCCAATTTGCTCCAGCAGAAAAATCTGTTACTTCTTTGCTTTTTTTTCAATCTCGCCTCTCACGAGTGATCCTTCCTCGCTAGAGAGGCTGTTAAGGTGAGTTAGGAGAGAGAGAGAGAGAGACCCCCCACCTCACTCGGGCTTATCATTTGCTTTTGGCGGCTTTGGAAACTCTGCCGGTCGTGACTAGCCCAAGTCAAAGCTCAGGGCTCTGCCCAGCCTTTCGCTTCCAGCTTCCTTACTTAGGCCAGGAGGAAAGCAAAGTATTAAGGAAGCGAAGAGGGGGGAAAACAAGGGCTCAAAATTAAGGTGACAGATTAACAGAGTTGGAAGGGACCTTGTAGGTCATCTAGTCCCACCCCCTGCCCAGATAGGAGACCCTACACTATTTCGGACAGATGGCAGTCCAGTCTCTTGAAAGCCTCCACAGATGAAGCTCCCAGAACTTCCGAAGGCAACTTCTGCTCCATGGGTTGATTGTTCTCACTGTCAGAAAAATTCCTCCTTATTTCCAGGTTGAATCTCTCCTTGGTCAGTTTCCATCCATTCTTCCTTGTCTGGCCTTCGGGTGCCCTGAAAAATACCTTGACTTCCCCCTCCTCTCTGAGGCAGCCCCTCAAATATTAGAAGACTGCTCTCATCTCTCCCCTGGTCCTTCTCATCACTAGACTAGCCGTGCCCAGTTCCTGCAACCATTCATCGTATGTCCAGGCTTTTGATCATCTTAGATAGATTCAGTTTAACAGAGTTGGAAGGGACCTTGTAGGTCATCTAGTCCAACCCCCCATCCAAGCAGGGGACCCTCCCCCATTTCTGACAGATGGCAGTCCAGTCTCTTCTTGAAAGCTTCCAGGATGAAGCTCCCACAACTTCTGAAGGCAACTTCTGTTCCATGGGTGGATTGTTCTCACTGTCAGAAAAAATTCTCCTTATATCCAGGTTGAATCTCTCCTTGGTCAGTTTCCATCCATTCTTCCTTGTCTGGCCTTCGGGTGCTTTGAAAAATACCTTGACTTCCCCCTCCTCCCTGAGGCAGCCCCTCAAATATTAGAAGACTGCTCTCATCTCTCCCCTGGTCCTTCTCATCACTAGACTAGCCGTGCCCAGTTCCTGCAACCATTCATCATATGTCCAGGCTTTTGATCATCTTAGATAGATTCAGTTTAACAGAGTTGGAAGGGACATTGTAGGTCATCTAGTCCAACCCCCCACCCAAGCAGGAGGTATCCTCCACCATTTCTGACAGATGGCAGTCCAGTCTCTTCTTGGAAGCTTGTCTGAAGGCAACTTCTGTTCCAATGGTTGATTGTTCTCACTGTTAGAAAGTTCCTCCTGATTTCTAGATTGAATCTCTCCTTGATCGTTTTTCATCCATTATTCCTTGTTAAATGCTTTGGAAAACAGCTTGCCCCTCTCCTCTCTGTGGCAGCCCCACAAATATTAGAAGAGTGCTATCCTGTCTCCCCTGGTCCTTCTCTTCACTCGACTAGCCATGCCCAGTTCCTGCAACCGTTCATCATATGTTTTAGCCTCCAGTCCCCTCATCAACCTGGTTGCTCTTCTCTGCACTCTTTCTAGAGTCTCCACCTCTTTTTTTATAGTGTGAGGACCAAAACTGGATGCAGTACACTAGGTGTGGCCTTACTAAGGCTTTATAGAGCGGGATTAATACCTCCCTCGATCTTGATTGAATCCCTCTGTTAACACAATTTAGGATTACCCAGGAAAAGAGGAAACAAAGCGTCTCCTTTCCTGCAAGCTAAGTCCCTTACCGCTGGAATCAATGTGCATCTTTAAGCATCTATTTTTTTTTTAAAAAAAGAAGACATACCCAGCTTTGTCAATTGCATGCGTGCGCGCGCACACACACGCAGGCCACTTAATGATTCTTCCCCTCCATACACTCCAAGAAGAGGTTCTCATGGCAACAAGTAGAAAATGAAAAAAAAAATAGTCAGAGTGGTGAACCACTGGCCGGCTCGCTGGGCAGCCCCAGGTGACTACGGACAGCTAGCAGATTCCCATGGAACAACATTTGCTCCACGGCAGATAGATTTATTTTTCTATCCGTCTCCTCCACCTGCTCCTCTCCCTTCTTTCTATTGGTCCGCCATCAGTTTTTTATCCCTCGGGTGGCCTTGTCTCTCTGCCAAAACCTACAGCTCCATTTCATCTTACAGCAAGGTAAAGGCTCCCCTCGCATGTATGTCCTAGTCGTTCCCGACTCTAGGGGGCGATGCTCATCTCCGTTTCAAAGCTGAAGAGCCAGCGCTGTCCGAAGACGTCTCCGTGGTCATGTGGCCGGCATGACTCAACGCCCGAAGGCGCACGGAACTCTGTTCCCTTCCCACCAAAGGTGATTCCTATTTTTCTACTGGCATTTTTACATCATTTTAAGTAAAACAGAGCTCTCCAAATCCTTGGTGCGGATGGATAAAGATGTCAGCTTGGTTTTTGTGCTCTTTTCTGTATAAAAGAAAGTAAGTAAGAAATACTCCATTTAAAAAAAAACAATAATTCACCCGTCGTTTCTCTCCATATGATGACAATGGCAACATCGGTAATTTTTCACTTTCTTCCAGCCTGCCCTTTGTTTTATGAATGAAATGGATCATGTCGATAAAGTGCCTACAGAGATGGTTACTATAGGTAAGGTAAAGGTAAAGGTTCCCCTCGCACATCTGTGCTAGTCGTTCCTGACTCTAGGGGGCGGTGCTCATCTCCGTTTCAAAGCCGAAGAGCCAGCGCTGTCCGAAGACGTCTCTGTGGTCATGAGGCCGGCATAACTCAACGCCAAAGGCGCACGGAACGCTGTTGCCTTCCCACCAAAGGTAGTTCCTGTTTTTCTACTTGCATTTTTTACCTGCTTTCAAACTGCTAGGTTGGCAGAAGCTGGGACAAGTCACGGGAGCTCACTCCATTACGCGGTGCTAGGGATTCGAACCACCGAACTGCCGACCTTTCAATCGACAAGCTCCGCGTCTTAGCCACTGAGCCACCTCGTCCCCTTACACATCTTACAATAGGGTTGGTCTACCTGCCCAGGTCTGGTCCTAAAAATCAGTATATTTGTTCCTTGCCGTAAATGTTCTATTTTTAGAGAAGAAGAGAGAGAAAGAGCGGGGGGGGGGGGGGGGGAACCTGTTGCAAGATAAACTTCCATTGGATGTCCTTAGCAACCAGGAAGTACATGTTTCTTATAAGCCATAATTACTTGCACAATGCATATCAACATTTTAGGGTGATTGTCTCCTTGGGAAATGTCTGAGATTTGAGCCGAACAGATGGGAAAAGAGATAGAGAAAAGATTTTATTTCTATGGGGGGCCATTTTGTTCCCTGGGGTATTTCTGATTGTTAGCTATACAGAGCCTTGCACAGGCATACAGACATAAATCTGATGTAGATTGATCCCAAACTCAAAGCAGCCCTGTGGGAAGAATTCAAGAAATTGTACATAAATGAATATCTTCAGAATCAGAACATAGCTGGAAGGGACCTTGGAGGTCTTCTAGTCTGCCCTCTGCTCAGCCAGGAAACCCTACACCACTTCAGACAAATGGATATCCAACATCTTCTTTAAAACCTCCAGTGTTGGAGCATTTACAACATCTGGAGGCAAGTCGTTCCACTGATTAATTGTTCTAACTCTCAGGAATTTTCTCCTTAGTTCTAAATTGCTTCTCTCCTTGATTAGTTTCCACCCGTTGCTTCTTATTCTACACCCAGGTGCTTTGGAGAATAGTTTGACTCCCTCTTCTTTGTGGCAGCCCCTCAAATACTGAAACATCGCTGTCATGTCTCCCCTGATCCTTCTCTTCACTCCCCTTAGGTGTGAATTAATTATGGTAGTCGTTCCCGACTCTAGGGGGCGGTGCTCATCTCCATTTCAAAGCCGAAGAGCCAGCACTGTCCAAAGACGTCTCTGTGGTCATGTGGCCAGCATGACTAAATGCCAGAGGCGCACGGAACGCTGTTCCCATCCCACCAAAGGTGGTTCCTATTTCTCTACTTGCATTTTTAATGTGCCTTCGAAATGCCAGGTTGGCAGAAGCTGGGGCAAGTCACGGGAGCTCACTCCGTTACGCGGCACTAGGGATTTGAATTGCCGACCTTTCTGATCGACAAGCTCAGCGTCTTAGCCCCTGAGCTACCGCATCCCTCCTAGGTGTGGATTATGAGGGGATTTGGGGGGTCTTGCTTTATCCCAAGGGGATTCCTGCCTCCCCAAAATGGAGGCAGACCAGATCAAAGGACTCTTAGCTTCTAACTATCCTTTCCCAGATTCACTTATTTTCACCTAATGGGTCAACTATGATGTGAAACCCGCCATCCTGGGCCCAACGTTTGGGAAGCCAGGCTCTGCCTGTCACAAGCCAGGACAAAGGGTGAGTGATGGAGGAGTAACACCTCCTTAAAAAACCTTGGTCCAGCTGGCCCGGCTGGGAGCATCTTGTAAGGGCCCCTTCCCAGGGTTACGGGAGAAGATGGGTTTGAAGGCAGAAGAAGATCCTATGTCTCAAGAGCAGATCAAGCAAAGGAACTGTCCTCTCTTAGCAGCGTCTGACCTTCAAGAAAGTGGCTGCAAAAGGCTTCCATTCTCCACAGCAGCAGTCACCAACTGGTGGTCCGTAGACCACTGGTGGTCTGCGAGAAAAGTTTGGGGGCCCGCAGAAAAATTATTTGCATTTTTTATATTGCACTAATTCAAGGGGTCCTCAAAATATGAGCTCCTGGGATGGATACGTGCAATGAACGCTTGTGTGGCTGCAGAGAATCTCCGCCTTCGGGGTCTTTTTGTGGGGGTTGGAGGGGGGCAGAAATTCCGACTTGGGGTCTGATTCAGCCTCCTGGTGGGGGGCTTTGGGCAAAGGCTGGAGGGAAGGGCCGCTGGTGGCAAAGAGCCGGAGGGCCTCGTTCCAGTGGGACGGCATCATGGCCTGGAACTGGCCGACCATCTCAGTCCGCTGAGCCTCCAGGCGCCGGCACCTGGCCTTGCACTCCCGCAGGTCTTCCCTCTGCTTGGAAAGCCCATGCTCCTAGTCCTCAGTGAGGTGCTTCTGCTGAGCCTCCTTCTCGGTCAGATCCAATTTGTTTTGCCAACTCTTTCTCTTGGTGGCTGCTTAGCTCCAGCAACTGATCCCTGTTGGGGCCCTAAGGAGCCTGGGTGGGCAGGCAAGGAGGGGCTGGGACGGGAGGGGCGAGTAGAGGCCGCCGAGATGCCCCTCGACGTGAGTGACATTGAGTTGGCCACGCCCATCCAGTCACATGACCACCTAGCCACGCCCACCCATCCGGTCATTAGGCAAATCGTGTTAGTGGTCCATGGGATTTAAAATTATGAATTGAGTGGTCCCTGAGGTCCGAAAGGTTGCGGACTCCTTCCCCAAAGGAGTGGCCTCTTATGAACACCTGGAGCAAGTATGAAATGCTCTCAATGGCTGATGGAGCGATGCATCGGTTGGACAACTTTGGTGGTATCGATGATAACATCTAGTCAAATTTTGCCTGGGTCAACCTCTGAAGATGCCCTGGATGGAGCCAAATGGAGATGGACCTGCCGACATGGGGGAATAACACTAGGAACAAGAAGATGTCACTCATGATGTTACCTAGTTGGATAAGGAGATGACTGCAAGAAAACACAAAGGTCAGAGAGCATCAAGGGCCCCACAGTATGTTTTGTTCTCCTCTTCCTCCTTCTCCTCCGCTCCCCAAGTTGTACTCCCATCTAGCACTGATGATGTTACTTAGCTGAGTAATGAAATGTCTGCAAGAAAATTATAAGCTCAGAGAGCACCGAGGACCCCACAGTCCTCCTCCTCCTCCTCCTCTCCACAAATCCCACTCCCCTCCAGCATCAATGACATTACTACTTGGATATGGAAATGTCTGCAAGAAAACCACTAAGCGGAGGGAGCATGAAGTTCCCCACCATCTGTTCATGGCATTGCATTAGCCATTTCCCATGACTGGAGCCCACCTGAGGCATTTTTGCAAATCCCTATGGGCTGAAAGTGTTGATTTAGCTACAACTGCTGTTCCCCCCCTTCTGTATCTCCGCCTTGACTTCTTACGGCTAACCTTGTTGCCTTGAGTGACAACAATCAAACATAATTCTCCTTCGTTCAAAGCCTGTAAACCCAAGCCCTTCCCCACATGGGGACATCCACTCCCATGCTCCTTGCCCACTGAGGGTTGCAATGCTACTTACTTAACCAGGAAGGCTAAGCACAAGGGTGTATAAACAAATTTGTGCAAGCTGGAAGGTAAAATTGACTTGACTGATGGAGGCAGCAGTGATGATGGTGGGGAGAGAGAGAGAGAGAGTGACACAGAGAGAGAGAGACAAAGAGACAGAGAAAAACAGAGAGAGAGAGAGACAAAGAGACAGAGATAGAGAGAGACAGAGACAGAGAAAGAAACCAAGAGACAGAGAGAGGAAAAAGAGAGACAGAGACACAGAGAGAGAGAGAGAAAAGAGAGAGACAGACAGACACACACAGAGAGAAACAGAGAGAGACACACACAGAGAGAGACCAAGAGACAGAGAGAGAGAAACAGAGAGAGAAAAACAGAGAGAGAAAGAGAGAGAAAGAGACACACACAGAGAAAAACAGAAAGACACAGAGAGACAGAGAGAGAGAGAGAAAAGAGAAAGACAGACAGACACACACAGAGAGAAACAGAGAGAGAGACACACAGAGAGAGACCAAGAGACAGAGAGAGAGAAACAGAGAGAGAAAGAGACACACAGAGAGAAAAACAGAGAGACACAGAGAGGCAGTGAGAGAGAGGGGGGAAGGCAGACAGACAGACAGACACGTGCACACACACACACACACACACACACACACACACATGCCAAAGGCTCCCTTGTCACTTCTGAGCAAACATCATTTTAAAAAATAAAATAATAACTGCTCTCAGTCTAAGGAGGGTATCTAGAGACTTGAGCAATTAGCAATAAAACAGAGTGGGTTATAAAATGCCATTTGTTCGCACACATGCGTTTGCATTTCAACACCTGTCTTTTGGGGATCTAACGGGTGAGTTGTACACGGTGGGGTGGAATTAAAATATTACGATCATTATCTTCTGATAGGCCAATTGCCGTCTCCCGTTGGAATCGTCCAGAGTGGCACCAAATCGATCCGGCGTTCTTCATTCACAGCTCAACTTTGATCCTTATTTTATTTTTAAACCATAAAGTTGCGCTGGGGTTTTCCCCGTTGCACTATAGATGCGGTTGTGAAACTGCAGTGAAAAAATGGACACCATCTTGAGGTGATCCTTATAGTGTGGGCGGTTCTGTCGGTTTTGTTTTCCTCAAATTTCTCGTTTTTCTGAGGACGAGATGCAATCAGCCCCGTTTCCCATGAATGTTGCTGATTTTTTTTTAACAGAATAACAAGAGTTGCGAGGGACCTTGGAGGTCTTCTAGTCCAACCCCCTGCTCAGGCAGTTAACCCTATACCATTCCAGACAAATAGTTGTCCAATCTCTTCTTAAAAACTTTTTTAAAAATGTAGTGACCATGTAGCCCAAGTAATAACCTCAGGTCCTCCATTAAATGCCAAATCCAGAAGTTGTGGATGCGCCATCCCTGGAAGTTTTGAAGAAGAGATTTGACAAGCATTTGTCCCTAATGGTGTAGGGTCTGCTCCTTGAGCAGCAGGTTGGACTAGATGTCCTCCATGGCCCCTTCCAACTCTGTCATTCATTAAACTTCCAGCTGACAGGGCAACCAAGAATAAAAAATCATTGCAGGAGGTAAGCTATTTAAAACAAATGTTCTTACAGTATATCCTGCAATGATACTTTTAGAATTAGAATAACAGAGTTGGAAAGGACCTTGGAGGTCTTCTAGTCCAACCCCCTGCCCAGGCAGGAAACCCTAGACCACTTCAGACAAATGGTTATCCAACATCTTCTTAAAAACTTCCAGTGTTGGAGCATTCACAACTTCTGGAGGCAACTTCTGTTCCACTGATTAATTGTTCTCACCGTCAGGAAATTTCTCCTTAGTTCTAAGTTGCTTCTCTCCTTGGTTAGTTTCCACCCGTTGCTTCTTGTCCTGCCTTCAGGTGCTTTGGAGAATAGTTCGACTCTCTCTTCTTCTGAGATATTGGAAGACTGCTATCATGTCTCCCCTATTCCTTTTCATTAAACTAGACACACCCAATTCCTGCAGCCATTCTTCATATATTTCAGCCTCCAGTCCCCTAATCATCTTTGTTGCTCTTCTCTGCACTCTTTCTAGAGTCTCAACATCTTTTTTATATCCTGGTGACCAAAATTGGACGCAATGTTCCAAGCTTGGTCTTTCCAAGGCATTATAAAGTGGTATTTTGCAGAGCCTTTCAGGGAAAATGTATGATTTTTCCCCCTATATATTTTTCTACACAGGCACATTTCAAGCTTTTCTAAGCTCATGTGCCTCTTTATATACTTTTCTCTAAAATATGCATTTCTGTAAGTATTTTTTTTCCTTTTAATGCATTCTATTTTAAGGAGAGCTTTAAAAAAATAGTCATTGTAGTGCAAAATTCTGAGAAGTGTAGATTCCCACAAACCCATCTCCTCCTGGATCCCTAATATATTTGACAGGTCCAGCACTGATAAATTCATATTTAATTCCTGATAGATTGAGTCCCTTATTCATTCCTATGGAGAAGCTATTGGCTTGAATCAAGCTCTCTTTTTCATAGCATTTTATTGCTGCACGGGAATGTATATTTAAATCCTTGAAATGTGGACGTAGGAAATATTCAGAAGAAGAGAACTGTTCAAGATGAAGGACAGATGAAGGTGACATTCTGGAAACAGAAGGATGCTAGCTTTTGAGACAAGAGAATATTTGTAGTTCAGGGTGAAACTGTGGGGCCCTTGGTGGTCGCTTGGTGGTTTTCTTGCAGATGTTTCATGGCCCAATTAGGTTACATCATCAGTGTTATAAGGGAGTGGGGTTTCCAGAGAAGAGGAGGTAGGCGAGGACTGTGGAGTCCTTGGTGGTCGCTGAGCTTGGTGGTTTTCTTGCAGATGTTTTATGAGTATCATGAGTGCTAGAAGGGAGAAGGGTTTGTGGGGAGGAGGAAGAGGAGGAGTAAAGTTAGATGAGAACTAGAAGGAGAAGGAGTGATGGAAGGGAGAAGGTGGAGGAGGAAAGATAGAGGAGAACTAGAAGGGGAAAGTATGATGGAAGGTAGAGTAGGTGGAAGAGGAGGAGAAGGAGGATAGATAGAGGAGAACTATGTCAGAGTTTGTTGCAGCAATCACATTCAGAAAGCACACACAGGTAACTGATTCAGCAGGATTCATTAACTTTTCTTTATATAAAATATAACAGTTGAAGTAAATATACTATACCAGAAGCAGGTTCTCCAACGTGGTAGTAAATAGAAGCAAACCACAACCAGAGGAGAGAACAGTTTCAGTTTCAGTTCAGAGCAGCAGACTAGTTTAGAGCTCAGCACAGACTCAGAGATTTAGTACAGAACAGTTGAACTAAGCCACACCCAGGCTCCTTGCTGTCTCCTTGTTGCTCACACAGCAAATACTGTTTCAGTTTCCAAACAGCCCTCATTGGCTGACTTAGTTGCTATGCCTATTCATTGCCTGATTTGTTGCCATGTCTCTGCCAAGTCGTGAACTTACACTGGCAAACTAGGAGGAGAAGGAGTGATGGAAAGGAGAAGAAGGAAGAGGAGGAAAGACAGAGGAGGACTAGAAGAAAAAGGAGAGATGGAAGGGAGGAGGGGGAAGACGAGGAGGAGATAGATAATGAGCAAAAAAGAAGGAGGAGCGGGAGGAAGGAGAAGGAGGAGGAAGAAGAAGAAGAAGAGGAGGAGGAGGAGATCTTTTTTCTCATGCAGCATTTAAAACCACCTTCTTTGACTGTCCACTTCCACAACCTCATGACCTCAAGAGTCTCTCAGGGAGACAGCATTTGCTCCAGCTCAGAAAGACCTCCGTTTTAATCCGGGGAGTCCCCTGATAAAAGGATCAACCGAAATACCTACAAGGAACATTTGCTTAAATGGGTTCTTATCAGAACCTGCTAGAGATCTCGCCGACCAGAGGGCAATTGGTATTAGTCCAAGGTGAGCCAGCAAAACAACACCATAAAGTTCAAAGAAGTTACCCAGCTTTCCCAAGATTTTATCCCACCTGCTTTCGCTGGGATGATTTTGTTTCCCATCCTGCCCTCCCTTCCCCTCTCCTTCCCATTTCCATCGGCTTTTTTAAAAAACATCCTGTCAGGAAGCCGTCAGGACAAAGGGGGAGGAAGTGTCTGAAGAAAAAAAAAAGAGACAGACAGAAAGAAAGAAAAGAGAGCAAACACACAAACACACACACAATGCATTCTGAATTAAGGACTTCCTTCCGGACCACTCTTCAATGCAAGCCATCTTCACCTTTAGCCCCCAGAGCCATTCCTGCCTCCCAATTTCAAACAGCGAAGTTAGAAAACGTCCTTCTCCCCAAAAGACTTTCAGTGATTTTTTTTTAATGAACACAAACAGACAAAAACAAAAAACACAAAACCATCTTCCATTACAAATTGTAGAAAGAGTGACGGTTGGTTACAAACACTTCCATGCGTCCCTTCCACAGTCATCGCCTATAATTCATATCGAATCACATATTTTTAAATCAAGTATGCAGTATTTATATACATTGCTTTCATCATACCTCAAGCTTCATTTGACTGTAATTTTTTTTTTGCATCCTTTTATATGAAATATTCCAATTTAAAGCAAAACCACATAATGGCATTCCATTAACTCCTCCCAACATCCTATAATAAAATTGCTCTTTATAACATGTTCTAAATAAAAAAATGATTATGTTTAATTTCTAAACTTCCTTTCATAGTCTCCATTTGCAATTTATATAGAATTTCCTGTTAACAAACCAATACATATATATGCATTATTATCATTATCAATCATTTATTTAATTATAACCATTATCACTTCATTTTATACATAATACTCTAAATTTAACTAAATTTTACTTATTTTTTATTATCAGCTTTCATTACATCAACCTGTATCTTTCCAGTAATAGTGCAGTCTTATGTCTCTTGCCATTTGCAGCATTAGCATTCTGATTAATTTCTTGGTAAGTCTTATAGAGACTTCTCTTCGCAAGTTATTGTTCATTTCATTTCTTATGTAAACTTGAAACCCCCCATTTGCTTCTTCAATCAGCTTATCTTTAGTTATCACTCCTGGTTCTGATAAAGTTTCTCTCCTTACTTCCATCAATTTCTCTCTTTTTTCTTCTTCTGTACTTTGAAGTCTAGAGTTCCAGTCCATCTATCTCTCCTTTCCATATTTCACTCTTTTTATTTCCAGCCAGGCTCAGCTTACTATCAATATCAACAGTTTTCTTGTTTCTTTGATTATTTTTCCCTTCAATTTTTAGAACTCTGTCCCCCACTTTTTCCATTTGATAAACATCCTCAATTTTTCCATCATTTTACTGTGCTGTGTTCTATATTCTCCAATCTCTTCTCAATTTTTTATGTTACTGCTAAGATCTTTTGAATTCCAAACATAATCATTTGCAATGTAAGATTTCTTTTTCTTGTTGCACCATTTTCCAATTTGTAAAAACTGCCACTATAACAAGTGAGTTCATTTATAATATTTCAAAATCAAGATCTCTCCTCGCTCCACTCCAGCTATTGAAAGAGCTCTCGAAGAGCACCTGTATAAACAACCTGTGCTCTTCCCACTATCACTCACAGTAAACAAGCTGAGAGATCTTGAAGTGTAAAACAAATGATCAAAGGGAAGAAAAAAAGCCTCCAGTCTTCAAGTGGCAGTGTTACTTCCTTTCCTTCTATTGTTACAGACCTCTTTGTATTCCTTTTAATATCTTCTTTATAATCCAAACTTACAGAGAAAAGAAAAAAAACCATCCAGTCCAGCATTGTAAAAATAAAAGAAAAAATTCTTAATCCATTGGTATATAAAAAGAAATAAAAAGTAGTAGAAGAAAAACTAATCCATTCAGTTTAAAAAATAGGAAATATTTGCAAAAGTTCCATCCATGAAAAAATATTTTTTTAAAAAACAAGGATAGCACACTGTCTAACGTAGCTTAATTTTGCTGCTTACTTTCTGTTTTCAAATTTAATTTAACTTTGATTTTTTGGGGTAATCTCTTGTCTAATAATAAAATTTCCTCACCAAACGGCACACTTTCTCTTTCTGCTTTCCTCCCATTCTGGAGCTGCCCCAATTTCAGCAGCTTCAGTGGCTGTGCTTCTATCGCTGGCAAGAAGAGGTTCTCCTGGATCAATCAAGGACTTTGCGATGTCCCTGAGATCAGCAGGATGTACTCTTCCTTGTCACCATCTCTGTGGGATGGTTTAGGTCCAAAAGGACCACCCAGCGACCAAAGTATCGACTGCAATCCTGGAGCTCCAAGATCGCACATCATGTTATCGCGACACTAGCTCCTCCTTTCCCTTTCCCTTTTGGTGAATTGATCACATCGCTAAAGGGTCGGGTTTTAAACATTTTTGACAAGGATTGTCAACAGGGTCTATTGATTTTAAAGTTAGCGCTGTCTTGTCGTCCTGCGAAACAGCTTGTTTGTTTTGGTACAATGTTTTGTTTTATTGTTACTTATTTAGTTGCAGTATCCTTCCCCTGGAGTGGGGTGGAAATGGAGATTTTGCAGTATCCTTCCCATGGAGTGGGGAGGGAATGGACATTTTGCAGTATCTTTCCCCTTCCTTGCCCACCAAACCATGCCCACAGAACCAGTAGTCAAAACTTTTGAATCCCACCACTGCCACAGATGTTATCTCCTTCAGGTCGAGATTAGCAGGAAAAGAAGGAAAGGGAGGGAGGAGCAGAACGCAAAAACCTCATCCTTCAAAATATAAAGGCCCCACTAACTGGATTAGTGTAAATGGCTCATGGCTCCTTCTTCTAAATATCCCTTGAATAAAAGAAGTAAATGGAGCTGACCTGAATTATATTGTGTTGCAAATGAGCACGGTTC
Source organism: Natrix helvetica (assembly GCF_964273705.1). Taxonomy (NCBI): domain Eukaryota; kingdom Metazoa; phylum Chordata; class Lepidosauria; order Squamata; family Natricidae; genus Natrix; species Natrix helvetica. The sequence continues at coordinate 5,245,979 of NC_138565.1, forward strand.
GCATTCGGAGAGCTATTTTTTGCCTTTTTTTTCTCATGCTTGTCTCTCTCTCTTTTTTTTTTCTCTAGCTTTTCAAAGGCAGCCAATTTCCAGGCGGGATGGTGGCGAGATTTTCCAGGCCAAATCTCAAACTCGTTTTCTTTTTTTGTCCCCACGTGGGCAGATTCGAACGAGGGGTTGGCAGTCGCAACCCGTTTTTAAAGGAGAAAGAAACTAGTGGGTTTTTTTGGGGGGGGGGTGTTGCTTAAATATCGGTCGGCATCGAAGCGACCACAGTGACTTTCCAATTTGGCTCCGGCTTATTTGCCTTGGATCAACCCCATCCTCTGTCAAGAAGCTGGCACGGCAATATTCCCCTTAGCTCAGCATGGTGCCATGGGAAACCCTGAGCATTGGGAGAAAAAGAAAGCCACCAGCTCTCCAATTTTTCTTAGAAGTCAGACACCAATTGGGAGGAGGGCAGTGTGTATCGCTCTCTCTCTCTCTCTCTGTGTTTGCGGGTTTGTTCCTGTGCATATCATTAGAAGCGTCCCATTTTGCAAGATCAACCTCCGTTTAGGACTCCTGCAGAAAGGTTGCCAGGCTTCCTCAATTTGCTTTCAAATGGAAATAAATGACTCACAGAACAGCAGGGGTTGGCGAGACTCTGTAAGGCTTTGCTTCGAAGGACACCTCCCATCGCTCGGGCCAACTCATAATATTACTCTCCTAGGCAGGTGGACAAGAGATGCAGTGGCTCAGTGGCTAAGACGCTGAGCTTGTCAATCAGAAAGGTCGGCAGTTTGGCGGTTCGAATCCCTAGCGCCGTGTAACGGAATGAGCTCCTGTGACTTGTCCTAGCTTCTGCCAATGGAACAGTTCGAAAGCACGTAAGAAATGCAAGTAGAAAAACAGGGACCAGCTTTGGTAGGAAGGGAACAGCGTTCGGCATTGAGTCTTGCCGGCCACATGACCACAGAGATGTCTTTGGACAGTGTTGGCTCTTCGGCTTTGAAACGGAGATGAGCACCGCCCCCTAGAGTCGGGAACAACTAGCACATATGTGCGAGGGGAACCTTTACCTTTTACCTACAACTAATAATGGGGAAATATTGGATACTAATTAAAAGTGCCAACAAAGGAGGGACAAGTAAAATTAATGGTGTTGGGCAACACCATGCAATAATGCCCCTTATGTTTTAGCTTAAGACTAGAAGCAATGGATGGAAACTAACCAAGGAGAGAAGCAACCTAGAACTAAGGAGAAATTCTCTGACAGTGAGAACAATCAACCAATGGAACAGAAGTTGCCTTCCAGAAATTGTGGATACTCCATCACTGGAGGTTTTCAAGAAGAGAGTGGACAGTGATTTCTTTGAAATGGGATAGGGTGGGTGTCAGCCATCTGCGGCTCCGGAGCCACATGCGGCTCTTTCATCCCTCTTCTGTGGCTCCCTGTCGGCTGAGCCCACCACTGGCTGGCCCTGCCCTTCACCCTCCCATTCCAATCACTCCTCGCCTGGCCTGAGAGAGATGAGAGGGAGAGACATAAAGACAGAGGGAGAGGGAGAAAGAGAGAGAGAGAGAGAGAGAGAGAGAGAGAGAGAGAAAGAAAGAAAGAAAGAAAGAAAGAAAGAAAGAAAGAAAGAAAGAAAGAAAGAAAGAAAGGGACAGAAAGACACAGAGAGAGACACATGCACAGAGAGAGATACCTGCTTCCCACAGAAAATAAAACACTGGGAGTCACAAAACCTGGATAGATGAGGCTGGGGATGGTCATATGTGGTTGGGAGTGAGTGACGTCGAGTTGGCCACACCCACCCAGGTTTTGAGACTCCCGGTGTTTTCTTTTCTGCAGGAAACGGGTCCAAATGGCTCTTTGAGTGTTTAAGGTTTGCAGATCCCTGGGATAGGGTTTCCTGCTCGAGCATAGGGTTGGACTAGAAGACCTCTAAGTCCCTCCCAACTCTACAATTCTGTTATTCTCACCCATCAGAACTGCATAGCCCCCTCCTCACTTGCCAGCCCCCTCCCCCCTTCTCAATATCCCCACCCAGTGATCCTTTGCAATACAGATTCTCCAACATTTGAAGAATGTGACATTTCCGGGAGGGAACAATATGCCAGCTTTCCCCGACTTCTTCTCAAATGCCATTTTCTGGTTGAAGTTTGCTGGTTGTGTTGCCCTTTCTCTAAATTTGTCTCATCTGCTCTCATCTTCCAGGAAAAATTCAGCGGCACCTGCTTCCTTCTGCTTTCCTTCTAGCTTTTAATAAGCAAATCATATTCTCAGCATCCTGGCTGACCTCCGAGTGTGAAGTTTAACATGAGGCAACTGCTTTCCAAGTACAAACGGTTGGTTGACTTCCCGTTTTTTTCCCCTCTTCTCTTCCCCCCCTTCAATTCATTAACTTCTTTCTTTGTGCGTGTGAAGGAAGCACAGTTGGGAAGGCAAGATGGTCTCGTTATAATGACTGAAATGAGAGGAGACTGAGATAACAGAACACCAGATTAACAGAGTGAGAGACTAGGGACCTTGGAGATCTTCTAGTCCAGCCCAGAGAAGCGTAATGAGAGTGATATGGAATAACACGCACAAACCAGCATACAGAGACACTGAATAGTATAAAAATATTATAGTTTACTATGTAGAAATATAGAGGTAGTCAGAGTCCGGTTAACAGTCCAAGTCATACACAGTTCAGTAATTCAGTTATCAAATAGTCTCAAATCGAGCTGCCTTGCTAGTTTGAACTTTGCAGTCAATTTTCAGACCACCCAAGCTTACGTTTTATGTCCGCTGAATATTTCGAGACAGGGATTTAACAATACGCAGCGAAGCAGGAGGAGAAGGCGTGGCAGGTTGCGTTGCCAACCTTTTTGTAAAATAATTTCTTTTCCCTCCTGGGAAAAAAATATATATTGAACTGCAAATATTTACCATCGAACGAAAACAGAACTTGAAAGGTGATTACGCATATGCATTTATTCATACCGACCGTCCTATTCCCTTTTGGGATAACACAACATTATGCAAAGTGTTGGAAGAACAAGAGAAACAAATTAAAAGTGAGAGACGGTAGAAAAAGGAAAGGAAATCTAACTAAACCCTGTTTACATCAACACAATCCGTTCTTCAAATGAGGTGGATACTTTGGAGGATTTATTTACTTTATGAATATTTTAACCTTGGCTAAATCATCCATGCATAAGATCCTATTTTCTTCCTCTTTGAGACATCGCTGATTAGAAGAAGACCGACTGGCTGATCTAATAACAATCTCAAGTAGGGAATGATTCAGAGGCATCGCACAAATCATAAATCTACTCTGACCTCGGAATTTATCTGGCATCAGTCAACTACTTTCCAAAAACCTCAAACATTGGTACATATTTCCAGGTGAAGAACCTCAACAGCTGGCCCTCAACTGCTCAGAACACAGAAAAACATATTAGATTAATGTCCTATCCGTTGTTCTCTTTTCTTTTGTTCTTTGTTGGACTCAAAATCCTTCCAGCAGTGAGACTCATGTTTTCCTTACCAAAGAGATACAGGTTGGCATTGGGTCAAGATCTAAAGAGAGAAATGAAAGAAAGAAGGTCACTCAGTGGTTCTTGGATCTTGGTTGAAACTGATATAACAGAAGAACTTCTAGCTTGCATTTCCAGAAACTACAAAACACTTCCCATGGGAAACTGGGAGAGGAAATTTTGAGTAGTTCGTAGAACTGGTAAATACCACCTCTGACTGGCCCTGCCCCCATCCCATTCTCTGCCTCCCGAGTCCCAGCTGATTGGGAGGGAATGGAGATTTTGCAGTATCCTTCCCCTGGAGTGGGGAGGGAAAGGAGATTTTGCAGTATCCTTCCCCTGGAGTGAGTGGGAATGGAGATTTTGTAGTATCCTTCCCCTGGAATGGAGAGGGAATGGAGATTTTGCAGCATCCTTCCCCTGAAGTGGGGAGGAAAAGGAGATTTTGCAGTATCTTCCCCTGGACTGGGGAGGGAAAAGAGATTTTGCAGTATCCTTCCCCTGGAGTGGGGAGGGAAAGGAGATTTTGCAGTATCCTTCCCCTGAAGTGGGGAAGGAAAGGAGATTTTGCAGTATCCTTCCCCTGGAGTGGGGAGGGAAAGGAGATTTTGCAGTATCCTTCCCCTGGAGTGGGGAAGGAAAAGAGATTTTGCAGTATCCTTCCCCTGGAGTGGGGAGGGAAAGGAGATTTTGCAGTATCCTTCCCCTGGAGTGGGGAAGGAAAAGAGATTTTGCAGTATCCTTCCCCTGGAGTGGGGAAGGAAAAGAGATTTTGCAGTATCCTTCCCCTGGAGTGGGGAGGAAATGGGGATTTTGCAGTATCCTTCCCCTGGAGTGGGGAAGGAAAAGAGATTTTGCAGTATCCTTCCCCTGGAGTGGAGAGGGAATGAGGATTTTGCAGTATCCTTTCCCTGGAGTGGGGAGGAAATGGGGATTTTGCAGTATCCTTCCCCTGGAGTGGGGAGGAAATGGGGATTTTGCAGTATCCTTCCCCTGGAGTGGGGAAGGAAAAGAGATTTTGCAGTATCCTTCCCCTGGAGTGGAGAGGGAATGGAGATTTTGCAGTATCCTTTCCCTGGAGTGGGGAGGGAATGGGGATTTTGCAGTACCCTTCCGCTGCCACACCCACCACGCCACATCCACAGAACCGGTAGTCGAAAACTTTGAATCCCACCAGTGATTCTCAGCCATATTTTAACCCAGATCCAGGGTGAGCACACCCAGAAACGTTCTGTCTCTGCCTGCGAAAGTGCAAATATAATTCCTGCACACTCACATAGAATATTATGAGCACATCAAACAGCATTTGGCATGGAAGGGAGCATAATGTGATCAGACATTAAAACGGCCTATTTAGTACAGCAATTACGATAATCGGCATAATACCACATAAGTAACACAATCACTCTCGGTTTTAAATGTTGCTTTATGACTTTAATCTGTGTTTTGGAAACTTGTCTTCTTTGAGATGCCTGGACTGGGAAATATCCAATTTGACATCCATGTGGCTTTGGAGAACAGCCTCCCAAGACACCCCCTGGACACGATAAATAAATATAATCTGCAGCCAAATTGTATTTATTAATGCAAGAAAAGGATGATTTTTTTTCTTTTTTTTTCAAGTGAAAGTTCAGGCTATTTCTGGAGAGTTGGTGCATTTAATTTACCCCAGCAAGAATGAATTTGATCAGGTCCAGCAAAGGAGGCGAGCAATGGAGTCCAGGCGGTCCTCGGCTTACGACCCCAATCACTCTCACATTTTTGGTTGTTAAGTGAGACATTTGTTAAGGGAATGGCTGCAGTTACGTCACACAATTCTTACGTACATCTGGCTTCCTCATTGACTTGACTTGTCAGAAGGTCACAAAAGGGGATGTCCCATGACCCCCGGGACAGTACAACCGTCATAAATATGAGTCAGATGCTAAGCATCATGGTCATGGAGATACTGCAAACATCATAAATATGAGACAGTCGCCAAGCATCTGAATTTTGATGACGTGACTGTGGGGCTGCCGCAACGGTCGTAACAGTGAAAAACGATCATAAGTCCGGTTTTTTTCACTGCCATTGTAACTTCCTGCAAACGTTCTTCCTATGTTTTAGTCTCCAGACCTTTAATCATCTTAGTTGCTCTTCCTTGCACTTTTTCTAAAGTCTCAACAACTTTGCTGTAATGTGGTATCCAAAACTGGATGCAGGCGTGGCTTTACTAAGGCTTTAGAAAGCAGATGGAATGGAATGGACTAGAATAGGACCTTGGAGGTCTTCTAGTCCAGCCCCCTGCTCAAGCAGGAGAATCTATACCCGGGATGGCAAACCTAGGGCATGCATGCCACAGGTGGGACGTGAAGCCATTTGTCAGGGCACGCGAGGTGTTACCCTGTTAGCTGGCCAGCGCATATGCGCACGCTGGCTAGCTGACCAGCCTTTTTTTTGAGGTCATTTTTCGCCCTCCCCAGGCTCCAGAGGCTTTATAGGAGCCTGGGGAGGACGAAAACAGCCATCCACACTGTATATCGGATATTAATACAATCAATCGAATCCAGAGATATTTCACGAGAAGAGTCCTCCACTTTTCTGCTCACCATAGGATCCCTTATGCCACCAGGCTCAAAATGTTGGGCTTGGACAATCTGGAACTGTGTCGCCTACAACATCCTACCTGTCAACGATTCAGCTTCAGCCGCAATAATAGACAGGCTAACATCAATACAAACTCAAGGTCAGCCGCTCCAAGCTCGATTGCAGAAAATGCAACTTCAGCCACAGAGTGATCAACGCCTGGAATGTTCTACCTGACTCTGTTGTTACATCCTCAAACCCCCCACAGCTTCAACCTTAAACTGTCTACCGTGGACCTCACCCCATTCCTAAGAGGTCCTTAAAGGGGGCATGCATAAGCACACCAGTGTACCTACCATCCCTCTCTACTGTCCCTATTTACTTGTATTCCTTTTCTTTGCTCATGTCCGTGTTTATAGTTATCCCTATACCTATCTTGTACATGTCTGACAAACCAAATAAATAAATAAGTAAAAATTGTGGAAGTTTCTTTGCAGCCAGCCTCAATAGCTGAAGTTGATTCTCTCCCGATTCAGCCAACTTTCTCTACGTTAACTCTGTCCAACTTTCACTCTTTTCCTATTTTCACGCCAGCTGCAGTTCTTGGTCCGTGAATGCAAATTAATTTTTTTAAAAGGAGGGGAGTGTTCCAAACTTATTTTTGTTTTTCAAAACCTCATCCATATTCATCAGCTCCTAATCACGTTTGATCAATCAAAATTCATTGTGAAACGTATTAACCTCTCTGGTTGTGCAGAATTTTAATTTCAAAAGTGTGTGCTTGTGTGTGTGTGTGTGTGTGTGTTTGGGGGGATGGCAGCTAAAGAGTGGGGTGGACTAAGCTATTTTGTGGCAATGCAGAGAGAGAGAGAGAACGAGAGAAAGAGAGAGAGAGAAACAGAGAAAAAAAGAGAGAGAAAGAGAGAGAAAGAGAACGAGAGAAAGAGAGAGAGAAAGAGAGAGAGAGAGAGAGAAAGAGGGAGAGAGTGAATTGTGTTTTTATATATGTGTACTTGTGTGTGTGCGGTCGTGTGTCTATATATCACCCTTCCAAAACATTTTGTGCTTATGCATTCCAATGATCATTTAAAAAGCATAATTACGTTCCTATCCCCTATAATAGCAGTTAGCCTTTGCAAAATAAGGTCCACAGAGAGGGGAGGTGCTCATGTTAGGCAATAAATCAGCAAGACTTAAGTTTTAAAGGTACCCCTATCACTCGGTTTGGATTTGATAAGGATTGTAGTTGCAAAAAGAAGACTAGAGTGGAACAGTCATTTTGTGAAAGAAAATAAATGGCTTTTAATAACCAACAGAATGGGGCACATCTGAACTAGGAGGGCTGAAATCCTACTCTGTTATTAGAGTAGTAGAACTTACATTTTCTATACAGATATATTTTGGGCATTTAATAAAGGACCCCTTTCCCCAAAAATAAATCAAAGGGAGGGTGGGATATTTGGATGAGACCTTAAAGAGCTACCTTTGACCATCATTAGTTCAAGCAATGTTCCTATGTAAACTTATTTTCTTTCTCTTTCTCTTTTTGTTTCTTTCCTTCCTTCTTTTCCTTTGTTCTTTTTTTCTCTTTCTCTCTCTTTCCTTCTTTCTTTTTCTTTCCTTTTTCCTTTCCTTTCCTTTCTTTCTTTTCCGTCTTCTCTCTCCCTCCTTCTCTCCATTCCTTCCATCTTCTTTCTTTCTCTTTCTTTTCCTTCCTCTCTCCCTCCCTCCTTCCCTCCATTCCTTCTTTCCATCTTTCTTTCTTTCCCTTCCTCTCTCCCTCCTTACCTCCATTCCTTCCTTCCATCTTCTTTTCATTTCTCTTTCCTTCCTTCCTTCCTCCCTTCCATCTTTCTTTCTTTCTTTCTTTCTTTCTTTCTTTCTTTCTTTCTTTCTTTCTTTCTTTCTTTCTTTCTTTCTTTCTTTCTTTCTTTCTGAACCAGGAGGGCTGGAAATTTATTTTTCAGTGAAAGCGAACCTTCCTTTTACCGGATGCGTTCCCATTGAGCTTTTTTTTTTTTTCCTCTCCATGGAAAGGATGGAAATTGGCTCACCGTTGATGTGTGTGCTTCCACCTATAGAAATAGCTGTGCCAAGTTATGCAAATGTCCTCTGGCTGGAGATTCTCTCCAAGAAAAAGTACATCTCTTCCCCACCCCGAAGCGTCCTGAGTAAATCCTGTGCCATGCTTCAACTCGTCCCTTCTAATGTGGCAAGAAACTTGGCACCTCAACACAGCATGAAGCCAAGACTTTGCATGTCAGCAGCGTCTCTCTTTCCACCCTTTTTACATCTCCAACTTCTAATTCTCCTGTCCCATTTCTCTCACGGAGCCAGCTTGCTCTGCTTGGCCTGACATTGGAAGGTCACTTGGTTATTTTTTAATCCAAAGGAAGAAGGAAGTCCACATTGAGAGGAGGAGAACGGACAGAGGAGGAAACCTTTTCTTCCTAAATAGAGCTGGAAGAAAGAAAGAAAGAAAGAAAGAAAGAAAGAAAGAAAGAAAGAAAGAAAGAAGATGGAGGGAATGGAGGGAAGGAAGGAGAGAGAGAGGAGGGAAAAGAAAGAAAAGGAAAGGAAAAAGGAAAGGAAAAGAAAAAAGAAGGAAAGAAAGCAAGAGAGATTAAGAAAAGGAGAAAGAGAAGGAGAAAGAGACCTAGCGCCCCAGGACACAGGGAGGCTTGCTAGACCCAAAATGGGTCACGGGGATCAAACAGGGGTCACACAAGAGGGGGTCGCGAATGGGGGTCGCACGGCAGGGGTGGGGGCTTAGCCATCACTGCCCTATACTAGGGATTCGAACTGCCGATGTTTCTGATCAACAAGCTCAGCGTCTTAGCCACTGAGCCACCGTGTCCCTCATTTCCAAGTTGGAAATTGGAAATCTACAAATCCCTTGATTTGGAGATCAGATTGTTTGTCAGTCGTCATCCAAAACGAATGTTTCCATCAAGTTTTGCCTGATTCGCATCCTCCCTTTTTTTTAAAAAAAAAAATCTAATTAACTTCCCCAGCCTCCTAATGGGTAGATGCAACTCTCTCATCACGTGGTCTAATCAACTTTATTCCCAGTTAAAGTAGCTCTTTTCAAAAGCCTGCGTAAATCCCTGTGTCACATCCACAAACATTTGAATCTGATTTAATTTCGTGGGGGGAAAAAAATTTGTTTCTAATCTTGTCGAGTTTTTCAGATTTTTTTTTTATTCCACCCCTCCCCTCCCCTTCGCTCTTCCATCAGCGCTTTGGGTCTGGAGTGCTCCGAAAGCATTAATGGATCCATGGCATTTGTAATAAGTGTGACTTTTGCAAAACAACACTTCCATTGGTAGAAAGGAATACCGGAATACGAAGGAGAGAATTTTCATCGCTGAGATGCCGTTTGGGGATTTCGTGTCTTTCCTTTCCACATACAAATTAATTAATCAAACCTTCCTGACATTTTTTTTTTCCAAGGTGGCGTGATAATAAACTTGGTCGCAGCTGTCTGGTAATTCTCACTGCAGTTAAGGTGAAGAATCACCAATGGACAGCGATTTCAATGAACAAAAACAGGGGAAGAAAACTGCAGATAATTAAATGGCTTGCTATGATTTTAGGAGGAGAGATGGAGAACCTTTTCAGCACCGGGTGCCGAAAAGGAAGGCTTGTTTTGGATGCAATTTAGAAGAGGAGCTGCCCAGGGGGAATGCCCATGCCGGAAAATGAACCTCCAGTTTCCGGCGCATGCATGTGCGCTGGCCAAGTAGTCTTCCGATTACTGGTACGCACACCTGCACGACGATCAGCTGGCCAGCGTGCTTGCTGATGTTGGAAAACAGAAACCAGCTCTTCCAGTTTCCAGCACTGCAGCATCCTGAAGGCCAGCTGAACATCACGACAGAAACCCGGGAGAGGTACGGGCCATGCCACGTGTGCCAGGCAACATGGCTCCGCAAGCCACATTGGGCACGCGTGCCATAGGTTCTCCATCACGATTTAAGATGGCTTGTTTTGATTTTTTTTTTTACCCAAGCATCAAATCCTTCTTGCCCTTGCTTGTCGAAAATGCGGAAGCTTTACCATCGTGATTAGTGCTTGGAGTAAATTTGGAAGAGATTTGGATGTAAGAAGATCAGAGAATAAATTAACAGTTCTACTTTTCCGCTTCTCTCACAGGTACCTGCTAGAAACTAACCCTTTACTCAGCGGATATATGTCATGCGTAACAGATTAAAAATAGCGCGAGGCACGTTTTGGACTGTTGAAATGGTCACAATCTTGTCTCCCTAAAATGGGCATTAATGGGAGGGTTACGTGATGGCATTATTGTTATGGCCTGCCAGTGGCCAGCAGAGCTGGTGACAGACTCAGACAGTGAGGAGGTTGGGGAGGAAGATGGGCCAGTCCTGGAGTTTGGGGAAGGCTCTGAGGAAGGCTCTGTGTTGGAGGCAGAGAGGGGGCCAGGGCCGTCTGACAGTTATCAGCAGCCTTCGGAGGCAGACATCAGTGGGGCAGAAGAACAGCTGGAGCCTGTTTCCAGTGTGTGCATGCGCAGAGCTGCCAGGTGGAGGGAACAGCTAAAGAACAAGGGTTGACTTGGGAGTAAGGCCACAGGTGAATGGGCAATGGCCCCTTCCAGAAGAAAGAAAAGAGGAGCGAAAGGGGAGTGGAGTTTGCAGGAGACAATTTGTTCATTCCTGCATTCTTGCCAAGTATTGCAGCATCTGAAAGATATCAGCCTGATAAATTGGGAACTACCTTGAAAGACAGTAGAAGAAGAAAGACTTTGCTGGAGAGGAATTCACTGTAAATTAAATTAAAAGGGTTTATCGGGATGTGGACTCGACTTCGTGCTGCTGGGGAAGCCTAGGTCAGAACAGTTATTCTGGAAAGGGTGCAGAGAAGAGCAGCAAAGATGATTAGGGACTGGAGGTTAAAACAGTTGCAGGAACTGGGTAATGAAAAGAAGGACTAAGGGGAACATGATAGCACCGTTCCAATATTTGAGGGGCTCCTACAAAGATGAGTTGAGTGGGTCAACCTATTCCCCAAAGGACCTGAAGGCAGGACAAGAAGCAATATGTTCTGTCCCAGCTTCCCAAACATGAAAAACCCTCTGAAGTTAACTCAAATATTCCTTTAATTAGGAGTGCCGGCAGCCCCGGCAAAACGTTTCTCTCTCAACGCAGGCTAACAAGTTTGTCCGGCCAGAAGATAAATAGTTGTCTGCCACATCTATTCATCTCTGCCCCCTGCCCTTTATCCCCAGAGCTGGAGTAGGGCTTTACTAGCAGCAGTGGCTCTTCCTTCCCAATGGACCGGCCCATAGATTTCCACTGCTCTCCTCTCCTCTGTCTTCTGCATATACTCATATCAGGCACTGGACCCAGCTGTTCTTCCTCTTTTTCATCAGTCACCTCCAGTCCTGGGGGCTGTTGACTCTCCATCTGAGGGATGACGGACGGCCCAGGCTCTGCCTCTGCCTCTCTCTCTCTGACAGCTCAGTTCCCTCTTCTCCCGCGGAGCTCTCAGGTTGCCCTGATGCTGACCCTGACCCCCACGCCTCCTCCTCTGATTTGCCTGCTGGAGGGGCTGGCGGCCAACAAGCCACAACACAATTGTTGGAAACTAACCAAGGAGAGAAGCAACCTAGAACTAAGGAGAAATTTCCTAACAGAGAGAGCAATCAACTAATGGAATAACTTGCTTTCAGAAGTTGTGGGTGCTCCATCATTGGCGGCTTTCAAAAAGAGACTCGACAACCATTGGTCTGAAATGATATAGGGTCTCCCGCTTGAGCAGAGGGCTGGACTAGAAGACCTCCAAGGTCCCTTCCAACTCTACATTGCTCTATATTCTACGTTCTAAAACAATATGGTAACAGGAACACCAACTGAGCCCGAGCCAAGAATAAATAAATAAATCACACGTCTCAACAACTTTTCTTTAATTGGTCAGCTAAGCAACGAAGGGTTAGGTTTATGAATCATAAACCATAATGTGCAACCTCCTTCAAGCCAAGTTACAATTGGATCTTAGGTTAGCAGACCCCCCCAAAAAATAAATACTAATAATCCAAACAGGTTGGAACAACCTAGGACCCAAAATTGCCGGAGTGCCATACTTGAGTTACATTAATTTAAGTCCCAATCAAATTTGAATCAAATTTTTTTCCGGCTTTAATGAGACCCTGATTATGTAAGAGTGACCCCTGTTGTGTAACACTTAAATATTATTTAATGGCTTCCTGTTTAATTATATCACCCCCCCCAAAAAAAAACCAACATTAGCAACTTTTGGGAAGTCTACAGAGATGGAACCAACATTCGATCTAAGCAGTGACGCTGCTGCCATTAATAATGAACGACCATTTATGTGCAATTATGAATGATAATTTGGATTCACGTGAGACAGGGAGTCTAAATCAAACAAGCATCTTAACATTTAGCAGAAAATGAACTCAGGACTCAACCAGATGCTCCGAGAAAGGCTTGGCCAACATATCAATGTGGGTAGACAGATGTTGCTTCAGTCATTTCTTTGATGGACATGCTGTATTGCCCCGATAGTAGACGTATGAATTTCTAATTGTCTGGATTTGCCCAACATAATATAAACTAGGTTAGTTAAGAACTCTGCAGAGGAGTGGTGTGGTGGCCTAGAGGTGGAGCTCTCGCCTCACAATCAGAATGCTATGAGTTCGATCCTAGGTAGAGGCAGATATTTCTCTCTCTCTGGGTACACTGAGAATATGTCTGCCGAAACAAAACTCCGCATTGGCAACAGGAAAAGCATCTGGCCAGTAAACACGCAACTCCATTCAGTTGCCCAGACTTCACCTGGTATGAGGTCGTTAAAAGAAGATGACGAGTTAAGAACTCAGCAGATGCCTTTACCCAAAATGATAATATCTGAGTCATTTTTTAACTTTGCTTGTTGTTTTAACTTTGCTTGTTGTTTGTGATTGTGTTGTAGAAACCTTCTGCTGACTCAACTAATTGTTCAAACCCCAGAAAAATAGAGCTATTTTGTAACCCCGTCAAAGTTATTATACAAATTCAGCTTCTCTGTACGTTGATACTGCATATCCTAACTTTGTTATCCAGCCTTTGTTCTGTACAACTGTGACAATATTTTGATTGTTCTGTTTCAGAGCAAAACCCACATCAAAAGCTTAATCTCTCTCTCTCCCCCCACTCTCCCTCTCTCTCTCTCTCTCTCTCTTTCTTGTTTTCTTTTTTGGAATTCAACCTCATGTAGGTGGCAGATGGGGGTGTAAAATACTCTGGCTAAGGGAGATGACTAATTTGATGTAGGTTGTGTGAAATATATATGTATATATTTTTTAAAAAAACCATTCGGATCAAAACGTTAACATTTTAAATATGCCACTTGGAGAAGGTTGGAGGAAGGTGGTGTAATTTCAGTTCTAAAATGCTAATTGCATTTTAAGGGGGGAGGGGGGAAATGTCTTCTAAAATGTCAAAATGCAACATTAGGAACAGCTTTCTGGTACAGTGGGCTGAGCACAGGCAATATTGTTTAATTGTTATCTCACCTCCTCCTTCTCTGCGCATCTTGGTCTTAGATTTCTCAAGTGAATTCGAATGCAACATGTCATTGATTTCTGAGCTTAAAAACTCCCCATTTCCTGAAAATTTGGAGATTCTTCTCTTCTCTTTCCTTCCTTTCCTCCTGCCCTTTCTTTTTCTCTTTTCTCTCCTCCTCTTCTCTTCTCTTCTCATAGTTTCTCTCCCCTCCCCTTCGTTCTTCTCTTTTCATCCTTCCCTCCTTATCTCCTCTCCTCTCTTCTTTCCTTCTCTCTCTCCCTCCTTTATTCTCTTCCCTTTTTTCTTCTATTCTTCTCTTTTCTCTCCTCCCCTACTCTCTTCTTCTCCTCCTTTCTCCTCTCTTCTTTCCCTCCTTCCCTCCTTCTCTCCTCTCTTCTTTCCTTCTCTCTCTCCCTCTCTTATTCTCTTCTCTTCCCTTCTCCCTTCCTTCTCTTCTTCTTTTCTTCTCTTCTCTCCCTCTTCTCTTCCCTCCCATCCTCTCTTCTCTTTCCCTCCTTCCCTCCTCTCCCCTCTTCTTTCCTTCTCTCCCTCCCTTATTTTCTTCCCTTCCCCCTTCCTTCTCTCCTTCTTCTCTTCTATTTCCTCCCCTCTTCCTCTCTTTTCCATCCTTTCCTTCTTCTCTTCTCTTCTCTCTTTTTGCTTCTCTCCCTCTCTTATTCTCTTCCTTTTTCCCTTGCTTCACTCCTTCTTCTCTTCCATTTTCTCCATCTCCTCTCATCTTTCTCTCCTTCCCTCCTTCTCTTCTCCCCTTCCCTTCCCTTCTCTTTCATTTCCCTTTCCCTCCCCTCTCCCCCCCTCTCTCATTCTCAGAATAATTATAATGCATTTTGATGATGAGTTGGCACTTCCAAAATTGAATCACTGCAGAAGAAAAGGCTACTGAGTGATGCTCCTTTGATGTGTCATCCCATGGGATTGACTGGAAGTGGGCGAAGCTAAGTAGGCCGAAGACATACTTTCTTTCTTCCTAATTTTCCATCATTTTGAAAGTTCCCCACATTTCTTCCCAATCAGAGAAAGCCTCTGGCATTTCTGATAAATGGCAGTCCAGTCTCTTCTTGAAAGCCTCCAGTGTTGAAACCTCCGCAACTTCTGAAGGCAACTTCTGTTCCGTGGGTTGATTGCTCTCATGGTTGATTTCTCATACGGAGAAAGTTCCTCCTTATTTCTAGGTTGAATCAATCAATCAATCAGAATAGAGATGGAAGGAACCTTGTAGGTCTTCTAGTCCAACCCCACCTCCCTGCCCAAGCAGGAAACCCTACACCATTTCTGACAGATGGCAGTCCAGTCTCTTCTTGAAAGCTTCCAAGGATGAAGCTGCCACAACTTCTGAAGGCAACTTCTGTTCCATGGGTTGATTGTTCTCACTGTCAGAAAATTCCTCCATATTTCTAGGTTGAATCTCTCCTTGATCAGTCTCCGTCCATTGTTCCTTGTCTGTGACCATCTGCATGAATACGCCATCTCAACTTTCTCCAGATTCCTAATCACCACAACGTCCCTTCCATCTCTTGTCGTTCTGTGTTTTCTGATTTTTGTATTGGTCCCAGGAAGGAACTGTGAGCAACAAGGCTATATCTGACTTTTTAAAAAATTCTTATTGATTGCATCCTATCATTCTATCCAATTTCGCTGTCGGTTGTCCAATGCCACATAGCCTCTTTGTGCAGGGAATGCCCAATCAATGCAGCCGCTGAGTCAAACCTTTCTACGTCGCTGCTATCACATGGATACACAAGATGGACACACTGACTCGCTCACCCCCCTTCCACACCCAAACAAGATCACATTATCCTGCCTGGGTTGGGACACGAGATTTTCAATTTCTCCAGCAGAGCTTTTTTTTTAAAAAAAAAAGAAAATTGGAAATTTACCGCAGGCCTGCTTGGCTGTTTTATTTGTGTTCTTTTAAAAAATGGATTAAAATTAATGAAAACAAACAGATGGGGAGGGGGAGTTTCGCGAAAGCCAAAGACATTGTTTATTGTTGCTTTGGAGTAAGTTGGGGGAGTGGGAGGGAGAGGGAGAAGGAGCTCCAGGAGTCTGATGGTTTGCTTCCCTCCTTGGCTGGTGGTTTTATTTTTATTTTCCCCTCCCCTTCCTCCCCTTCCCCTTCTCCAAGCAATTAACTATTTTCTTAATTGTTTCTGTTTCTATTTAAAATATACCATGCCAGCTTCGCAGCAGGAGTAAGTATTATTCTCCGGGAAAAAGGGGAGCAGGAGGGTTTTCGGCAAAAAAAAAATGCATTTAACATTTGCAAGAGAATAATTGGGCAGGATGGGGGCTGAGGTCCTGTAGAATGTTTCACGCATATATATTTTTTTAAAGTATGTCTTCGGCATGATGCAGAAGCTAATTTAGTCCGTGAGCATTTTCAAAAAAAGGCGTTTAACCCTTTAAATGGAACCACCTGTAAGTACCTAATCGGAGCCTGAATCTTTTGATAGGAAGATGCAAGCTCTCTTAGATCATCCTCAACTTAGGGAAAGCCACTGGGAAGGTTTTCTCTGATTCATTGGGATGAAGGTAACAGCTTGAAACTTTTGATGCGGGGATGGATACTCATCCATTACTTGGGTGGAGGAAAGGATCGACTCTATCCAGTGGTTGGATTCAAATATTTTTGCTACCGGTTCTGTGGGGGTGGTGTGGGTTGGTGGGCAGGGCAGGGCAAGGATACTGTAAAATCTCCATTCCCTCCCCACCCCACTAACCTGCTTTCCAGCTCTATTCTCCTGTGCAGGGCAACAAAAGAAGACTCAGCCGATCAGCTTCTTCGGTTCGAAGAAAAATCACCTTTGGGACAACCGTGACCTGGATGACTACAAAACCTTTGCCAGACCAATCCTCGAATACAGCTCGTCTGCCTGGAATCCACACTGTATATCGGACATTAATACAATTGAGTGGGTCCAGAGGTATTTCACGAGGAGAGCCCTCCACTCCTCTGCTCACAACAGAATCCCTTACGCCACCAGGCTTGAAATTTTGGGTTTGGACAACTACACCACCTACGGTCTGACCTAGGCATAGTAGACAAAATTGTCTGCAACAACGTCCTACCTGTCAACGACTCCTTCAGCTTCATCCTCAATAACACACGGGCAAACAATCGATACAAACTCAAAGTAAACCGCTCCAAACTCGATTGCAGAAAATACGACTTCAGCCACAGAGTGGTCAACGCCTGGAATGCTCTACCTGACTTTGTTGTTTCATCCTCAAACCCCCATAACTTCAACCTTAAACTGTCTACCGTGGACCTCACTCCATTCCTAAGAGGTTCGTAAAGGAGGCATGCATAAGCACACCAGCATGCCTACCAGTGGTGGGTTCCTGCCGGATCGCACCGGATCGCACGCTCCCTTTCGGCGCTAAACCCGGAAGTACGGTCTTGCCCTGCCCCTGGCGACGGGACGACGCTTGCCTGCACTCCACCAGCTCGGCTGGGAATGGAGATGTTTCCTCAGCGGAGCGGAGCGCCTGAAAGGGACGCAGGCTCAGCCTGCCAGGCTGCCACCACTCCACTGAAGACATTGCTGAGCAGAGAAACGTCTCCGTTCCCAGCCGAGCTGGTGGAGCGCAGGCAAGCGTCGTCGCGTCGCCAGGGGCGGGGCAAGACCGTACTTCCGGGTTTAGCGCCGAAAGGGAGCGCGCGATCCGGTGCGATCCGGCAGGAACCCACCACTGGTGCCTACCATCCCTGTCCTACTGTCCCCATTTATTTGTACTTATTTCCTTTGTTCATGTCCATGTTTATACTTACACCTGTTGTCTTGTACGTGTTTGACAAACTAACTAACTAACCAACCAACCAACCAACCAGACGAATGAATGAATGGATAAATAAATAAATACCTCCAGAGATACCTGCAATCTGGAGGCCATCACCCTGCACCAAGTCTCTTTGTGGCATCTCTGCCTTAAGTTGGCATGCGGAGAGAGAGGAAACCGCTCATTGCGAGCCTTCCTATGGCTTCCCTGCTTCTCTGCTTCCCAATGGAAACAGATGCCTCCGACAACGAGCAGAAATTACACAGCCAAGTGCTTTCCAAATGAGTGTGGCTCAGTTGTTTAAGTTTGCCCACCTGGAGTGAACGAGGAGCCTCCAGCTTCTGAAAATTGCAGTCTTCTCCATGAGTCAGCTGGGTGTCCTGGAGCACTCACAGCCCAAACAATATTTCCCGATATCTCATGGTTGTGCACCATCTGCCTCTTGGAGACGGAGAGGATGGTGCAAGCGGAACAAGCAATATTTCCAAAATTAACATGGTGTTTTCATAAATACCGAGGACTTTTCCAAGCTGCCTTATGGGAATGAGCCGTGGTGGCACAGTACTCGCAGTACTGCAGGCTACTTCTGCGGACTGCCAACAGTTCGATCCTCTCCGGCTCATGGTTAGCCTTCCATCCTTCTGAGGTGGGTAAAATGAGGACCCAGATTGTTGGGGCTGACTCTGTAAACCATTTAGAAAGGGCTGTGAAGTGGTATATAAGTCTAAGTGCTGTTGGGAAGGAAGAAAGGAAGGAAGGAAGGAAGGAAGGAAGGAAGGAAGGAAGGAAGGAAGGAAGGAAGGAAGGACGGACCGTGGTGTCGCAGTGGTTGGAATGCAGTATTGCAGGCTAACTCTGCCCACTGCTAGCAGCGCGATCCTGACCAGCTCAAGGGTAGGTAAAATAAGGACCCAGATTGTTGGGGACAAGAGGCTGAGTCTGTAACCCACTTAGAGAGGACTGTAAAAGCACTGGGAAGCGGTATATAAGTCTAAGCGCTATGGCTGTTGCTATTAGAATTGTGTTGGAAATTGTTAGTGGCCCAGTTTAAATACCTTTCCCCTTTATTGTAAGGAAGCATGGCATTCTGGAGAAATGTTGTACCAAGTCCATAGTCACAGAGATGGGTGATCTGCGAATCACAGAATAACTGTTGTGGCCTGCCAGCGGCTGGTGGAGCTGGCAGCAGATTCGGTCAGTGAGGAGGGTTGGGGAGGAAGATGGGCCAGTCCTGGAGTCGGGGGAAGGCTCTGATGAGGGCTCTGTGTCGGAGGCAGAGAGGGGGTCGAGGCCGTCTGACAGTTATCAGCTTCCTTCGGAGTCAGACATCAGTGAGGCAGAAGAACAGCTGGAGCCTGTTCCCAGTGTGCGCATGTGCAGAGTTGCCAGATGAAGGGAACAGCTAAGTAACAAGGGTCGACTCGGGAGTAAGGCCACAGGTGGACGATGAATGGCCCCTCCCAGAGGAAATAAAAGAGGAGCGAAAGGGGAGTGGAGTTTGCAGGAGACAATAAGTTTGCTTCATTGGCTCGTGACTCTCGGAGACTCCTTGCCAAGTTTTGCAGAGATCGGCCTGGCAGCTCCAAGCCAGAGAAGGTCTGTGACCATAAATCCTCCCTTGAAAGACTTTACTGGAGGTGAATGAGCAGAATTCACAGTCAATTAATAAAAGGGTTTTTTGTCGGGACAAGGAGTTTGCTTCATGCTCTCGGGAAGCCTCGGTCAGAACAATAACAGTTGGAAGGGACCTTGGAGGTCTTCTAGTCCAGCCCCCTGCTCGAGCAGGAGACCCTGTACCATTTCAGATAAATGGTTGTCTAATCTCTTCTGGAAAACCTCCAACGATGGAGCACCCACAATTTCTGGTGGCAAGTCATTCCATTGATTAATTGTTCTAACTGTCAGGAAATTCCTCCTTCGTTCCGGGTTGCTTCTCTCCTTGATTAGTTTTCATCCATTGTTTCTTGTCTTGCCTTTCTGGTGCTTTGGAAAATAGGTTGACCCCCTCCTCCTGTGACAGCTTCCTCTCAAATACTGGAATACTGCTATGAAACAAATGGACCAGGTGTAACAAACACCATTAATCCACCACTTCAGCCTTCCCCTGTTTGAAGAGAGAGCATCAAACAACTCAATTGTCATTTCTGCTTTTTTTTTCCGCACACACACACCCCTTTTCTTTTCTTTCTTTCTCACCCTCATTTCTTCTCTGTTGCTGTCTGAGAAATGGCCAGCCAGCAAATCTGTGCTGAATGACTGTGATGCCGCTAAATTAGCATATATATTGTTTGTCCTGCTTTAAATTTATAGCAAACAGCAATATTTTACACTCCAGTAAAGTTAATAAATGAAGCTTTGGGCTATAAAAATTTCATGTTCTTTTGTGCAAAGGTCAATTATAAATAGTTAAGCACATATTCATCCGGATGCTTTGGGGCTTCGTCAGTGGGATGGATGAAATATTTTCTAGCCGATTTGCACCAACCTGGGAGAAGGCAGTGGTTTTATGATGGTCCTTGCTACCTTCCCTGGAAGAAGAGCAGCTGATGGGGTAGAGCCTTAATCACCTTCCCTGGGGATCCAGGAGTCGCTGGTTTCTCTGATCTATGGACCATAAACAACGGCAGAAGTAATGTCATTATCTCAACCGCGGCTCAGGTTCTGATGTTGCAAAATTATCCAGTTTTTTTTGGTTTTCGTGAAAAAGAAGAGAAGGTCCAATGGGAAAACTCTTAGGTGGGAAAAATCTGTATGGAGATTCTCAGCCATCCAGATCCTGGTTGTCTCAAAGGTGCTTTTTCAAGAGGCAACTGGACTTTCTGGTTTTTCTTTGAAGACATTTCACTTTTCATCCAAGAAGCCCTTTCAGCTCTGACTGGATTTTGGGGGATGGAAGGATTTATATTCCTTGCAAAGTAAAAAAAAATTTGAATCCCACCACTGGGAATCCCATCCTCTTGGCTTCTAGGTGCTCATTGAGAAAGGATTTTTCAAACTGTCCATCAGATCATTAGTATTTCTTATACAGTAATTAACATGCTAAGGAGTTCTACTCCCCCTCCCCACCTGAAAAGAACTCTGTTCCAACTGCCAGTTGCCTTATATTAACACACTCTGATGCTAAGGAGTTAGACCTTCTACTCCCCCTCCCTACCTGAAAAGAACACTGTTCCAACTGCCAGTTGCCTCACATTCAATTACCTCAGTTCACACTGGCAGACTTGCATCCTTTTACAGGGTCGTTGAAGCCCTTGGAGGTTTATGTCTATGGAGATTCTCAGTCCTCCAGGTCGTGGTTGACCTAAAGGTGCTTTTTCAAGAGGCAACTGGACTTTCCCTGTTTTTATCTGAAGACATTTCACTTCTCATCCAAGAAGCTTCTTCAGCTCTGGCATAGCTATATGTCTATGGAGATTCTCAGTCATCCATGGTTATCCCAAAGGTGCTTTTTCAAGAGGCAACTGGACTTTCCAGTTTTTTTTTAAAAAAACCTTCTGCTTCTCATCTAAGAAGCTTCAGAGTCACAACTGAAGAAGGTTCTTGAATGAGAAGAAGCCTTCGAGGAAAAACAAAGTTCCAGTTGCTTTTTGAAAAAGGACCTTTTGGATAGCTGGGTGGAGAAGACTGTACAAAACCTTTGCCAGACCAATCCTCGAATACAGCTCGTCTGCCTGGGACCCACACTGCATATCGGATATTAATACAATCGAGCGAGTCCAGAGATGTTTCAAGAATCCTCCACTCCTCTGCTCACAATGGAATCCCTTATGCCACCAGGCTTGGAATTTTGGGCTTGGGCAACCTGGAACTATGCCGCTTGCTGTCTGACCTAAGCATAGTACACAAAATTATCTGCTACAATGTCCTACCTGTCAATGACTACTTCAGCTTCAACTTCAATAATACACGGGCAAACAATAGATATAAACTCAAAGTAAACCGCTCCAAAGTCAATTGTGGAAAATATGACTTCAGCAACAGAGTGGTCAATGCCTGGAATGCTCTACCTGACTCCATTGTTACATCCTCAAACCCCCCACAGCTTCAACCTAAAACTGTCTAGCGTGGACCTCACCCCATTCCTAAGAGGTCCGTAAAGGGGACATGCATAAGCCCACCAGCGTGCCTACCGTCCCTGTCCTACTGTCCTTGTATTCATTTCCTTTGTTCATGTCCATGTTTATACTTATACCTACTATCTTGTACATGTCTGACAAACCTTTTTTTTTTTTTTTAAGAATCGCTTCAAGAGGAATTTCTGGTAGGAAGAATAAAGGATTCCTCCTGAATTGCAATTATGCACAATTTACCAGATTTATTCTCACATTCCGAGGTGATTAATTTCTCAGCTCGCAATATACCCACGCATCCCACAAGCTGGACAAACTTATGTTCCAGACCAATGAGAATGATGAGCGCTAACAAATTTCGCAGCTCCATGTAAATAGACGAAGATGGGACCCAGGCCAGAGGAAAAGTGGAATTTGAACCTCACCTCAAGCATATGGCGTGATTCTCAAACGCTTCCTTTCTTTCTTTTTTTTTCTGAAGCCAAATAGTGTCTAATATAAACTATTGTTGTTTGCTTTTGACATATCGTCAAATCACCAGCATAATTACAACATTTGTTCTGCTCAATAAACCTGATTTTGTAAGCCCTGGAACAGGAAATAAGAGAAGGCGGTTGGAGGTAGGGAGAAGTAGTAGAAGGAGCAGAAGAGAGGGTGGGGAGAGAAACAAAGCGCCTTATGGCAGTGATGGGGAACCATTTTGGCACCGGGTGCCGCAAACATCGCGTGGAAACGTTGCACGGGCAGTCAGCGGGGCCGCGCTCTGGAAAAGCTGAACTTCTAGCGTGCATGCGGCCCAATGATCAGCTGGCCAGTGTGCATGGGCAGGCCGGTTTTTGGCACTGCCGCGAGCTCAAAGGGATTGCACTCCAGAAAAGCCAAACTTCCGGGTTCTGGCGCACATCAGCTGGGCACACCGGGTTTTGGCACTGTTGCGCGTGTGAAGGACAGCTGATCGCCGTGCGCGCATGCACGCCAGAAACCCAGAAAACAAACAGGCCAGGCCATGTGTGCCATAGGTTCACCATCACAGCCTTATGAGATAGAGCAGGAGTCAGCAACCTGCAGCTCTGGAGCCACATGTGGCTCTTTTATCCCTCTGCTGCGGCTCCCTGCCACCAGTCGGCATCACAATTTTAGGAGGAGCTTCCAGTTTTGGGGGTGGGGTAATCAGGTTTATTGAGCAGAACAAATGTTATAATTATGCTGGTGATTTGACAATACGTCAAAAGCAGGGCACACCAGTAGGAGACTCTATGGCCAGGGGTGGGTTTTCCGGTGAGCTCCACAATTGATAGGGCTCTTGGTTAGGACAGGTAGAGGAAAAAGGTCACCATGCTAGGAGGAGACTCTATGATGGCTTCCAGTCGGCTCCAGAATTGAACGGGGGGCTTCCGGTTAGAACCTTTGTGGCTCTTTGAATGTTTAAGGCTGCCGATAGGGTCTCCTGCTTGAGCAGGGGGTTGGACTAGAAGACCTCCAAGGTTCCCGCCAAACCTATTATTCTATGTTCTTTGTGTGGAAGTTGGACAAAACAGCCGGCCCATCCCCAGGCATTTGTCATCAGTTCTAAGCAGGTAACTAGGCAACGGAAAGATGCACAGTGATCACCCAACATCATTCAGGGATGCGCTCCAAGGCGACAAGAGAAAAGATGCACAACTGTGTGACTAAGAGCCTTGGCAACTCATTTAGGCTGTTGGGATCCTTTCTCTGTAGACCAAGGATCCCCAATCTCTGGGTCACGGCCTCTTCACACCCGGGCCATTTGGGTGGGTGGGTAGTGTGGCTGCATGCGCTTATCCACGTGAGCCTCACGGAGGCTCATGGCACTCGGGGCCTTACTTGTATGAGCGTTGCAGACACACTCACCCCCACTTGCGTGACCAATGGGTGCTCGGGCACACGTGCCTACCCCTCCCACAAAACCATCCCCTTTCCCTCCTCCTCTCCCCCACTCTGGGCTGCCAATCCCGAAAGGTTGGGGGACACTGTTGTAGACCAGTGTTTCTCAACTGTGGCCATCTTAAGATAAGTGGACCTCAACTTCCAGAATTCCCCAACAAGCAGACTAGCTGGGGAGTTTTGGGAGCTGAACCTTCTGATACTTCCTTCCCTCCTTTCCTCCCTCCCTCCCTCCTTCCCTTCCTCTTTCTCATCTCCTTCCTTCTTCCCCTTCCTTCCTTCTTCCTCTCATACTCATTTCCTTCCATCCTCTCATTCTCATCTCCTCCCTCCCTCTCTTTCCTTCCTTCCTTCCTCCCTTTCTTTCCTTCCTCCCTTTCTTTCTTTTCTTCCTCCCTTCCTCTTTCTCATCTCCTTCCTCTCTTTACTTCCTTCCTTCCTTCCCTCCTTCCTTCCTTCCCTCCCTCATTCCTTTCCTCTTTCTCATCTCCTTCCTTCTTTCCCTTCCTTCCTTCCTTCTTCCTCTCATACTCATTTCCTTCCATCCTCTCATTCTCATCTCCTCCCTCCCTCTCTTTCCTTCCTTCCTTCCTTCCTTTCATTCTTTCTTTCCTTCCTTCCTACCTTCCTCTTTCTCATCTCCTTCTTTCTTTCCCTTCCTTTCCTCCCTTCTTGCTCTCATACTCATTTCCTTCCTTCCTTCCTTCCTTCCTTCCTTCCTTCCTTCCTTCCTTCTTTCCCTCATTCTCATCTCCTTCCTTCCTCTCATTCTCATCTCTTCTCCCCCTCCCTCTCTCTCTCTCCTTCCCTTCCTTCCTTCTGTTTCCTTCTCCGCCCCAAGTAAACCAGTTCATCACTGGCTTGTCCATAGTGCTAGCTTAAAAAAATACATGGTGTCCCATATACATAATTACACACACACACACACACACTATAATAACAGGAGTTCTTATAATTTGTTTCCCTGACCTCAGCACATCAGTGAGAGTCTTGAATCCTACCAGGTGTGAAAGTAGCAATTTGTAAGTGAGATGATGGCTGTCCTTGAGCACCTTGGTGGTTGAAGTCAACTTGCTGCTTTCAACAACACGAAGGACGTTTTCAAGACGGACAAACGTCCCTGTTGAAAAACTCAAGTGGTAGAAAGCTGTTAAGATCCAGGAGCGCATCTCCGCTTATCATTCTTATGCGAAAGCCAAGAAGGTACCCACGGAGAACCACAGCAGGCCATTCACCTCCACAGCGATCCATCAAGGATGTCCTTCTTTTCGACAAACACAACATTGGCACTTTTATCTCTCAAAACAGCGTCTAACTCTGAACATCCTTGAGCTTTTTTTTCTTCCCGAGAACCTGAGATCGGATCAGCCCAGCGCTTTATCGGTCCTCAGCTTGGATTCTTCAGCATCGAATTGTCCCATGAGCTCTCTGAACAAATGCAACTGAATTACTTCTTCCGCTCCCCCGTTGAAGCATGCTTTCTTATCTGCTAATTGGGGAGAGAAAGAATGCCTTGTCCATCACGTTTTATGGAAGGAAAATCAACAGGTTTCCACTCGTCCTGAAGGTGACTGTGCGGATGGGGGCTAAGGATGGAAGACAGGTGAGTGGGCAAAGAAGTTTGAACAGCCTGATTGATGGTAGGGGCAGGCTGGGAACAATTTGAAAAGTGGGCTGCTGAAGCTTTTGGGCCAGGACAACCTGGTTTTGCCCGGTCCAACCTAAGCGTAGTACACAAAATTGTCTACTACAACGTCCTATTTGTCAACGACTACTTCAGCTTTTCTCATGTCCATTCTATCCACACCTGTGTCTTATCTCCTCGTCCCCAGGGCCTCATCTGGACATACATTCCATCATCTCACCCTTCAAAACCTTACAGGCAATTGTTTATTTCACTTTGTTTTATCCGGTGTTTCATTACTTCTGTGGATTTTTTTTTTCACAGTTTCAAGTTTGCCACTTACCGTTGATGTATGGCCTTTTCATGCAATGCCCCTTAGCTTGGGGTACCCTCTGTCAAGAACCTGGGAGGTCCTCATTTCTAATGATCTAAATGCCAGAGCTCATTGTAATGACATTGCCAAAAAAGGCATTAAGAGTTGTTAACCTAATCTTGCAAAGCTTCTTCTCCAGTAATATTGTATAGCAAACTAGGATGTATAAAACCTTTGCTAGACCTATTCTTGAATACATCTCATCTGTCTGGAATCCACACTAATTAATCAGACATTAACACAATTGAGCAAGTCCAGAGATATTTCACGAGAAGAGTCCTCCACTCCTCTGCTCACAATAGAATCCCTTATGCCACCAGGCTCAAAATTTTGGGCTTAGACAACTTAGAACTACGCCACCTTCGGTCTGACCAATGTCCTACCTGTCAACGACTACTTCAGCTTCAACCTCAATAACACACGGGCAAACAATTGATACAAACTCAAGGTAAACAGCTCCAAACTCGATTGCAGAAAATACGACTTCAGCCACAGAGTGGTCAACGCCTGGAATGCTCTACCTGACTCTGTTGTTACTTCCTCAAACCTCCCACAGCTTCAACCTTAAACTGGCAACTGTGGACCTCACCCCATTCCTAAGAGTAATAATGGATGGAAACTGATCAAGGAGAGATTCAACCTGGAAATAAGGAGGAATTTTCTGACCGTGAGAACAATTAACGCATGGAACAGAAGTTGCCTTCAGAAGTTGTGGCAGCTTCATCCTTGGAAGCTTTCAAGAAGAGACCGGACTGCCATCTGTCAGAAATGGTGTAGGGTCTCCTGTTTAGGTGGGGGGGGGTTGGACTAGATGACCTACAAGGTCCCTTCCAACTCTGTTAAGCTGAATCTAAATTGTGAAAAGAAGGACAAGAGTGACATGATAGCTGTCTTCCAATATCTAAGGGACCACCACCAAGAAGAGGTCATCAACCTATTCTCCAAAGCACTAGAAGGAAGAGCAAGAAGCAATGAATGGAAATTAAGGAGAGTACCAATCTAGAATTGAGGAGAAATTTTCTGGCAGTTAGTGGAACAACTTGGCTCCAGAAGTTGTAGGCGCTCGAACACCGGAGGTTTTTAAGAAGAGATTGAACAGTCAGTTGTCCAAAATGGTTTAGGGTTTCCTGCTTGGGTGGGGGGTTGGACTAGATGACCTCCAACCCTGTGATTCTGTTAAAGGAGAAGATGCAAAGCCTTGACAAAGTTCCGAGAAAAAAAAAACGGCCGTTAGGAAACATTTTAGCTCAGTTCTTGTTACCCGTGGAAGTACTTATTTCATGCAAGAAGCTATATTTATTTTAAAAAACCACACACGTTCCCCCTTTGTTCATTTATAAGGTGTCCTTGGTTTTTAAAAATCCGTTGCATTCAATAACAATGCACAGCCCGGGAGATAATAGCTAGGATGGAACACTAGACAAAGGTGAAGGAAAACTGCTATTAAAGGGCCTTGAAGACTGATGGAGTTTGCTGCTACACAATTAATCAATAAAAGCAAAAGAAAAAAACACACAACCTGGATGGCTTTGAATGAAAGGCAAATGCATTTCGCCGTAGACCTCATCTCCATTTCGGAAGTGGAAGGCAGTTTTGTTCTCAGTGACTCTTCATACAGCAATGGAAATCTTCAAAAAGGATGGTAGACAGGGGTGGAATTGAAAAAAATTAACAACTAGTTCTCTGCTGCTGGATGGGCGTGACCATGGGGGAGTGTGGCTTACTTGGCCTCCTGCACCATGGCATGTGGTGTGTGTGTGGAGTTTTCTCCCTCCCCAGGCTCTATAAGTCCAGAAACAGCACTATTTCTGAGCCTCCAGTGTCAGAATATTCATGAACCAGCAGAGACATGGTAACAAGGTCAGCCAATGAGGCTTATTTGGAAACAGAAACTTAAGTAAGAAGTCTGGGCTTAGCTGTATTAACCTCTGAAACAGCAGAATATTATCCAGGACCCAGCTTGTTGGGGGCAATAGGCTGACTCTGTAAACTGCTTAGAGAGGCCTGTAAAAGCACTATGAAGCGGTATATATAGGTCTAAGGGCTATTGCTATTTTCCCTAAAAGAGAAATAAAAAACGTATAAAGGAAACAGAAAGAAAAGTCCCCAGATCCCTGCCCCCAGCAGATATTTTGGTGCCAGCTTATCTACAAGACAAAAGACCTCAGCTCTAGGCTGATAGGATTATCCTTCAGGTCCAAGTCATTCAGCCACAATAGGAAATTGCTCTTCATTGCATCACCCAGAAAGATTCAACCAAGTTTGGGACACAGACAGCCTACAACGTTAGCTAAGACCCCCACCCTGTGGGAATCTGACAGTCAAAAGGATACATTTCTTGCACAGGAACAGGAAGCTCAAAGGCAAGACCCAAGAGAGGACATCTATCTATCTATCTATCTATCTATCTATCTATCTATCTATCTATCTATCTATCTATCTATCTATCTATCTATCTATCTCCTCCATGTGGTCAACTACCCAGGACGTCAAACCCATGTGGCCCTGTTCACCATTAAACCATCCTTCCAAGCCATCTTCATGTTTCCAGTGTCTTTCTCCCCACTTTGAATTGAATCCAGATGGACATTTCTTGCAACAAAAGACCCAAGAGGTTTCCACAGCTTTGTGGGCATCCTAATAGCATCAAAAGCTGATGGACCATCGATCGACCAAGACTCTTTAAAACAGGGGTCACCAACCTTTCGGACCTCAGGGCCCACTAAATTCATAATTTTAAATCCCGTGGACCACTAACACAATCTGCCTAATGACTGGCTGGGTGGATGTGGCTAGGTGGTCATGTGACCGGGTAGGTGTGACCAACTCAATGTCACTCACATCCAGGGGCGCCTTGCGGGACTCTACTTGCCCCTCCCTTCCCAGCCACTCCTCACCTGCCCACCCGGGCCCCAACAGGAAGCAGTTGCTGGAGCTAAGCCTCCACCATGAGAAAGAGTTGGCAAAACAGCTCAGTTCAAATGGGATCGAGAAGGAGGCTCGGCAGAAGCACCTCACTGAGGACTACGAGTGCAGGCTTTCCAAATAGAGGGAAGACCTGCAAGAGTGCAAAGCCAGGTGCTGGCACCTGGAGGCTCAGCAGAATAGCTTGACCCTCTTCTCTGCACTTTTACTAGAGTCTCAACTTCTTTTTTATAGTGTGGTGACCAAAACTGGATGCAACTCCTGCCCACCCCTCTGGATGGCTCGATAAGAGAAGATGACAATGGATCAAAAGTCCATAAAATTGTTGCAATCGTTTGTTGCAGATCATTGGTCTGGGGAGTGAAGGGACTATCAGCAGAGAGAACGAGGGACAGATTTTATAACAGATTTTTATAACTCCAGGCATTGTGCCTGTCCTCCCTGGAGGGAGGAAATCCAGCCTCCCCTCTAAGGTTGGCAGCAAAGTGTGAAAACATGAGGATCATGACTTCCAGACACCTAGGAGGTGCAGCTTAATTGTTTGGGTTTCTATTGTTGCAACTTATCTCCCTGTGTCATACGGCTGAGAACTGGAGCCTTGCCTGCCAGGACGATAATGAATGAACAGCACGGAGAGCTTGTACCTCAGTTGTGTTCTTCAGTTCGGTTAAACACAGAGAGAAAGAGAGAGGAGTGAATAAAACAGCACATCTTGGAAGATGTACGTGGATGACAGACATGGAGAAAACAGACCTAAGACAAGGCTTAATTGTCAGTTTGTTGCAGAAAAATCAAATCCAGAAAGCACGCACAGACAACTGATTCAGCTGGATTCATTAACTTCTTTATATACATAGGAATAGATGAATAAATGTACAACACCAACAGGGGGTTCTTCCAAGAAAACACAAGGCAGGAGACTTACAGGCAAACACAAGCAGTTGGCTTCATTTCAGCAGACAAGCCCAGCCAGACTGCTAGTTTACTTCTCAGAGCAGCAGACGGCTTAAGTTTCTGTTTCAATTCCCTGCACAGAGTCAGGTCTGTTTAAGCTCTCATTGGCTGACTTAGTTGCTAGGCCTATTCATTGGCTGACCTTGTTCCCATGTCTCTCCCAGTCATGAATATTTTAACATTAACAGATATGGAGCCTTGTAGAAGGAGGACACGCAAAAATGGTGTCCATGAAGATTCTCGGTCATCCAAGTCATGGTTGGCCCAGAGGAGCTTTTTCAAGAGGCAACTGGACTTTCTGGAAAACCAAAAACCTGAAAAAACACCTTTGGGACATCCAAGAATGATTTTTTTTTTTAAAAAAGAGTGGTGTAGAGAGCAGGAACATAGATAAGAGTCTCCTTTTGAAACAACATGGGTTATGTACTTCACTGTCCTAACCCAAAGGTGCTTTTTTCAAAGGCAACTGGAGATTGCTTTATTTTTAGAATAGAATAACAGAGTTTGATGGGGCCTTGGAGGTCTTCTAGTCCAACCCCCTGCTTAGGCAGGAAACCCTACACCACTTCAGACAAATGAATATCCAACATATTCATAAAAACGTCCAGTATTGGGGCATTCACAACTTCTGGAGACAAGTTGTTCCACTAATGAATTGTTCTCACTTTCAGGAAATTTCTCCAGGTTCCTTCTCTCCTTGATTAGTTTCCACCCATTGCTTCTTGTCCTGCCCTCAGGTGCTTTGGAGAATAGTTTGACTCCCTCTTCTTTGGGGCAGCCCCTGAGATATTGGAAGACTGCTGTCACCAGAAATTGTGAATGCTCCCACACTGGAGGATTTTAAGAACAGTTACCTGTTGAAATAATATAAGATCTCCAGCTTGGGCAGAAAATTGGACTAGATGACCTCCAGGGTCCCTTCCAAGTCCGATATTCCATGTTCTGTAAAAAAAAAAAAAGGCAACTTCCGAGAGCAAATAAAAAGAAATTTTTAAGGAGGAGGCACAGTCCCTGAAAGAGATCTTCCCCAAGGGGAAAGCTGCCCAACGTTTTCTTTTCCATCTTACGTTAAAATATATTTTAATTTTCCTGAGGCATTTTTATCCCCCTGACCTTCAAGTTAGTCTTAAGAAGATGCTGTGCGTTAAAATCCAGGATGGCAGGATTTTACCGCTCCTCGCTTCGTTTATCATGAAGTCTGTTGTCTTGATGCTGCTGTTTTGATTAGGAGGAGTTATTATTTTCCTCTTTAGAAGTGGGTTTTAAATTTCTCCCTGGCAGAAATATTATGAAAGGCTAAATGCGGCTTACGTCCCAGTTCAAAATTATGACATGCCGTTGAACGGATGGTGGGTGCTTCGTCCTTCACCGTCTTTTTTATTTATTTATTTAATCCACCGGGATTAAATAAATATATAATATGGGATATAATACCCACCCACAACCATTGACTTCCCCTCCCCGTCCTCTGACATACCTTTCATTTGTTTTTTCCCTGAAGAAAGGCTGCTTATGCACCCCAATCCGTCTCTGAGTAACAGCGTTTTCTTCATCTTTCTTGCCTGTACCTCGCTCAATAGTAGTAACTGCGAGAGGGATCTTGGAGTCCTAGTGGACAGCCATTTAAATGGGAGCCAGCCGTGTGCAGCAGCTGCCAAAAAAGCCAACACAGTTCTAGGCTGCATCAACAGAGGGAGAGAATCAAGATCACGTGAAGGGTTAATACCACTTTACAATCCCTTGGTAAGGCCACACTTGGAATACGGCGTCCAGTTTTGGTCGCCACGATGTAGAAAAGATGTGGAGACTCTAGAAAGAGTGCAGAGAAGAGCAACCAAGATGATAACGGAGTAGAGGCTAAAACATATAAAGAAGGATTGCTGGAATTGGGTATGTCTAGTTTAATGAAAAGAAGGACTAGGGGAGACAGGATAGCAGTCTTCTGATAACTCAGGGGCTGCCCCAAAGAAGAGGGAGTCAAGCTATTCTCTAAAGCACTTGAGGGCAGGACAAGAAGCAATGGATGGAAACTAATCAAGGAGAGAAGCAACTTAGAACTAAGGAGAAAGTTCCTGACAGTGAGAACAATTAACCAGTGGAACGACTTGCCTCCAGAAGTTGGAATGCAGTGTAGGGTTTCCTGCCTAAACAGGGGGTTGGACTAGAAGACTTCCAAGGTCCCTTCCAACTCTGTTATTCTATTCTATTCCTCATCTGATTTGGCTTGTTTTCTTCTGCCTTTGTCACATAGGTAGGCTACTGACTTTCCCCCAGCTTTTAAACACAGCTCTGCCTGTCACAAAGCCCTTGACCTGTTCGGAAAGGTATAATCCTGTCAAAATTCTAAGCAGCACCAAATCAAGGCTCTGAGTTGCAAGCTTAATTTGCAAAACACCAGGTTGCATTGGCAGGGCAGATTTGAACAGCAGTGGCTGTATGTGTATTAACACTCAGTCCATTTGGGATGTAAAGTAGTAATTGGGGCAGAATTCTAAAAATAAAAATCAATTCCTAGCTCTTTTCGGATTTGACCTTCAAACATGCTGTGCCCAGAAAATGAAATTCTAAAAGAAACAAAACACCTTCACAAACACACACACACAGACACATACATCAGTTGCTATTTAGCTGTCTATCTCTATTTTTGATTATTATTTTTCTGGTGGTTCCCATCCAGAAAGTATCTGACTATGTCGAAAAAGTTGGAAAGGAAAGGAAAGGCAGCTGCAAACTCTCTCTTTTTTGGTTCCAATTTAAAAATAATGTGTGAACTCTGCTTCCTCTGAACGAACAATTCAGAGTGCGATTGTTATGCATAGTCGAGTAAATGTATGAGCAAGTGGATGCGGAATATATTCAGTTATCCTTTCCCATTGTTACGCTTACACAAACTACTGTACTGAACAAGTGCATTTTACCCATTTGGAGGGTTACCACGATCTGCTAAATGATGAGATGATCTGAATTTGCACCAGAGAAAGAGGAAGAGAAAGGAA
This sequence comes from Natrix helvetica, assembly GCF_964273705.1. Lineage (NCBI taxonomy): Eukaryota > Metazoa > Chordata > Lepidosauria > Squamata > Natricidae > Natrix > Natrix helvetica. The sequence goes on from NC_138565.1 coordinate 5,278,231, forward strand.
AAGAGAGAGGAGGGAGGGGGGAGAGGGAGGAAGATAGAAGGTATGAAAGGAAAGAGAGGAAAGAAAAAGAAGGGGAAGGGAGGAAGGGAGATAGAAAGTATGAGGAAATGTAAGGAAGGAAAGAGATAGAAGGGGAAGGAAGGAGATGAGGAAGGAAGGGAGGGAGGGAGGGAGATAGAAAGTATGAAAGGAAAGGAAGGAAAGAGATAGAAGGAGAAGGAAGGAGTTGAGGAATAGAGGGACAGAAGGAAGGGAGATAGAAAGTAGGAAAGGAAAGGAATATTTAGAGAAAACTAGAATAACCCAGTATTTGTTTCCAGAGGATAAGTAAACTGTGTATGAAGCTTGGTTGAAATTGAGAGAGAGAGAGAGGGAGGGAGGGGGAGATATGTGTGTGTGTGTGTGTTTGTGTGTGTGTGTGTGTATCCCTCTTTCTGTCCTTCGGCTCATCACAGAAGACCATGCAGGCAGAAAACCATGTTTTTATTTTTAATGTTGCCTTTTTTTATATTTGTGTTGTATTTGTACTGATAAATAAATAAAGGGAGACTAGTATAGATCTATTTCAAGCTAATTAGCTCTCATCAGCTAGCCATACCCTTACTGGTTCAAATCCCAGTATAGATCGAAATAGATCTATACTAGTCTCCCTTTATTTATTTATCAGTACAAATACAACACACACACACACACACACACACACACACACACACACACACACACACACACACACACACACACACACACACACACATATATATATATATATATATATATATATATATATATATATATATATATATATATATATATATATGGAAGATTATGTCTGTTCTAGAGAGGATGAGCTGGGGAAAACCATTACAAACATTTACTCTAATGGCCCTCGTCAGAAAAATAGAACTAAATATTATTGACAGAACCAAGTGTCTCTCTCCCTATCTAATGCTGAGAATTAACTCTCTGCTTTCAGTGAATTTCACTCGGCATTTAGGGGAAATAGATTTTATATCTTGTTCATGAATGATTTTCCAAATTATATGCCATTTTCCCTAACTGGTTCGGTTTCCCCCCCCCCCCCCTTCCACTTTGCAATAAACATGCAAAGACAGCTTCATTTGCTTCATTTAGGTAATATTCTGTGCAAAGCAGAATCGTTACTCTTAATTTTAGTGATGCTTTAAATATACGCATATGCCAAGCATAACCATAGACAGACATACTTGTGTACTATAATAGTATAATTGATTCAGAATGGGAAGCCATGACCTTAATGTAATTTTGGTCCTGGTTTTTTTTTTTTTAAAATGTTTGGATGTTTTATTTCTATATTGGATTTCTGACTTGATGGATTCTGGGCAGAGTAGAATTAATGCACAAAATAAAATGTTGCAAATATGTCCATTAGCTTGCCACAGTCTTATTTTAAAAGCAATATAGTATTCCGTCTTTGAATGACAATAATACCTGAGGTGGCGCAATGGTTAGAGTGTAGGACTGCAGGCCATTTCTGCTGACTGCCAATTGCCAGCAGCGTCATCTCTTCTCTTCCTCCATTTTCCCTGAGTCTTTGCGTCATCTGGGCATGTGTCAAAGCTGGGGCTCAGGACCCCGGACAGCACCCCAAAGTTTGGGGGAACTGGTAGAGTTGTTTAGAAGGGATTCGGGTTGATGTCAGGGTTCCAAGTGACAAACCCCCCCCACCACCCCAATGAAAGAAGACTCCGAGGCTTGAGTTTCCTCAAAGTTCCATTTTATTAGAGATATCCTATTGGCACATCTGGGAAAACCTGAATCTGAAAGTTTCCAGGTTTTCCACACCTGGAGGGAGAGGGAGAATAGACAGACACAGACAGATAGATAGATAGATAGATAGATAGATAGATAGATAGATAGATAGATAGATAGATAGATAGATAGATAGATAGATGATAGATAGATAGATAGATAGATAGATGATTGATTGATGAGAGAAAGAGAGAGAGAAAGAGGGAGAATAGACAGAGACAGATAGATAGATGATTGATAGATGAGAGAGAGGGAGGGAGGGAGAATCGACAGAGACAGATAAATAGATGATTGATAGATAGATAAGAGAGAGAAAGAGAGAGAGGGGGGAGAGGGAGAATAGACAGAGATGGATAGATAGATGATTGATAGATGAGAGAGAGAGGCAGGCAGGGAGGGAGGGAGAATAGAAAGAAACAGATAAGATAGATGATTGATAGTTAGATGAGATCAAAAGAGAGGGGGGAGAAGGAGAATAGACAGAGACAGATAGATGATTGACAGATAGATGAGAGAGAGAGAGAAAGAGAGGGGGAGAGGGAGAATAGAGACAAATAGATAGATGATTGATAGATGAGAGGGGGAGAAAGAAAGAGAGAGGGGGAGAGGGAGAATAGACAGAGACAGATAGATAGATAATTGATAGAGATGATAGATATATAGATAGATGATAGATAGATAGATAGATAGATAGATAGATAGATAGATAGATAGATAGATGATAGATAGATAGATAGATAGATAGATAGATAGATAGATAGATAGATAGATGATAGATAGATATAGATGGATCATCTTGCTTTGTTTATTTTTGCTCTGTCTTCTTGTAGTCTTACCGTTTGGAAAGGTTGAGCTTGTCAACATGTGCATTCATTTTTTTAAAAATGAAATTAAATATTTAAAACACATCCACACCCGTGTAACATTTCCCCTTCAAACAAGTCCTTCCAAGAAGTTAATCGGCACGTTTGAAATGATTGTCTGAGTTTTTCGCATAACCTCCCTTAAGATCTGGGAATGACGTTCCTATTAGTTCTCTTCAACTGTGCATTTCATTTGTGACTCATGCTAAGCCTGTAATTCTGCAGCAAAGACTTTTTCAGCAGTCAGAGAGTAGAAACGGTTAGGAAGTTGCTCCTTAATTCCAGGTTGCTTTTCTCCTTGAGTAGTTTCCATCCATTGTTTCTTGTCCTGCCTTTGGATGCTTTGGAGAATAATTTGACCCCCTCTTCTTGGTGGCAGCACCTCAAAGACTGGGATATTGCTGTCATGTCACCCCTAAATCTTCTTTTCGCTAGACTAGCCAAACACAAATCCTGCAGCCGTTCATCATATATTTTAGTCTCCAAGGCTTTGAACATCTTAGTTGCTCTTCTCTGATTTCCCCCCGAAATCTCAAAAAATTTGTTTTGTAGAGTGGTGACCAAAATTGGTTGCAGGATTCCAGGTGTGGTCTTACTAATAGTGGTCTCAATCGTAGTAACTATTAGTAGTAATAGTAGTAATACCCCAAACAAGATAACTGCGAGAGGGATCTTGGAGTCCTTAGTGGACAACCATTTAAATAGGAGCCAGCCGTGTGCAGCAGCTGCCGATAAAGCCAACACAGTTCTAGGCTGCATCAACAGAGGGATAGAATCAAGTTCACATGAAGAGTTAATACCTCTTTTCATTAAACTAGACATAACCCAATTCCTGCAACTGTTCTTCATATGTTTTAGTCTCCAGTCCCCTAATCATCTTTGTTTCTCTTCTCTGCACTCTCTTTAGAGTCTCCACATCTTTTTTACATCGTGGCAACCGAAACTGAATGCTGTATTCCAAGTGTGGCCCTACCAAGGCATTATAAAGTGGTATCAACACTTCACATGACCTTCATAGGTTTGTTGTTTTAGAAATAGTCTATTAATTTACAGTATTATGTAAAAAGTAAAAAGTTGGGGTTTGATGTGGCTACCTTATTCTACTGCATCTTTTCCCCTTCTTTTCTACATTCTCCCCTTTCCCCTCCGTTACCTTTTCCTATTAGTTGCTTTTGTATTTTTAAAGTTTATACTATACATTAATGAAAAGGACAACTGGAAAAAAAAGTCTAAAGATTTAAAGGTCCCGGAAAAAGAATCGTCCAGCGATGGGGGTTTCACGAGGAGATCAAATCCATATTTAAGCTTCGGGGAAATCACGCCAAACATTTTGCAAGGTTTAAAAGATAAATTGCACCTTTAAAAGAACATGCGAACCTCTGTGGTTCTGTAGCTTTTTAAAATTTCATTTTCTAACCATGCAATCCTTTCTGCGTGCTCTTTAGATGTGTTGCGCACACCATTCCTTTGGGTTCCGTGCCTTCCTTACGGGTCCTGCGGCAAAGCAAACTTCAGAATTGAGTTTTCAAAACTATTTTTTTTAAAAAAATAGCTGTGCAATTACTCCAAGCCAGGGGCCACCAACTGGTGGCCCATGGACCACTGATGATCTGCAAGAAAATGTTGGTGGTCCACCGAAAATTATTTGCATTTTTTATATTGCACTAAATCAGGGGTCCTCAAACTACGGTCCCTGGGATGGATATGTGTTGCTGCAGAGAATTTCCCCCTTTGGGGTTTTTTTGTGCGGGTCGGAGGGGAGGCAGAAGTTCTGACTTGGGGTCTGCTTCCGTCTCCTGGTGGGGGGCTTTGGGCGAAGGCTGGAGGGAAGAGCCGCTGGTGGCAAAGAGCCGGAAGGCCTCGTTCCAGTGGGACTGCATCATGGCCTGGAACTGGCTGACCATCTCAGCCCGCTGAGCCTCCAGATGCCGGCACCTGGCCTTGCACTCTTCCTTCCTCTGCTTGGAAAGCCTATGCTCCTAGTCCTCAGTGAGGTGCTTCGGCCAAGTCTCCTTCTCAGTCAGATTCAATTTGAACTGAGCTGTTTTGCCAACTCTTTCTCCTGGTGGCTGCTCAGCTCCAGCAACTGCTTCCTGTTGGGGCCCTAAGGAGCCCAGGCAGGTGAGGAGTGGCTGGGAAAGGAGGAGTGAGTAGAGGCCAGCAAGATGTCCCTCAATGTGAGTGACATCGAGTTGGCCACGCCCACCCAGTCACATGTCCATCTAGCCACGCCCGCCATGCCAGTCATTAGGCCGGTCATATTAATGGTCCGAGGGATTTAAAATTAAAATAGTTGCCTTGAACGATTTCTTGTAGACATCAGAGGTGGCTTGAGGCAGAGCAGAAATGGGGGATGAGAAGAATTTCAGGAGCTCTCTCCTTATGGCAGATTTGAGCAACTTGGAAACTTTTAATGAGCCATCAGGCAATCGAAGACGGGTGGGGTGGAGAGAAATTCCATATTTAATTGCCTTTTGTGGAAACAGGATTTCCTTTTGACACATGGCCCATCTGATTCTCCAACTGTCTTCAGCCCCCACAACTTATCTGATGTCAGAAGTGTACATAGGAGTTTTTTCGTGTGTATTTTATAAGCAGCTTAATGTACACTTCCCTACATAATAACT